>NW_027464585.1:25146250-25484375 GCF_043290135.1 Rhipicephalus microplus | reverse complement strand
GATTACGAGAAGGCACTTGAATAGGTAGAAATATCAACAGTCATGCAGGCACTGCGGAATCAGGGTGTCAACGAAGCATACTTAAACATCCTGGAAGAAACCTACAGGGGATCAACTGCCACCATAGCTAGTGCTCCCCCTACAAAAACGACAATGTTCTAATCAAGAAGGGTGTAAAGCAGGGGTATACAATCTCTTCAATGCTAATTACCGCGGGCGCACAGTAGGTTTTCAGAGGCCTAGAATGGGAAGGGTTAGGGATAAGTGTTAATGGAGAGTACCTTAGTAACCTACGCTCCGCCGATGATATTGCATTGCTGAGTAAGTTAGTGGACGAATTGCAACTCATGATTACAGAATTAGCCAGGAAGACCACAAAAGTAGGTCTTAAACTTAATCTGTAAAAAACGAAAGTAATGCACAACAACCTCGGAAGAGAACAGTGCCTCGAGATAGGTAATAGTGCACCTGAGTTTGTAACAGACTACGTTTACTTAGGACAGGTAAGAACCGTGGAGCCGAACCACGAGATTGAAATAACTAGAAAAATAAGAATGGGGTTGGGCAAATTTGGCAAGCAGTCTCAAATCGAGACTGGTATATTGCCTGTATCCCTCATGAGGATAGTATATAACAGCTGCATCTTGCTGGTACTTAGCTACGGAGCAGAAACCTGGAGACTTACAAAGAGGGTTTAGCTTCAATTGAGATCGACGCAGCGAGCGATGGAAAGAAAATTGATAGGTCTTACCTTAAAGAACAAGAAGAGAGCAGAGTGGATCAGGGAACAAACCGGGGAAAGATACCATAGTTGAAATCAAGAAGAGGAAATGCTCATGAGCCAGGTGTGTAGCACGTAGGCAGGATAACCACTGGTCATTAGGGGAACTGACTGGATCCTCAGCAAAGGCAAGTGGGTTGGGGGAAGACAGAAAATTAGGTTGGCAGATAACATTAGGACATTTGCGGGTATGAACTGGCAGCAGCAAGCGCAGGGTCGAGTTGACTTGCGGAACATGGAAGAGGACTTCGTTCTGCAGTAGACGTAGTCAGGCTGCTGCTGCTGCTGATGATGATGATGATGACGATGATGATGAAGATGGTGATGATTATGATGATGGTGGTGGTGGTGGTAGTGGTGGTGATAGCACGAAAGTTAAACATATACTCGAAAGGTAGTTGAACATTCATTCTGCATTCCTTCGTCACCAAGGACGAAGGAATGAATTCTGCAGTCACGCGAAGAACGGCAAGCAGCTCGAAACTTGCACCGCAAACCTAAAGCACCAATCCCACTCAAAAGTTGCACCACACACCTCAAGCAACAAGCACACTTGAAAGGATAATACACAAGAAGAGCGTGGACGAACTGCCACCGCTCTACACTTCAAAGCACGCTGCTCGAACAGAAAGAGAGACGTACGAGACGAACGCACAAGTATACACCTGGACAAGCGCGAACTGCCACAATTCTTACTTCGTGTGAGAGCAGCGTGCTCCTTTCGTAAACGCGGCCATGGCAGCGAGGGAAGTCACGTTCGTGCTCTCTTTAGCTATTGTAACTTCAAAGCAAACTTGCGATGGAAACACAAGTGGTACAGAGCCCTCGAATCCCGAGATAAGCACGCGCACTTGCGTGGCTCTACACTGATATCTATACGAACCTTCACCTCCCCATGTGAGGGCACGACAGAACATCAGCATCCTGGGTGGCGCGACGCAATGACGTGCGCGCGCACAACGAGCGCTCGTCGTGTCTTCCCGCTAGAGATGACGAAAACGTGCTGAAGT
The DNA here is from genome assembly GCF_043290135.1 of Rhipicephalus microplus. Lineage (NCBI taxonomy): Eukaryota > Metazoa > Arthropoda > Arachnida > Ixodida > Ixodidae > Rhipicephalus > Rhipicephalus microplus. The sequence continues at coordinate 25,482,584 of NW_027464585.1, read as the reverse complement.
TCCGAACATTTAGGACTGCCAGTGATACATACGGTATATAAATCGTTTGTGGTTCACACGTAGAAGACCAGTCGCCCGGTGGCTTATTGGTTATCTTCACGCACCGAGCAGGGCGATGTCACTCGTTCGACGCCCCACTGCGGAAATTTCGCCTCTCATGTTTTTTGCAATCTGTTAGTAAATATTTATTTACGACATATCAGTGACGGAAATTCGTCAGAGAGTTGTGGTGGACCCCGGCATAAAGCGGTTGCGTGAAATAAACAAACGAGCTTATGGACATGTGTTTGTCGTCTTTTGCAAGCGTTTGTAAGCTGCTATTTTTTGTTTGATCAAGTTCTTTCTATCTCACATTTTCCAATGTTATTGGTCGGCTCATTTGTCCTATTTTGTCAAGTTCCTGACAGATACCACTAGCATTTTCATGGGCCTGGCTATAACTAGTAATAATGAATGGCCATATTTCGAGGGTGTATGATGTAGCGAGATTGTTACGCTGAGTGGTCATCCCTTTAATTTATTTTTGGCATATGACATTCGGCGTGAGGTGCTTACAGGAGAATATTTCATGACGGCTTTGACATACAATGCCATAAAGCACCTTTTACGAGCACTGAATTGGAAAAAAACAATACCGTTTTAAATGCGAAGCGTTTCTTGGCGAACTTCGGTGACTTTGAGCGTATCTATCTATCTATCTATCTATCTATCTATCTATCTATCTATCTATCTATCTATCTATCTATCTATCTATCTATCTATCTATCTATCTATCTATCTATCTATCTATCTATCTATCTATCTATCTATCTATCTATCTATCTATCTATCTATCTATCTATCTATCTATCTATCTATCTACCTATTTATATATCTATCTATCTGTCTATCTATCTATCTATCTATCTATCTATCTATCTATCTATCTATCTATCTATCTATCTATCTATCTATCCGCCTACAATTTTTAGCTCTCATGTCCATTTCGATAATGGTATCGATACCAAACTTAATGTGACGCAACATGGCTGTATGAAGAACATCTTAAGCTAGTCATAACATGAAAATCATGACATGTATGTCATAAATGTAATATTTACATTTCATGGTCCTGCACCTCTTGCGGTGGTTTCGTTCACGCGCATGTTGCAAAACTGGTATGGTACGGCATGATTACATGGCGAACACGAGCAACAGACCCGAACATGAAAATCATGACATGCGTGTCATGAAACAACATGACTACATGCCACGATCATGATGTGCTAGCGGCCATTTCGCTTGCGCCACATCTACCAATTTGGTATTACGGTACGTGAATGGATGACGAAGGTATGTAACTGGTGCAAACATGATAAACATGAGATGCGTATAATGTAACATGACTACATGGTATACGCTCATGATGTGCTCGCGGCCATTTCGCTAGCTTCACATGTATCAAACTCGGTATTGCGTGACGAGAACGGACGACATAGGTGAATGACACATCTAAACATGATAATAACGACATGCGTGTTATGTAGTAACATGACTACATGCCACACTCATGACGCGCTCGCGGCCGTTCCGCTAGCTTAACATTTGCCACATTTGGTATTACGTGAAGTCAAGGAGAATGAAGGTATGTGACTATTGCAAACATGATAATCATGAGATGGGTGTCAAGTGAGAACATGACTACATGCCACAGTCAAGGAGCCAACAGTTCAACGTGACGCAGTGTGCGTGCTCGCCAGCGTTCATTTCATTGCGTCACGCCGGCTCTGCCATGCCAGGCGCCGGCCCTGCCATATACTCACAGGTGCGCACCACGCTGCGTTTCTTTGACGCATGCGTGTTTCAGAGCTTCCAGCGTCCCTCCTTCACAAAAAAAAAGGGAGACGCATTGCATTGTGCAGCATCTACATTATTCAGGGCAGGGAATGAAGCGCACAATTTACATCCTTTGCATTGCATGTGGAAGATCTGTGCCATGGCGAATAAAGTTTTCACTGGGTAGTTGTATTTCACTCAGTGAAAATAATTTTGTAAATAAACAGTACGGTCAGTGCGCTTAAAGTTCGTTGCATTTTCATAAAGAGAAAATACTTTGAAAGTTTGCATGTTAACTATTATGAATGTGATTGTACTACTGAATAGATACAACAGGAGCCTTGTGCTTCGTAGCGTAAGCGATACTTCAAATCTCTATAAACGGCAATATAGCGATTTGTCAATGCCAGCAGAGTCTATATTATTGTTGCTAGTAAGTTCTGCGTGAATCTAAAAAAAGCTCGAAGCAAATGTCAATGGGTACACTGACATGAGTGCCACCAAAATTTTCTACAGAAAATAAGATGAACCTTAAATTTAGTATTAGTAAGTATACTTCCCATCTTTTTGTGGTAGAGATGGGGAGATCGCAGAAAAAAAAAGCTGTTCCTGCGCAGTCACCCTAGCCTACAACCTTGTGTACTTGGCAGTGAAGCAATATAATATATGCATTAACATATACTCCCAAACATTCACAAATTTATACAAACACAAACCCACTCACACCCACTCATATTGCCACGTTCCATTTCCCAAGTTTTTGTTATCGTCCCAAAACACCACACGATTCTCAGCGCAAACCGCGCCTGCAGTTTTCGAGAGGGTTCCGGACTGTAGTAGATCATTTCGATAAGGTCACGCCCACTGTGCGAATGGTACAGATTGTTCTGGAACGCACGCCGCCGCCAGCGATAGCGCTAGAACATTCGACGGCGGGAGTATAAACGCCGACGCGCTTCGCCGCTTGTCAGTTGTTGATCGAAGGCCGACGCTCCGTTCGCCGCTATCAGTCTGAGACTGCTATCTGTGCGAGACTGCTGCTGTAATTGGACTTTCTGTTTACCGGGCACAGGTTCGCCCAAATAAACAGTTAAATTCCAACAAGAAGTCTCCTGTCTTCGGCCACGTCACGACCCCGTGACATTTGGTGGAGGTGCTGCTTCGTTCATGTACCGGACGCCCCCGTCAAGCCGTGAACCCAGCCCACGTCGCGGAGAAGACACCGACGCCAACCAGGAGCAGCGAACAAGCCGCCGACAGCAAGGGCTACCACCGGAGTACGGGCTTCTACACGACAAGCCGCGGAAGACCAAGGCCATGACCGCGACTGCAGCGACAATGACAACCGCAGCGTACCAGCCCACGATGGTCATGCATCAACCCAGGGAATCACCAATTTTCCATGGGTCATCGTTCGAAGACCCGGAGTCCTGGCTAGAGACATACGACCGTGTGGCCGCCCTCAACCACTGGGACCATGACGAAAAGCTGCGTCGTGTGTTCTTCTATTTAGAAGACACCGCAAGGACCTGGCTCGAAAATCGGGAGTCCACGCTCTGAACGGGGAATGGTTTCTGCGGCGCCTTCCTGCAAACGTTTGCGAGCGTCGGTCGAAAAGAGAGGGCCGCTGCTTTATTAGAGACCCGGGTTCAGCTACCAAATGAAAATGTCGCCATTTTCACAGAAGAAATGACCCGACTATTCCGTCACGCTTACCCAGACATGCCTGAGGAGAAAAAAGTTCGTTTCCTCATGCGAGGGGTCAAACAGGAGCTCTTCGCGGGGCTGATGAGAAACCCACCGAAAACCGTCCAAGAATTTGTAGCCGAAGCGACCACTATTGAAAAGACCCTGGACATGCGCATTAGACAGTATAATCGTCGCCTGACTGCAGACTGCGCTGCTGCTCAAGCCAGTAACTCCGGAGACCTGCGTGAAACGATCCGAGTGATCGTGCGGGAAGAGCTGCGCAAGCTGTTGCCTTCGGCGCAGCCTCAAGTGGATTCGATCGCCGACATTGTGCGAGAAGAAGTTCGGCAATCGCTTCAAATTCCCCACGCACCGCTGCCCGAGCCGGAAGCTATGAGCTACGCCGCTGCACTGCGCCACAACGCTCCTCCCCGTCCACGCCGAAACGCCGCCCCATCGCACTTCCGTCGACTGACGCCACTGCCGCCACCACCCCCACCGACGTCATACCGTTCGCCAGCGGCCCAGCGCAGTGCACCGAGGAAGACTGACGTCTGGCGCACCCCTGACCATCGCCCGCTCTGCTACCACTGCGGCGAGGCCGGACACACATACCGCTGTTGCCAGTACCGACAGATGGGATTGCGTGGCTTCGCCGTCAATGCACCGCGCCCACAGCCAGGAGAACGACCACGTGACATCGCCGACTACCTGACAGGAACTCGGTGGACACCACGAAGCCCTTCGCGTTCGCCGTCGCCCAGCCGCCGCACGTCACCGCACCACCGACAGTACTCTGGCCCAACGCGGGGCCGGTCTCCTAGCCCGTATCCGGAAAACTAAGGGCAGCAACCGGTGGAGGTGCGGTTGCTGTGCGACGATTTACCGATGATCCTCCGACGACGACAACGCCGCGACGGAGCTTTCCGAACACAACGCCAACCAGGCAAAGCCCTGACGGCGAAAGCTCACTTACCGAAGGTGGCCTGACGACGCAACATGGAAGCAGCGGAACAAGCCGACGCAGCCGTGACCCGACGCCACGCCCTAACTGTAATGCGAGACGGCGAATTAGTGACCTCGACGTTCTTATCGACGGCCACAGTGTGACCGCTCTCGTCGATACTGGAGCCGACTATTCTGTCATCAGTGGGTCGTTCGCCGCGAAGTTAAAGAAAGTTAGGACAGTTTGGAAAGGCCCTGAAATCCGCACAGCCGGAGGTCATCTCGTAACACCTGCAGGAATCTGCACAGTGAGAGTCACCATTAACGGCCGTATTTATCCTACAGACTTCGTAGTCCTACAGCGTTGCTCGAGAGACGTCATCCTTGGCATGGACTTCTTATGCCTCCATGGTGCTGTCATCAACCTAAAAACAAAGTCGATAACGTTATCCACAGAACAAGCACTACCGCCGCGCACGCCGTCTGGACATCATGCCTTGAATGTGCTGGAAGAACAAGTCACCATTCCGCCTCGCTCAAGCGTCATTACTCCTGAATCACCTGACTTCAAAGGCGTCGTTGAAGGCAGTCAGCATCTGTTGGTCACCCGAAATATTTGCGTCGCAAGAGGAATTGCAGAGCTGCGGGGAGGCAAAGGAACGGTTATGCTCACGAATTTCAGCAATGAGTACAAACATGTGAACAAAGGAACAACGGTCGCATACATCGAAGAAATTGTCGAAGCCACCAGTGCTTTTGCCCTCGCCGATTCTGCGGAACCTGCTCAGAGGAACCAAGCCCCTCCCATAGCTTTCGACGTCAATCCCAGACTACCGAACGATCAGCAAGAACAGCTCAAGGCCCTGCTACTGCAATACGAAGATTGCTTTTCGTCGTCATCGAAAATTCGGCAGACCCCAATCACGAAACATCGCATCATAACCGAAGAAAATGCCAGACCACTCCGTCAGAGTCCGTACAGGGTTTCGACGCGAGAACGTGAGGCCATCAAGAGGCAAGTTGATGAAATGCTGCGGGATGATATTATCCAGCCGTCCAAGAGCCCATGGGCATCCCCCGTGGTGTTAGTGAAGAAAAAGGATGGGACCCTACGTTTCTGCGTCGATTATCGCCGCCTGAACAAAATCACAAGAAAGGACGTGTATTCTCTCCCACGAATAGACGACGCACTTGATCGGCTCCATAACGCCAAGTACTTTTCGTCAATGGACCTCAAGACTGGCTATTGGCAAATCGAAGTCGACGAAAGAGACCGAGAGAAGACGGCGTTTATAACACCGGACGGCCTCTTCGAGTTTAAGGTGATGCCCTTCGGCCTTTGCTCAGCGCCTGCAACTTTTCAACGCGTTATGGATACAGTACTGGCAGGATTGAAGTGGCAGACTTGCCTTGTGTACTTGGACGACGTCGTCGTGTTTTCCTCGAGTTTCGACGAGCATCTTCGGCGCCTTGAAGCTGTACTTCAAGCCATCAAGACTTCCGGACTCACACTGAAGCCAGAAAAGTGCAGGTTTGCGTATGAGGAGCTCTTGTTTCTGGGACACGTTATCAGCAAGTCTAGAGTTCGTCCCAATCCACGGAAAACAGCCGCCATCGCCGACTTCCCGCCGCCCACTGACAAGAAAGCCGTGCGCCGATTTCTGGGCCTGTGCGCCTATTATAGCGGTTCGTGAAAAACTTCGCCCGCATCGCCGATCCTCTCACTAACCTTACCAAGGCCGACGTGGAGTTCAAGTGGGAAACGCCACAGGAACACGCTTTCCAAGAGCTTAAACATCGCCTCCAGACGCCTCCGTTACTTGCCCATTTCGACGAATTCGCCGAGACAGAAATACATACTGACGCAAGCAGCGTAGGTCTTGGCGCCGTTCTTGTGCAGAGGGCTGACGGACTTGAAAGGGTTATTAGTTACGCCAGCCGATCGCTATCCAAAGCAGAAGCAAATTATTCCACAACAGAAAAGGAGTGCCTCGCCATCATCTGGGCTACGTCGAAATTTCGCCCATACCTCTACGGCAGGCCCTTCAAAGTTGTGAGCGACCACCACGCCTTGTGTTGGCTAGCCACTTTGAAGGACCCTACAGGTCGCCTCGCACGATGGAGCCTGAGACTTCAAGAATATGACATTACTGTCATTTACAAGTCCGGCAAAAAAACACTCCGACGCCGACTGTCTCTCTCGTGCGCCTGTCGACCAACCGCTACCCGACGACCCGGATGACGACTACTTCTTGGGAACGATAACTACCGACGACTTCGCTGAACGACAGCGGGCCGACCCGGAACTTAAGGCCCTAATAGAATACCTCGAAGGCAGGACCGCCGAAGTCCCGAAGGTATTCAAGCGCGCACTTGCGTCGCTTTTTCTACGAAATGGTCTTCTACAAAAGAAAAACTTTTCACCGCTTCGGGCTAAGTATCTCCTTGTGGTGCCTTCAGCTCTGTGACCAGAACTCCTGCAGGCCCTGCACGACGATCCGACGGCAGGGCACCTCGGTGTTTCTCGCACGCTCGCGAGGATACAAGAAAGGTACTACTGGCCGCGTCTTACAACCGACGTCACTGGTTATGTGAGGACATGCCGGGACTGTCAGCGACGCAAGACACCGCCGACAAGGCCAGCGGGACTTCTGCAGCCAATTGATCCACCTTGCCGACCTTTCCAGCAGATTGGTATGGACCTATTGGGGCCGTTCCCGACGTCGGCTTTCGGAAACAAGTGGATCGTGGTAGCCACCGACTACCTCACCCGCTACGCCGAGACAAAAGCCCTGCCAAAAGGCAGTGCATCCGAGGTAGCTAAGTTCTTCGTCGAAAATATCGTCCTACGTCACGGCGCCCCGGAGGTCCTTATCACCGACAGAAGAACGGCATTCACTGCCGACTTAACTCAAGCGATCTTGGCATACAGCCAAACAAACCACCGCCGGACGACAGCGTACCACCCACAGACCAACGGCCTCACCGAGTGGCTTAACAAGACGATCGCCGACATGCTGTCAATGTACGTCGATGTCGAACACAAGACGTGGGATGCCATTCTTCCGTATGTGACCTTCGCATACAACACGGCGGTGCAGGAGACGACGCAGATATCTCCATACAAATTGGTCTACGGAAGGAGCCCGGGCACGACGCTCGATGCCATGTTACCCAACGTCACCGACGAAGAAAACCTCGATGTGAGCGAGTACCTTCATCGCGCCGAAGAAGCCCGACAACTTGCGCGGCTCCGTATCAAGAATCAACAGATGACCGACAGCCACCGTTACAACCTTCGACGACGCTTCGTGGAATACCAGCCCGGTGAACGTGTTTGGGTGTGGACGCCGATACGCCGACGTGGACTAAGTGAAAAGCTTTCGACGGTACTTCGGACCGTACAGGGTGGTTCGACGTCTCGGCCCACTTGATTACGAGGTTGTCCCCGACGGCATCACGAACTCTCAACGACGCCGATCGCGACCTGACGTCGTCCATGTCGCACGCCTCAAGCCGTTTCATGCGCGTTAACAAACTGAAACAGTGTTTTTTTTGTATTATTGTTGTATCGTAATTTATTCATTGTACTTTCTTGCATTATTATTGTACCTTCATCTTTAGTTAAAGCATCGAGACGATGCCTTTTTCAGAGGGGGGCAATGCCACGTTCCATTTCCCAAGTTTTTGTTATCGTCCCAAAACACCACACGATTCTTAGCGCAAACCGCGCCTGCAGTTTTCTAGAGGGTTCCGGACTGTAGTAGATCATTTCGATAAGGTCACGCCCACTGTGCGAATGGTACAGATTGTTCTGGAACGCACGCCGCCGCCAGCGATAGCGCTAGAACATTCGACGGCGGGAGTATAAATGCCGACGCGCTTCGCCGCTTGTCAGTTGTTGATCGAAGGCCGACGCTCCGTTCGCCGCTATCAGTCTGAGACTGCTATCTGTGCGAGACTGCTGCTGTAATTGGACTTTCTGTTTACCGGGCACAGGTTCGCCCAAATAAACAGTTAAATTCCAACAAGAAGTCTCCTGTCTTCGGCCACGTCACGACCCCGTGACAATATATACATACAGGGAACTCTAATGCTTTAGCATATTTCAACACACATTTTTGTCTTAAAAGGCAATGATACCCAAGATGTGGGACTATTGTGATATGAATCTATGCATAAATCACATACATTCATCTTGGTTCTTGGAAGCAGATCGTTTATGGATGTTTATTAGTGTAGGTGTTGTGTAGTGAAGCATTTGTTTTCCATAGTTTGAACGCGCTGTTGGCACTAACCACCGCTCTAAGTGTCTGATACCGTAACTTGGAGTTTTTCTTTCAAGTTGGGCAAGAATAAATAAGTTGATTATGTTCCGATAGTGATCTTGTTTGTATACGTGACTCAGACGATATTGGTACACATTATGCACAGGAATCACGTCCGAATTGTTAACCAAAGTTAATGTATATGCTGTGTAATAAGCGTTGTATGTGTGGCGCAGATACTTTGTATATCAGGAAAATACATTGTAGATTTGTGTGTGATGTGGTACCGCATACTAATTTACAACATTTTAAATGGGATTGGAAAAGTGAAATATATAGTAGAATGAGAAAAAAGTAGCGTAAAGCATACTACACCAGTGATTTTGCTTGCTTTATTTAGAATTGACATAATTATGCCATGGCATGTTGGCAGAAAAGATAACACCCAAACGTTTGAAATTCTCGGTATTTCAATATTTCGATTGTATAACATGATGTCTTGATGTGTGTGTATGCGCTTGTACTTTGGCCTGAATATAACTATTTTTGTCTAGCCTACACTCATTTTTGTTAGGTGTATACATACCATTACTCTAGATTTTTCATTGCATTTTTCTATTAGACCATGAATACCACTACCAGTGAATGACATACTCGTGTCATCCACGTAAACAATAAACTTTGCTCCAGGGTTAACAATGATGACATCATTCAGATAAATATTAAAAAGTAGACGGCCTAAAATATATCGCTGTTGTACTCCAGCATGAAAAGATCTGGCCTTAGAAAGAAAGGTGTTGATCTTAACAATTTCGGTTCTATTGGATAAATAGAATTTGATGAGAGATAATGTGTGTCTTCGAATTTCATACTAGCCTAATTTTTTTCACTGAAATGTCATTGTCAACCGAATAAAGAGCTGTTGAAAAGTCTACGAAAATACCAATGACCATTGCTCTGATTTCGAATGCCTTCAAGGTATTCTGTTTCTGCTCGACTAGATCTTAAATTCAGCTCATTTATTTTTGAAGAAATCAAATTGGTGTGGTATTAGAAGGCTATGTTTTTCAATTAAGGAAGCTATTCTGTAGTGCAAAATCTTTTTTAACATCTTTGAAAAGATTGGCAGAATAGTTAGTGGTCTATAACTTTCCACATCGTCTTCATTTCTCTTTTTGTATGAAACGGTAACTTCATCATTTCTATTTTTTCAAGAAATATTGCCGATCGCAAACACACTTAAAGATATGGGCGAGAATAGGATCAATAATTTTAAAATGCATATTTAGTTGGTAACACCTCAAAACCATCAATGTCGCAACTAGCACTATTTTTCTTCTTTTTATAATCGAGACAATTTCGTACGCCACAACTGCTTCAAGGTATAATGTATTCTCGCTATTAGTGCGAACCTACTTTCCTGAGGATGCTTAGCTTGAGTGCGTGCGATATCTAAAAATTTATTAAACGCGTCGGGTTTTTCAACACCTGAAAACTCTTTGCCATTGATTTGCAACTAATCTAACAGTTTGTGACGCTCATTGCGATTTTAACGCCTGTTTAGCTTCGACCATATTAGACAGTGGTTGCAGGTTTTGATGATCAATAGAGAGGAATAGTACGTTGTGCGTGCATGCCATGATTGCTTGGTAAGTTTGTTCCGGTACTTCTTATATATGGCGAAGTCATCTGCTGATCATGTGTAAAGGAATTGTTGATACAACTTTTGCCTGTCTTCTTTTTTTGACGTAGTTCAGACGTAACCCAAGGTTTGCTAATTTTTTTAACCTTTTCTGTGTGTTCTGGAAAGAAATCTTTGGTGATACCCGACATAGAATATATCAATTTACATGTTGTAAGAGTTACCAGCATCCGTGATTTAATTATAACAGCCCGTTCAACTTTCAGCAATGAATCACAAAATGATCTTAAAGATTTTTCTGTGATTTCTTGCTAAAACAATGCAAGAAGAAGTTGGCAAAACATTGGGATAATATAACCACATTGAATGATTTTGATGATGTGCTAGTAGAACACATGTCACTGTTTAAGTCTCCACCAGCTGTTAATATTTTGGAATTATGCTGCTGAACGACATATGCAAGAAATTGATCATAGAATTTCATAAACAGTGGTATGTCAACAGTAGGTGGTCAATATCTCACAGAAAACATTTTATTAGCAGTGTGCAGTGTCAGTATTTCATAGTTAGGTGAAAGCACAGTGTAACAATCAAACATACGACCGTGCACGTTATCAGCCATCAGCAATAATACTGCGCCCTCTCAAGAGATTGTGCTATTAAAATAAAAATTATTGTATTTGGGCAATCTAAATTTATCCCATCCTGAAGTACTCCGTGTGTCACTTAGCATGATTATAGATAACTGGAGAGAGCATTTCGTAAATAGTTTTTCCAAGCATCATGTCTTATTTCTCTAAAAACACGTGAATGGTGCTAACGCGTGAAAGAGCAGTGAATGGTGCTAGAACGTCGTTTACATAGCCAATTGAGTTACATTTCATTATTACGCACAATTCAGGTATTGCAGTGGCCCCACTACCGTGGTCTAGTGGCTAAGGTACTCGGCTGCTGACCCGCGGGTCGCGGAACTAAATTCCTACTGCGATGGCTGCATTATCGATGGAGACGAAGTGCTCTAGACCAGTGCGCTCAGATTTAGGTGCGCGTTAAAGAACCTCAGTTGGTTAAAATACCCGGAGCTCTCCACTATAGCGTCCCTCATAATCATATCGTGTTTTTCTCACGATAAACTTGACATAATAAATCGATTACTTATTGCAGTGAACTGAACTATTTACAGTGCTTCAAGGTCGTTCTTATCCTGGATGTGAGGTACATGATAAGCCTCGTATTTTCGAACAAGAATCTCTTCGGTGAAGTGCCAAACGAACATACAGCCATTTTTCTTCGCTTTCGCTTTCGTAGTCCTTAGAAGCTCCCTGATCGGTCGAGTGAAATTTTCCTGAAGAAAATTCGTGTGTTGCAGTCTGCTACTGATTTCCTAATTTTAAGCCACGCGTCCCTGGTCAATGCTTTTGTGAAACAGATAATAATTACTGGTTTTCTTCCTTGCTTAGCCGACAGTCGATGCATAGATGCATTATTGGCTTTTGTAAGCCAAGACATGTTAAGCTTGTCAGTGACTAAGGTCATCAAGTTTTCTCCCTCAACAACAGGAATTCCAAGAACTTTCAGGTTGAGCCACTTACTTCGGTACCCAAGATCGTTCACTTGCCGTTGGAGGTCGCATGCAGTAGATACAAGCGCATTTTTCCTTTTCTCTACATTACCACTATTTTTTTAGTTTCTTTGTATCAGTGTCTTTGCTCGAAATCTTTTCTTGAATAACCGACTGTTCTACTACGTTAACTTCTTCTAATGAAGCTAGTAAGTCCTGATGTTTTGGGTTTATTGATGCTAAAAATAAATATACATCGACTTCACTATCATTGCGATAAGTCCGCGGTACCGCACTTTTACATGTCGTGCACTTCCACAACTTTTTGTTTTCTGCTGCATCTGTTTGGATTTGCAAACGTTTTCTCGCAAGCCAGCGCATTTCCTAAAATGGTTCTTGTATTGTGAAAAGATGCAGACTATAGCACGGAACAACAAGCGTCATCAAGAGAGGCAGGCACCACAAGATTGGCACTCGAGCACCACCATCTTCCTCTTCCTGTGGCAACCTCCAATCGTCGGCTTGTTCGTTAAGATCGTGAAATAAACTTCGTTACATTTGATAAAAGTGCTGGATAACCACATCGCCTACATCTTGAAGCTCTGATCCTGCGCCCTGCCGTCAACGACGTAAGTTCACGCTGCTCAACAGGCAGTATTTCTGGTGGCCGCTCTTTGCTCTAGCCTGCTTCACCAGCGAGGCTCCCCGATCGTTGCGGCCACCGAATACCAGGATGTCGAGGGCTGGATGTCGTCCGGCGAAAAATTTAGTGGACCAATAAATGGGATGACGCTGCTAAGTGGGTACTGTCAACGTTTATCTCAACGACGTAGCGAAGCTGTGGTATAAGAACCACAATACCAAGTTCGCAAAAAGGTCCGCTTGGAAGGAGGCAATAACCGCCGTTTTTTGCCGCCTGCCTTGTGGGAGCTACATGCCGAACTACGTCTGTGGAACCTGGCACAGGAACCGGATGAAACCTTCACCTCGTATATAGAAGACGTAATCGATCTCTGCCAGCGCGTCGATGCCTCCATGAGCGAGAGTGCCATAACACAGCACATTATGAAGGGTGTCGAAGGTGACGTTTTCAAGACGCTCCTCGCCAAATCTTCCAGCATTGTGGCAGAATAGGTGACTCTGTGTCAAAGCTATAATAAATTTAGGAGGCAACGAGGTCTGACGAAATGTACATCCCAGACGACTCAACCAGTGACCACACTGGACGTCATACCTGAGCAGACATACCTTCTCGCAAAAATAAAGACCTCGCGCGAGAGGAAGTGGCTCGGCAGCTTTCTCTACTGCCTTCTGCCCAACGCCAGGATCTCTCGCAGCAGCAGCCGCTGCGACACCTAACACCATTAGCCCCCATGCTCCGACTTGTGGTCCAGGAGCAGCTTTCTGAGGCTATGCAGGTGCGCTTTCAACAGCATAACGTCACCGCGCCTCTTACTTACGCTGAGACAGTAAAGCGGCAACAGCTACAGCAGCTCCCGCTGTTCCAGGGACTGCTGCATACCTCAGCCCCGACTAGAAACTAAAAACCGCGACTTCAGGGGGTGAAGCCACTGTCCAACGGAACTTCAAAAAGCCCCCTAGACGAAACAACACGACAAGGAACGTTACAAATTTTCACTATTTTCCGAGAGTAAAAAGATTGTTTCTGTAGGTATCACCGTCCTCGTTGGAGGTTTTTCTGAGCTCTTGCATAGGCGAGAGACGCTGCAGCATCTCTGTCGTCTTCGAATGATTTCTGTCTTAGTATTGCTTTAATCCTCTGGAATTGACCCCCCTTCGACAGATGTCATCGAGAGGATTCTACCGAGCCTATTTGTGACCTGGTAGGCCCATTTTTCACCCTATTTACAGAATGTTCTCCGCCCGTGCCTACGAAACAGCATCATGCCAGAGGTGATGGTGGTCAGGGGGAAGTTATTTGCCAAGAAGACGCTAATGCGCCTGGGTGGCAGACTGCTTTAGGCAAGAATAAGCGTTCTCCCCGACAACAAGCGTCTGCTTCTTCTGAAAGTGGAGGAACGGCAGGCCATCGCAAGGCCACCGCGCGTGGCGTCGTTCGGCGTCTTGAAGCCGCATCGAGGCTTCCCCGATTGCCGAGGAGCCATATTCGAGTCATAGTACGACCGAAAGGAGGCCTGGATCTCAAGATTGTTAGCATTATTCGTGTAGCCCAAGCCCTGGAGAGGGCAGCAAAACTATCCCCGGAAGAAACACTGGAGAACATCGTCTGGCTGAACATAACTCAGAATATCGTTGTGGTCCCTACGCCAGCGTCCCGCAACGTAGGTGCCTACGCGGCGCTGCGACTCATCCACCTTGGCTCAACTGAGTATCACGTTTAGGCCTACACGGCCGCTTTTTACAATACCTGCAAAGCTGTCATCCGAGGTGTCAACGTGGACATCGATGAGCTACAGTTGGCGGGGATGATCGTGAACCAGTGCCACCCTAAAGCCATGGAGGTGCATCGCATCAAGGAAACGACTATCGTCGTCGTTCTCTTCAGTGTTCTCAAGGTACCAACTATCTTATGTGTGGTTCGAGCATGCTACGGTGTACGTTGTACAGGAGACAGACTGACGTTTGTTATCGATGTGGAGCTTTCGGCCATCGAGCCGGAATATTTGCCTGACACCGATGAAGAAAGTGTGCATCGGGTGTGCTGTCAACGATCCCACGAACGATCACCAATGACAGCCGACATGTGCCTTGTGCGGGGGGGGGAGGGGGGGCACATATAACGGCCGACAAGTTCTGCCAGCATCGATTCCAAGTCCCCTACTTGGTAAGGCGACGAAGACGGCGTTGAAAGGCCGCCAAGAAACGCAGGCAGCACCAAGAGGGTCTGAGGTGACGGGATTCGAGCGTGACACCAACCTCGAGGATGCGCTCTCCCTCGCTAGCTGTTAAAAAGAGTCGCAGCCGCTCAAGAGGACGCTCTCGCTCCAAGAAGCGCGCCCACTCAAAGGCGCACTCCCACTCCAAGGGACGCTCTCACTCTAGGCTATGCTTCCAAAAAGCTCCCAAGACCTGGGCAGATCGTGCCATGCCAAGCCCCGCGCAGCAGCCAGGACAGGTAACGCACGCGGCACTGCCAGAGCTAAAATAAGACCCTAGGATTGCGTTCTTACTTAAAAAAAATGCTTGCTTAAAAGCGCAGCTTCAGCAGATGAGGGTAGAGTTTGAAGCCCTCAAAAATACAGCACAGGCCCCGGTGCGGTCTTCGTCAGTAGAGCCGCGGCCGGCTAACAGAAAGATAGGTGCGGAAGGAGAGGTAGCGGCGGCTTCCGACTTGGAGGTCTTGGGAGCAATCAAAGATTTACAAAAGTGGTAGCACGGCAGGCGAAATGCTTTGACCTCGTAGCATGTAAAGTTGCCATTATCGAAAGCAGACTCGCTTCAGGCGGGAACTCTTTTGTCACGGGGACGCCTGTTTCACTTGTTCCCTATGCGCGCCCCGGTACGCCAATGCATCAGCTCCTGTCGATATGGACGTGCCGTTAAGTCGGCAAATCAGTAGCAGCAGCCATGGCTCCCAACGCAACTGAGTTCGTCATTTGGCAGTGGAACTACGTGGGGTTCAGAAAGCGTAAAGCCTCCCTCCAGCAGCACATCGCTTCATTGGCAGTTCAGCCGCATGTGATTGCTTTACAAGAAACCATTGACGTGGCGGTTGCTGGCGGTTGCCTTGCCCGACTATCGATCTATATCGTTTAGGGGGGAGGGTCAACGTGGTCTGGCTGTCTTGGTTTCGAACAAACGTGCGTTTTTAGAGCACAGGCTTGCGCTCGGCAACTCTACTTTGGAAGCTCAGCTGGTTGAAAATATTCCGAATGATAAGCTTAAGTGCAGTATATTCGTACTGAGTGTTTACAGGAGCCCTCGAAATCACAAGCAGGCGTTCTCCTCGGTGGTCGCAAAGGCGGTGGCCGCTCGTAGCTCTCGGTGACTCTAACGCACCTCACCCAGCCTGTGGTTATCCAAAGGCCACTGCTAAAGGGAAAAACCTTGTTTAAGCTCTGACCAACTGTTCCTTGGACCTTGTCACAGAGCCTCAGTTCCCAAACCGGTTGGGCGATACCGTTTCAAGAGACACCACTCCAGATCTGGCATTCACCAGAAATGCGGAGAAAGTTCAGTGGGTTAGCTTGCAGGAAAGCCTGGGAAGTGATCACTTCATTCTCGCAGTCACGCAGGAAACCCGGGCGGATCCACCTAAAGAGTACAGGGTGACGGACTGGGATGAGTTCAGGGAGTGCCGGAAAGCTGACGAGACCGAATATGCCACGTTAGAGGAACTCCTTTTTCGACTCGTGGAGGATGAGCTCCTCGCCACCAAGACTGTTCAAACCGACTTACAGGTAGATACGATAGATAAAAATGGGGTGGAGCACATTTGGCAAGTACTCTCAAATTATGACAGGTTGATTGCCACAATTCTTCATTTGTGAAACAGGGCCACACCTATACAGTGCACTGCTAAGAGACCGCCTGCCACGTTTCAAATATTGTAATGGTGTTCACCCAGCTGCTCATTTAGGCAACGACCGGTTTGACCGACGTAGCAGTGACCACAAGATAGCAGCAGGAAATACAATACTCCCAGAGTGCAATGAACAAATTGTTCTTGTGCTTTATTTGGCAACCACTCTTTTCGTTTGCATTTCTCCTCGTAATCTTGCGCAGCCACCCCAACTTATTTGGCGTTGAAGAAAGCACAAGCCCTTTGGCCCGCTGCGCAATATTTTTCAGATTATGGGAAACCGCTTGTACGTAAGGTATGTGTGATTGTCTTGCTCAATCGTTCTCCCAATAAAACTATGCTTCGTTTTTGCAGTGATACATACAGCCACTGAAACTACAGCAAAGGTTTAGGAAACCCTGCATCCAGCAGCCTCATTCCTAGCTGACTGAAACTAAATTAAACCTATTTGTGGCACGACTTCTTTGAACACTTTTAAAGCAAAGCTTGGCAATCACTCTTTTTATTAGTTCTGAAGTATATGAGTGGCAGGGAAGTATAGGTTTCCTTGCACGTGGTTCATAATGCCAACAGGAGTGATCCCTGCTGAGCGACAACCGAAAGTCCAAAAACCTGAAGGTGACATTCTGTGGAAGCTCATACATCACCTCTAATTTCACAAGACACTCTTTGATTACTGGCAAAAGAACGTTGAACAGTATCTCTAGCTGTTAGGAAAGGCAATTCATGAAAAACGGAAAATCATCGACATACCTAAAAGATTTTACAACTCTTGTACCCAGGGATTTTACCGAGAGCTTCACATAAAGCTAAGCTACAAATAGGTCACTGACTCGAGGAGCTAGGCATGAACCAATACAGATGCCCCCTTTTAGAAAATGTAAGTAATCCTCCCATAAAATGAAGGTTGACCTAAGATAGCACGTCAGAACTAAGAAATGTCCACATAAGATACCCACTCCGTTTAGAAACTCAATGACACCAAACTCATCAATGACTTTTTTAATAACACCTAACGATTTCACCTAAAGTGTGGAATAAAATAAATCTTAATTGTCATTATAAAATGACTGGCTGCATTCGTCATGGTTCAGTTTTATAAAATCAACAACCCCTTTCGAATAATTGACGAGAAAAATGTCAATGATAGGTAAAATATCAAGTTTTACTTGAAAGAACACCACTACTTTTTTTGCCAGGTGTCGTGCTCAGAGATTATAACTCTAAAGGACACATACTTTGTGATGTTTTGCTGTGAAAAATACGGCTAGACAATCACGCTTTTCCTTTTCAAACATTCTGACCAATTTTGCCAGCTTCAGCTGCTCACAATACTTCTAAGCCTCAGACCTTATTTTCATAAGACTCACATTACTGTGTTTGTCAAGAGTCACTGAAGTCGTACTTTTCCTGCTGTGACTCGACTGTTGAGTGACTTTGGTCGATACTGACAACTTAGCGTTTTTACTTTTAATCCCTCTTTTCCATTTCTGGTTTCTTCTTTTTTATTTGATACCTAGCTTGATAGTGATCAATTGACTTATTTCGTGCCACGACACATGTCTTTCCCTTGTATAGTGCCTTATTTTTTTTCCTTTTATGCTAACGTGCCTTACTGAGACGATGCTTTTTTGGAAGAGGGCGTAATTTGTCGTGTTATTGAAGCGAAGCAGAACAACGAGGAGAATACTATCACAAACGAGTTCTTAAGAAAGAGCGCGCCTCTGATTGATAACAATTACGTGAGAACCAGGCACCGGGCATATGCGACAAAGGCTGGAGCAACAAAAAAACAAGCATCAAAGGACGCCGCGCGTGCCACCACCACGCCGACTAATATGTGTGCTACACGGGTAGAGAAAATCGTGTTTACCTCCTGATACCTTGAGATTAAAGATCATTCGTGCGGTGCCACACGGATGAATGAAATGACATTCGCCCAAGTGCCATTCGTCACCGATTGACATTGCCAGAACTCATTCGACATAGAAATGCGTATTCTCGACGGCACAGCTGATGAAGTAATTGTATAAAATGACATTTGATTGATATGTGGGGTTTAACGTCCTAAAACCACCATATGATTATGAGAGACGCCGTAGTGGAGGGCTCCGGAAATTTCGACCACATAAAACGACATTTGATTCGACTGGAAGGATACTTTTCGCGAATTTTATTCACAATATGCACTTAAACAAGTGCTTAAAAACTTCTCTTCAGCTGGTAGACGCTGCAAAATAAATGCGCCTGGCACCATTTTCTTCTTACGCTGCGAATCTGACTAGCTTTGGCTCAAGTTGCTACAGGATCAGTTGTGACGTCGTGAAACAAAGTAACGAACGAAATCTAACGGCAGCGTATTATGCTTATTTACACTTCTAATAATTGTCGGAAGTGTATTAAGCTTGTAAACACTTGCTTATTTTTTTATTGTAACTCGTCCAATGCTCGCGAGGAAAATGCTGCGATCGACATCATCAAGTCAAATGCCATTCGCTCAGGACGTGTAGCAGTGCCTCCGAAAGAAATTTTATTCGGGTACTGAATGCTTTTGCTACGGAATATAATTTTCTATGCCCGTGTGGTACGGGTATAACCTCCTAAGATCTAAGACCCAGCGAAATCTAGAACCATTTTGAAGGAAAGGGGAGGTGCTGCAGAGCTGTGTCACGTTACGAGAAATGTCCCGCTCTTTCCCTAATCCTTGGTCGTGCGGCGTGCCGACAAAAATCTGAAACTTCGAGAACCCAGGGCTAGCGCAAGTAAGTAGTGGAGGGTGGCGACCACGAGATGGTGTTCTCCACCATGAGGCGAAAGCATGTCGTACAGTGACAAAGCAGGAAATACAGTGAGTGTTTTCCGCTAGTGGGCGAAGAAGTGTTCTGCAGTAGCAGCGCGTGAGTGCCGGTGAAGAATTTTGTTATCGAACTGCGGTCAGTTGACGACACGAGAGTTTCGTGGAAGAGTAACTTTAGACGGAGCGTGACGAAAACTGGCGTTGTTAGTGTTTCCTTGAAGAGAAGCATGCAAGCTTTGTTCCAGGAACTTTGAACGGAATGCGTTTGTCGTACGTCTGTAAGTATCTTGGTTAGTTAACGTATGAGATTGCATTGTAGCGTATGTAGTCAATTGTGCCTGTTGTTTTGCATGTTTGGAGAACCTTGTTAGTTGTGTGTTGTCTTTGATAACTGCGATTGTAGATGTTAGTGTGTTGTTTGTTTTGCCTCTATTTGAGGTTACATTTTTCGTTTTCTTATCAACTATCAGCTGTGCCTCTTTTTTTGGACCACAGCTAGTGTTCGCTCGCGCACAAAAAGGACGAATTCTTAATTTGTCCCTGTTTTCTTGGTTCATTTTCGGGGGCTGATACGTCAGCCCTTCAATTAGCCCGGTGATTGCCTCACTATTAACGGCACTAGTGACAAGGACAAGGGGAGTGCGTGTCGATTCATAATGATGATAACTTTCTACGACACACGGCGAACCTGGAGCATAACAGCCCTGCTGTTATGTTAGATAAACAGCAGCTGTTTAACGCGCCATCATTCTTAATTTCTCGCGCTTCCCAGCACCTACGGCGAGTGCTTTGCAGTAAAAACCAAGGCACATTATAGTCACATGACAGGTGAGCAATACACTTTTGCACCATAGACAGTGGTCGCATATCTGCCCTGTCTTTCGTGATGTGCTGCGTGCGTGCGTCTGTTCAATGTCATGTAACGTTTACACAGGCTTTTTTCGAAAACGTAACGTAACAGTTACACAGATCCTAAATGAAACTGTATATGGTATGGTATGAAGAAATTTATCCTGGTCCATTCGTGGCGTTCCTTCATTCATATCAAGGGAACTACTTCTTAAAACTCCGTTCCTTGTAACCCCGTTTTGCCATACACTGCACGCCCTTTTCTCAGGGCAATATTTTTTTCCGAAAGCATGAACGTGTGCAGCGTTTTCATTCAGAGAAGGGGTGAACGTTCTTCACAGCGCCCTCCTCCCTATTATGCAAATGTATGCGGCTGAGTTCGCGCCCCCCCCCCCCCTGTTTTCTAAGACACAGCGCCCCCCTTTCCTATTATGGGAACATGTGAGGTTGGTATAATAAGCATCTAGCGAGATGGTGGCCATCCCTCTGCCCTCCTTCCGTCTGCACACCTATATTCGAATGTAATAAAAAATTTCGAATGATAGCGAGAGGGAAGCAGTATACACAGTAAAAACACACACACACACACAAAACAGGTTCTGATAGGTAACTTAAGCTTGAAGGGAAGAAAATCGGCATCCGATAGTTGTTCCTGAGAACACTGATAAGACATGATGTGAAGTTCCATGAAAAAGCAAAAATACAAGAACACAACAGAACCAAAGATACCACAACAATTTGCATTAAACCAAGAAACATCGGTTATTTACAAAACCGCAGATCACGGTTAACTAAGTGCACTTTTGAAGGTAGGCTTACACGCTATTTGTAGTTGTGATGAAGGGTGGCCAACACGCGCGACTTTGTCTTGTTTATCAAGGTTTCTTTTATCAAGGTAGCCTCAAAATTTACATTGTAATCTGGTGCCTGTGAGCACCCCGCCGCGGTGGTCTAGTGGCTAAGGTACTCGGCTGCTGACCTGCCGGTCGCGGGTTCGAATCCCGGCTGCGGCAGCTGCATTTCCGATGCAGGCGGAAATGTTGTAGGCCCGTGCGCTCAGATTTGGGGCCTCGTTGAAGAACCCCAGGTGGTCGAAATTTCCGGAGCCCTCCACTACGGCGTCTCATAATCATATGGTGGTTTTGGGACGTTAAGCCCCACATATCAATCAATCAATCAATCAATCAATCAATCAATGGTACCTGTGAGCGAACAGGACCTGCGTCACATCTCAAAGCGTGGAACAAACATTTCAACTTTTCTAATGCATGCATACACTAAATGGACGTATCCGGCCAATTTGTCGTCACTGCCGCACACTTAAAATCAAACTGTTCGTCTCATGACACATAGCAGCGCCATTGCTCAGCTGTAACGGTATTCCGTCGGTGGAAAACTACAAAATTACTCATTCGGAACTCTTGATGCACAAATCCACGAACGCAAAGCTTCCGTTCCTCACAATAACCAAAAGCTGGTATCATCACTTTTTGTCTTGCCGTTTTCCTTCCATCAACATCTATTTGATACCGGCACCCATAATTATGGTGAATTCACTACTAAAGACACAGCGACACAACTCTGGAACACATTATGCTGACTTATTAAAACACACTCTCATTTTCACACATTTCAATTCAACCTTCCATTTGCAATCAGCATAACCAGTTCATCCTCACCACTTTTTTAGTCAAGTTTTATAATCAAGGCATGCTAGTGTTAATGCTTCTTTTCCTAAAGTGTTTAGCTTGTGTACATAATTGCCTGCGGTATTCATACTTTTGTTACTCGTTCTTTATTAAAAATTCCCTGTAAAGTCTGGTGACAATAAAACCTGCCTCTGTATTTGTATAATCCCCAATTCTTACCACCATTCTATGTACAATAAAATGAAATGAAAGAAGTGTAAAATACCAGCAGTAGGTAGTGAGCTTATGAAGAGTTGCTGTTAAGGAAACAACCAACTTTCAAGATTTAGCGCTTTTCTGATACACGCAGTCATCACTGTTCTGCCGTCAGCAATCACCAGAATGCAGTGAAATACACTGATTACGTATGATAATTATGTGAGACAAGCAAGAACTGATGGATGAATCAATAAAAAAGCGGCGCTGGAGACCATTCACATCTGGTATTTTTCAAATGTGGACAAATTAAGAATGCATGCTATTTAAGCATTAGGGTAGTCCCTGTTCTTGCATGAGGAAGAGCGTGAGAAAGACGAGGTATGCCAGGAGACAATGCGTACCCATTTTTCGTGTGTATTTGCAGGGGCTGGTGAGCCGCCATTGTACAGCCCGACCACCACCTTCTACAGCGCCACGATTACGTGAAACTATTGGCTGAAAAAAAAAGCAATAGTGTGATGCGTCGGCGCATAGCTGCTTTAAAAAATCAGTGTTCGGTATCGACGAGATTCTCAGTGAGCGGGGAAACGGTAGAAGGGAAAGGTAGTTTTTCAGCCCACCGCCTGACAAGCATTCTGCCGCTTCACTGAAGCACACGCCCCCCCCTCAAAAAAAAAAAACAAACTCGCTCAATGGTCGTGTCATTTTCACACAAAAACACACACACACACACACACACACACACACACACACACACACACACACACACACACACACACACACACACGCACGCACGCACGCACGCACGCACGCACACATACACACGCACAAACATGCACGCACAAACACGCCCACACGCACGCACGCACACACGCACGCATGTACACACACACACACACACACAAACGCACACACACGCACACACGCAGAAGCACACGTCATATATATATGCATACAAACACGTTCCATGATTTATGAGGTTCCCACTTTATATGTTCGGTCACAGGATGCGCGTGGAAACGTCTGAACTGCGTGCACGGTGAAGAGAGCACAAAGAACGGCCACAAATGCTCGTAAAGAGCAGGGACCAAACTCCCCTTCGGAAGTGTAGGGAAAGGCGACGCGAACTGAAAACTGCTCGTAGACACGCAGTTCGTAGTACACGCGGGAGACGGCGGTGGCAGTTATACATATACATCTCCGATTGTATTCCGACAGAGGAAATTGAACCGGAGGCCAAGGATCAGCGGAAATGTAACCCCAAAATACGGTCTATAATAGTTGTCGCCCTCTCTGTTCGTCTCTCTCTTTGAATGCTCGTTTCAGTCGGATATGCATCTTATACTGCGTGTCGACTGCTCTTAAGAATGGAGAAGAAGAGACACCGCGCCAATGTGCGTGTCGTATCACATCATAAATGTCCCTGTCGTCGTACCTGAATTCGAGCAGCACGTTACGCATTGTCATTTTTGCTCTCGTGTGTCTGCTTTTATTTTTGCGACTACTCTATATTGGCGCTTCTCTTTTTAAGCGATATGCTTCATAGCCTGTACCGTATTTTTATGCGTTTCCACATCGTTGCTGTCTACATGGTGGACGCATCTGCTCGGAATCAAACTTGGCTTTGTGACATCATTTTATTGCGTTGCCAAACTAGTCTTTCTTGTGTGACAAGAGCCACGTAACTTCGCCCCGCCGCGGTGGTCTAGTGGTTAAGGTACTTGGCTGTTGACCCGCAGGTCGTGGGATCGAATCCTGGCTGTGGCGGCTGCGTTTCCGATGAAGGCGGAAATGTTGTAGGCCCGTGTGCTCAGATTTGGGTGCAAGTTAAAGAACCCCAGGTGGTCGAAATTTCCGGAGCCCTCCGCTACGGCATCTCTCATACTCATATGATGGTTTTGGGGCGTTAAACCCCACGTATCAATCAGCCACATAACTTCGATTATTTGTGTGCCTACATTTTACATCATTGAAAAATTATATTTATCGGCAGATACACGCGTATTCATATATTTAACCAAATAGTGAGGAACTGCGTCAAACCTGGACCCTTCCCTGCGTATTGTGAAAAAGACGTTATCTAATAACCTTCTACGTGATCTGGAAAACTGGTACGAGAAATATCCAAGCCTATCACATTTGTAAACAAAAGAGTCTGTGTCATTGTCAAAGGGTGAGCTGTTTTTTAATAAGGGGTGGTTTGGTGGTTAACTTCTTTTTTTTTCTGGCGTAAGTGACTTCGACGTGTACACTTCGGGGGATTACTGTATGTGTACGCTTTCATACTCGTGTATGTTTTAACGGCATCGGTGTGCACGTGACATCTTCTTGTATAGAACAATGTCCTCGTCGTAACAAAGTTCTGTGTAGTGAGTCACTGCCTTTCCCATCGTTTCTGCTTTCCGCGTCCTCGTGTTGTTGCACTGTTTTCAACATCGATACCGAACAACTGCAACCGCTCTGCTAGACCAGCGGGGAGCAACCTTCTAAGGTGAAGGGTAGCATATGGAATATGGCTCAGTAGAAAAATAAAATAACGACCACGCTTCAACCAATGAAGCGTGGTGGCTACTTAACATATTTGGTTGTTTAAATCTAACCTACTACAAAAGGCTTAGCCATATTCGTTTATTGTCATTAGCCACCCCATAATCAAAGTGTACATAATGCCTCGCCGAACCGGTATGCGTCACAAACCGGCTCACCCGTTACCCGCAATTGCGGGTACCACGCTGCCCCGCAGATAGATTACTAATGCATAGTGGATGCTTTTTAACTTGACAAAAGTTATGATTGATGGCTTAGTGAATACCATGCAAATGAGATTGTATTAGTACGTCTTAGAGACTTTACAATGGACTCTGCAAGAACACCAATATTCTAGTTTTTGTTTTGACTTGTTGCGCTTTTCATGCAGGTCAGTACCCTGTTGTTTTTGAATCGCCGCCACCATTACGTTCTGTGGATGTACACAAATGTGTATATAAAGAAAAGCCACTAATCAGATTATTGAAAAAGAAAAAAAAAGATTTAAAAGAAAAAAAGACCAGTGCCTCCTCTATTTTAGAGCAGTCGCCAGACACGCAGACGGTGAGCAAGTGGCATACGCCATTAATCACTGGCGGTAAGCAGATTTTGGAGGCACTTCAGTGTGTTTAGGGCTTATCGCGAGATGTGAAGCACGCCTTTTGAAGCCCCGCTCCTAACTCAGTTTGAACTTCTCTTGAGACGAGCTCTAAAAAAGCTCATTTCCGTGTCCACGAATTATCTATGTGTAAAACCGTGCAAGCAATAATTCGAGTGCCACCACGTCACAGGAGGCGCAGAGGGGCCACTCCACGCGTTGCAATGTTCAACGATCAGGCGCAGTCGACATTGCTGCACGCTGATCGAAGACAAAGAAGCAACAACTGTCCCACTTCTTAATTCCTTTCGTCCTAAGTACACCGGAATGTTATTTTCATATGGCCTTTCTGTTTAAGCAGTGTTATGCATATATCTAGCTCTGACAGTGTACTTTAAGGTTACAACTTTAGTGCAAGTAGTTACGTTTGGCCCGGCCATTCGTCTGGGCAGACGCCATTGTGCGTAAGCCGATCTGCTAGGATGCTTTCAACCCCACCGGCACCAAGTCTACAAGATGCTGTGCTGTAAATGTTCCAGGTAGTGGTCGGGTCACAAAGAAGCTGTTTCGTGAGACAACACTTTTGTTTAACGGATTCGAACAGCGTGGGACAACGCCACTGCCGAGGTTCTCATAGAGTCAACCTTACAACTCGGCTGTCGTCGCTCAGACGAAATTGCCACAAAAGCCCCGACAGTCTGAAATCATGTGAACGCGTCGAAGAAGCTGTTCTCAGAGATTGAGCGTTTGGACTCGCATGTTCGAGAGAGTTCTGCAAGTCTGTAGCTGTAAGCAATCATGGACCGCTGCTGACGTTCGCGTCAGCGGCCATCACCTCGGAGGAGCTGAACTTTCCCTCTCCGGACTCTACTTCCTCGCCCTGCTGTGCCTTCGAAGTGTGGGCCAGGTGCCTCTTTGTGTGGTGCACTCGTGATGACCATTGGACATTTTCACCAACGTTTTTCTTCTCACGAGTGGCCCGATTTCTGCAGCCTTTCTGGTGGGTGGACCACTGAGACATCACGTCCCCTGATTTGTGGCAAGAGTGATCCCCACCTTCTCCGGACTGCCGTGTAAAGATTCAACGGGCTATAAAAGCCAAAACATTTTGTATATAAGCGCTGAATCTTAGTACATAGCTGAATCATGAGCTTAATCTCCGTACAGTTCCATCTTTCAACTACCATGTAAATAAACTTTCATTCAGTCTCTGAAGAACGCGTCCCCTCACTGGCGAGCATCGGCTACGTGGACGACGGCAGGGAGCCAGGTACCTTGAAGAAGCCCGCTGTACCTGCCATTGACCTTCGTACCCTGAACAACTGGTGGCAGTGGTACAATGGCATCATCTAACTCCAACCCTTAACAAAGTGAATACGGACTACCGAACATAGAAGAGACGAGCACTGGCTCTTCTGTCTTGTGGTCCGTCTGTGTTCGCGCTTTAGTTTTCACCTTGAGTGTTATGTTAGGCCGACAAACGTTTTATGATGGCATTGTTTGTTTACGCTCGTCCGGTTTGGCTTTTTCTGGTGCGTCCTAGGCATTGCAGTGACACTCCACAAGAATTGAGTTGCTTCCTGTTCATCGTGCGACATTTAAATTGCAATATGTATATCTGGAACCACATTTATTGCTTCGCCGTTTCGGCTAAATTGGGACTTTTTAAATTACGAAGTGAAGAACAGGGCAAATTACTATACGGCCGAAATTACTTTAAAGCGAAAGTATTTTTTTTTTGCTCATACTCACGTCCTTCTGTCCGTCCACGCCTTGGAATGGTGCCAGCTGTTGACGTTTTCCTCACACTCTCTCAACAATCATGGCACAGCGTCTCGTACTATCATTGCAGCAGTTCAGTTAGGCGCACGGCAAACGGTGCCATTTCCCATGCGATGCAGGGTACGGCGTCGCATGACTCAGCATGCGGCGTTCAACAATTCGAGACAAATGAGCAAAACCAGCAATCAGCGACACGCTCCACGCACAAGCGGCACCTCGACGAGCACATTCAGAGGACTTAGTGTTCTCGCAATGAGAAATAAGAGAAACAAATTCGCACTGTCACGCCTTGTTCTTTAAAAATGTTGAATAAAACGCCTTCGTGAATGACAAGCACGTCCGAACAGTGGCAGCAGCTGATTATTCAAGACTACGACAGGAATACCTAGTTTGGCGGGTGCCGGCCGTCACCTACGCCGTTCACATGCGAACTCGTCATCTACCATTTTTTTTTCACCACTATTAAGCTTTGCAGGGGGATGTTATACGTTAGCATACGCTAATAACTTTTCCGTCGTCATCGATGTGAAAAGCAAATGTGGAAGCGAAGCAAGCCGGATCGCAGAAACAACAGCGTCACTGTGTTAACCTCCGAAATGATCTTGCGACGGCGCTCACGGACGATCTCACTGATGGTTTCAAAGCGGGCGTTGTATTGAACAAATGGTACACTTCAAAGCTAACTTCATTCAATCAGTAATAATTTCATATCCCTAGGAAAATATACTTAATACTTGTCGCGCTGCCGCAAGTGGCGATGTCAGCAAATCCATGGTCACTCCACTCCATCGGCTTGCCCGGCCCACAGTGATGGAAGCAGGGACAGGCCAATGCGCCACCAGTGGCGTGACGACACTCGTCTCCTGAGATCTCACTGACGGCAGGCATGTGACTGTCCGATGTGGCGACGGAAATATGCGGCCGGTTTGATGCACACTGGACATGCAATGCGGCCGCATTGCATGCGAAAGCACACCGTCTGTCTCCCGCTTAAGTCAGGTAGCTCCCACGCACACCCGTCTATCCTGTAGCACAGCTACAATCCACCCACTCATGGAAAAAAGGTAACGCGCTCGTCACCTTCCATTCTGGCCAACCCCGTCCCAATAGGCACAATCTTTCGCCGAGAAAACTTTGGAATTCAGACTGTCCTCCAATTCCTAAAGCTGTTTTAGAGCCTTCATAGATTGTGGGGTCTGTACATGTGGACTGTCCTGAAAGCACTCGAGGCAAAACTTTCACCTGGGCCTTTTCCATCACTTTTTCCCGCAGTCGAGAAATATTAATGTGTTTTATTCGCAACTACTTACAACGCTCTATGAGCTGTTATACTGGTCGAAAAATCAAAGATGGCTACGCTTAACTGTTTTAACGAGGCCCTTTCGCTTGGCGCTGTTCTGAAGTTTGTAAATGCGAAGCATTTCTGAGCGAACTTCGGCGACCTCAAGCGTATCTATCTATCTATCTATCTATCTATCTATCTATCTATCTATCTATCTATCTATCTATCTATCTATCTATCTATCTATCTATCTATCTATCTATCTATCTATCTATCTATCTATCTATCTATCTATCTATTTATCTATCTATCTATCTATCTATCTATCTATCTATCTATCTATCTATCTATCTATCTATCTATCTATCTATCTATCTATCTATCTATCTATCTATCTATCTAGCCACCTACGACTTTTAGATCTCCCTGCCGTTTGAATATTGGTATCAATACCAAACCTGGTATGGCATAACATGATTGTATGACGAGCATACATGACTTGTCGTAATATAAAAATCATGACATGCATTTCATGAATGTCATGATTTACATTTCATTGGCTTGCTGCTCTTGCGGTGGTCTCATTGACATGACATGTTGCAAAACTGGTATGGTATGACATGATTGCATGGCGAGCACAAGTGACGGGCCCTAACTTAGAAATCATGACCTGCATGTCATGTAAGTCATGAGTCATGACTACACGGCACACTCATGAAGCGCTCGCAGCTGTCTCACTAGCTTCACATATACCGATTTCGGCGTTACGTGATGCGAATGGATGACGAAGGTATGGGACTGGTGCAAACATGACAATCATAAGATGCGTGTCATGTGACATTATGGCAACAAGCCACCCTCATAATGCCCTCGCAGCCATTTCGCTAGTTTCACATACACCAAATTTGGTATTACAGGACGCGAATGGACGACGAAGGGATGTGACTGGTGCGAGTATGATAAGCATGTGATGCGTGTCATGTAACAACATCACTACATGCTACGCTCATGATGCGCTCGCGGCCGTCTCGATAGCTTCACATGTACAAAATTCAGTATTACGTGACCCGAACGGACGACATATGTAAATGACATGCCCAAACATGGTAATTATGACATGCATGTCATGTAACAACATGACTACATCCCACACTCATGATGCACTCGGGGCAGTTTCGCTAGATTCACTTATGCCAAACTTTGTATTACGTCACGTGAAAGGATGACGTAGGTATGTGACTGGTGCAAACATAATAATAATGTGAGGCGTGTCTTGTAAGAGCATGACTACATGCCACACTCAAGGCACCGATACACTTAGATGAGACCTCGTATGCGTGTGCTTCAGCGTTGATTTCGTCGCATCATGCCAGTGATGCCACGCCAGGCACCGATCTGCCTGGTATATACTCGCAGGCATGGGCCGCACGGCGTTGCTTTGACGCATGCGCGTTTGAGCACGCCCGGTGTCCCTTCGTCACGAAGCTAAGCAGACGCAGTGCATTCTGGGAAAAGTCGTTGGTGTGAAATGCACCCTGTCGCATTTCGCATCGGTTGCCGCCGGGCTTCGCCGACAGACGCTAGTCGCGTCTGGCGTAAATGTTCACTATATATATATATATATATATATATATATATATATATATATATATATATATATATATATATATATATATATATATATGCATATATATATATTTCTGAGCGACTTCAATGAATCCACTTGCGGGTTACCCGGAAGCTTCTAAGTAAGAAATATTCTCACCATTGGGGTTAACAGAAACAACAAGAATAGCACACTTATTGGTATTAAGACTTAATTGTAGAACATCTAGCCGATTCTCGAGTTCACTCAAGTACGACTGTAAAGTACTGTAAAGGTGATGTATGTTAGCAGTCGTAGCAAAAAAAAAAAAATCAATGTCGTCCGCATAGGCATAAGTCTGCACCCCTGATCGAATAGGAATAGTGCACATCAAGATGGTAAATCATGCTGGTAAAAGTACTGATCCCTGAGGCACCCCTCGCGTCTGCTTGCGCTTGCAGGAAAAATAATATTTACCGCAGGAATACTCGCTTTCTTGAAAGAATTCATTCCCCAATGCAACGTTATAAGAAGGGAATCTATGGTACTATAAACTATTTATTAACACTGGTTTTTCGATTTTTCGACACAGTCGTATGCTTTGCAGATGTCCAAGGTAACTAAGGCAGCGTACTGTTCTTTTATGCCGGGCAATATGAACCCGACTTTCGAGGTCTACGTGCGCATTTCATAATTATTGTCTAGATCTAAAGTGAATTTCGCTGGGGCTCCACAGATGTCATTCATTAACAAATCTTATTATACGACCATGAAGGACCCTTTCATTTGATAATAATGCTATTGTTTTTAAATTATCGATATTATACCCAACCCCGAGCTTTTTAGGCAGCCATATGATTTTAGCAATTTAACACTCATCAGCTATACATGCCTTCTCATGGTTTTTTATGCTTAACAGATCACTTGGGAATTCCCGATATAATATTTTTAGCATTGTGTTTGTATTTTATGAGGCCCTGGTGCTGAGCTTGGCAACCTTAACGTAGCCTGATCTATTTGGAAATCCATAAACAGATTTTAGAAGGTGCGTTGTGAATCTATTTTCTAACCCTTGAGCTAATTGATTTATTGATTTCTGTAATTGTTGTGAGATGTAAACTACTAAGTCCATATCTCGTGAAATTAAAATATTCTTCGTACCGCGTATAGGGAATTGATTATTGCTCAATAATTTTAAATGCGAAGCACTTTTTGGCGAACTTCGGTGACCATGAGCGTATCTATCTATCTATCTATCTATCTATCTATCTATCTATCTATCTATCTATCTATCTATCTATCTATCTATCTATCTATCTATCTATCTATCTATCTATCTATCTATCTATCTATCTATCTATCTATCTATCTAGCCGCTAAGACTTTTAGCTCTCCTGGCCGTTTCGATAATGGTATCGATACCAAACTTGGTATGGCATACCACGACTGTACGAACAACATATTTGACTTGTGATAACATGAAAATCATGACATTTGTGTCATGAACGTCATGATTTACTTTTTATGGTCTTGCAGCTCTTGCGGTGGTTTTGTTCACAAGGCATATTTCAAAACTTCTACGGTATGACATGATGGCATGGCGAAGACATGTGACAGACCCTAACATGAAAATCATGACACGTGTGTCATGTAATAACATGACTACATGCCGCGCTCTTGATGTGCTCGCGGCCGTTTCGCTAGCCTCACATATACCAAATTTGGTATTAGGGTACGTGAATGGATGACGAAGGTATGTGACTGTTGCAAACATGATAATCATGAGATGCCGTGTCATGTAACAACATGACTACATGCCACGCTCATGATGCGCTGGTGGCCGTTTCGCTAGCTTCACTTAGACCAAATATTGTATTACGAGACGGGAATGGATGACGAAGGTATGATACTGGTGCATGCAAAATACACATGAGATGTGTGTCATGTAACCGCATGACTACATGCTGCGCTCATGATGCTCTAGCGGCCGTTTCGCTAGCTTCACATGTAGCAAATTCAGTATTATGTGACGCGAATGAACGACATAGGTAAATGACACATCCAAACATGATAATCACGACATGTGTATCATGTAACAACATGACTGCAAGCCACACTCATGATGCACTCGCGGCCGTTTCGCTAGCTTCACATATGCCAAATTTGGTATTGCGTGACATGAATGAATGACGAGGCTATGTGACTGGTGCAAACATGATAATCATGAGATGCGTGTCATGTGAGAACATCACTACATGCCACAGTAATGGCGCCAATACATTTCGACGTGACGCGGTGCGTGTGCTCGCCGGCGTTTATTTCGTGCGTCCCGCCAGCGTTGCCACTACAGGCCCCGGGCCCGCCATATACTCGCAGGCGCGCGCCGCGCTTCGTTGCTTCGACGCATACGCGTTTTAGCGCGTCCGGCGTCCCTCCGTCATGAAAAGAGGGAGACGCAATGTTGTCTGGGTAACGCGTCGGCATGAAATGCAGCATGTCGCATCGCATTTTGCGCCGGTTACCGTCAGGCCACGCCGACGGTTGCTGCTCGCACCTGGTGTCAGACTATGGAGTGCTCGCATTTTCCTAACGTAGCGTCACTGTCTCCAGCGTGCGCGCGTGTCAATGCTACATTGAAGTATATTGGACCCTTCATGATGCGCTCGTGGCTGTTTTACTAGCTCCATATATACCAAACTTGGTGTTTCAGGACGTCAAAGGATGAAAAAATTAATGAGTGGTACAAACATGATAATGCTGACACGCATGTCATGTAAGAACATGACAACATACCACGCTCACAGCGTGCTCGCGGGCGTTTCGGTAGCTCCATATACACTAAATTTGGTATCACTTGACGTGAATAGATGAGGAAGGTAAACGACACATCCAAACATGATAATCATGACATGGAAGTCATGTACCGCATCATTTACCTCCCCCTCATAACGTTTTGCTGATTTTAAAGTGACATATTAAGATTTCTCATTCGTGTTTCACAGATAGTCGATTCCCACAGTACAAGGGCTGTGCCAATTTGTCTAAATGCAACGCATTTCTTAGCGATCTACTGCGAGTTTGGGCGTATCTATCTCTCTATCTGCTAGCCGCTTACGTGTGGGGGCTCTCATGGTCACCCCCTTGACTTGGCGTGAACCAAAATTAGGATGGCAGAGTAAAATTGTGTGACGAATTTGACGCGCTCGTCAAGACATGAATATTGTCACAATCCAGTCGCGTACGTCGTCAAGCACTTCCCGCCAGACATTGGCACATACCCACGGGCCGATATGTGCCGCTGATAAGCGGGTATGCGCCATAGGTGATTGACACTCATTATCTACCCAGGAACGACAAGAACACACATGGTCAATTTTGGCACTTGACCGTTAAGGGATACTCGCCATCGGTAGCGTCGACCCGACGAATGTGAAAAGTAAATGTCAGGGTCCCAGCTAGAATAGAACCCAAAGAGTTTGCGTGGCAATGAAGCATTTTACCACAGAGCTACACCTGGTCTTCGAACTACTTTTCAAATAACGCTAATCTTTGTGGAACGGCAATAGTTGTTGCCGTGCTGCCTACCCAATTTTATAGACACCACATATGTGCTCCTTTGATACAGCCGTCACGTTGGGTGAACGTCAATTGTGGTAAGGTACTATGTGCTGAAGTTGATTTATGTAGCAGTGTCCAGGGCCAGCAACCTCGCTAGCATCAGCGCTTCATATTAACTTCCGGTGTTGCTAATATGCAGCAAGATGGCAAGTTGGGCCACTTGGCCCAACACGCGAGATAGTGGAATCTTACCACATTTGAAACAGAGGACATGACTGTGCTAGCCAAGCTACAGTTGTGCTGTATGATAAAGAATGCGCGTATCTCGACACCTAGTACATGCAAAATGTAATAAGTGTCACATAATACGAACCATTTTGTAATTCCGATAAGAGTCAATTTTGTTGCGCCGTGTCCTGGTGCACATGCGTGAAAGCTCATGTAACCGCTTTAAATTCTTTTTCTGACTAATAAAACTTCAGTTATTAGAGCAAGCGCTGTCTTTGTCGGCCTCTTCTGTCCACCTGTTTTTTATCACGTTTTAACAAAATTTTCCATTATGCTAATACGCATGTTCCTACGGGCATCGTTGCACAATTGCAATCAACTGATTATATAGACATCTGCAACTCTTCAACATATGCCTGCGCGTGAAACATTTGTACATATATTTAGTGTCATTTCATGACGTGTCGCTCAATAAACAAAAATTGCAACATGGTCACCTTCCGTCCGCATGCTTCGCATAACGTCAATTCCCACGTACGTGGGATCTGCCGAATTTTTTTTTAATTTGATAGGTAGTGAAAGTTATTTTTATCATATTCCTCTGTCGCGCGTTATACACCTAGTTTATTGTTGCCAAAACAAATTGAATATCCTTCCAATTTCACGGACTTTGACTTGGTATAACACTTTTCTATGCAGCTTTTCTGCTTCTATATTCCCGCGTACACTTCAAAATCGGGTGGGTGCAGCACTCTTGGTTGGCACCGACGTAATCGCCAATTCAGAAGAGTTTTTTTAAATAATTCTAAAACAGAAAGAACATTCTTACCGAAGTCTTCATTTCTATCACCGCGTGATACCCAAATGCATGATACCCAAATGTATGATACCAAAATTATACCCAAAAGTTTAAATACTGCACAAGCAGTCTTTAATATTTTGATATAACCAATATTTTCGCTTTTCTTTCAAACAACTTTATGCGATACACTATTTCAAAGTATACAGGAAGGTGATCACTCTTTGAAGTGGCATCAACTGTTCTCAAGAACTTCAGGAAACACTTGCGCTACAGAGCGTCAGATCCAACACTGATTGTGCTCCACCGCGAAGAAACATAGGCTGCTCATATTAAGGCAGGTAAAGTTTTCATGCATAATCCAGTCCTATAGAAGAGTAAGAGAAGAGTCCGTTCTAAAAACCCATGACACGCGATTGGAGTTTAAGTCACCGATTTATTTATTTCATTCTTGCAGCAAGCTAGCACACAATTCAACATTTGAGTATTGTGTACATCCGAGGGGAAATATGCATTTAAATTAGAAAAAGAATGGCATCCTTGCATGCTGAGATCTATTGCCAGAATTTCAGAGTCTGAGGACTCTGTTAATACTTGCAAAGCGGTGGTTCTGTTACTACATCTCATTTTTGGTCAAACCTTTCATACTGAGCTTACATACCACCTGCTTAGTACTCCAAGTTTGCACTTTTGGTGGGCGCTCTGCCTGAATTTTACTGCGAAATATCTAACTGAAATATCCAAATATTTTGAAATTGATAATTTTAATTAGGCGTGAGCCAGGTTTTTTGCTATGTTACTATGTAGAAATTTACCTCATTAACTAAGCAACATAAATCTGATAAGCAGAAAATAAAGAGCGACAATGCACTGCAGAAATTTCAAAGTATCTATGGAATTATAGACCTTCACAGTATCCGTCATAGAACTTTCAGGTATCTGGGCGCGAATTAGTTTAGCAAGAACTGTTTTTGAAATACCTTTTTAAAAATTTGACTGCGATTAAAATTACTTTTTTGCTTTTATAACTGGGTCATGGAGATTATGCTGGGGACCCAGTTCGCTTTTGACGCCTGCTATTATGGCGAATTTCCATCTCATGCGGAAATTGCATTTGCACCGATGTGGAAGGTTCTGAAACAGTAGGCGCTGGATGTACATGATGTTCCTCCTGCGGCGCTAAACTGGAAATCTTAGCGGCTGCTGCTGTTATTGCGCAAGATATCGGTGTTGTCATTGTTGCTGCCTATTTTTTAAAAAATTACGGCATATTCACGGGGTGAATGATGATGAATGGGCGAAGCTCCGGAGGGATTCATCGGTAAACTGTGAATCTTTCGTGTAATTAGCCCAGTCGATCATCATGTAAAGACGTGAGAAACGCTGTGTGTGTATATTGCCACCCACACGTAGTGGGTCGACTGCAGGAGCGGCTCTACCATCTGGAGGAAAGAAAGAAGATTTGCGTGTCTCTTCTCGGCTCGAGAGTCAGCCACGACTGACGCATCGTCCTAGAGCTAGCTACCCGGTCGTTCAATATATCCCCCAGTACTTGTGACTCATCGTGACAAACTGGTGGAGGTGCTGGGTAGTCTCACGAATGCTGCAGATCCCCCCCCCCCCCAGGAAGCCGTAATACGAGTCCAGTGCCAGTCAATACTCCCGTGCATCGGACGAGCCACCGAATCAGGGGATTGCCTCCGGAAGTCAACGATACTGCTACCACCACGTCAACAAACATGACCAGCACTTCGGTACAAACCTTGCCAACCGGCACGGGAAGCACGTCGTCGAACCGATATACGTTGGAAAGCCCACGGGCACCGACGACGTTCCATGATACGGAGAGCGAAGACGTTGAGGACTGGTTGGCGGACTTCGAGCGCGTAGCCAACTTGAATCAGTAGAACAACGCGGCGAAACTGGGTCGTGTCTACTTCTATCTCGAAGACGGGGCTCGCACGTGGTATCAAAATCGAGAAGAGCAGCTGACGACGTGGCCAGAATTCTCTCGTAGACTTCTGCAGACATATGCCAGCGCTGACCGCCAAGAAAGAGCTGAACGAGCTATTCTTGCCCGCGTCCAGTCGCCAAACGAAACTGTGACCACGTACGTCGAAGACATGACGCGTCTCTTCCGACGGGAAGATTCACGAATGACGGAGGACAAGAAGTTGCGTCACTTGATGCGTGGTGTCAAGGACCAGCTTTTCGCCGGCCTCGTGCGAAGCCCTCCGAAGACGGTCGCGGAGTTCTTGTCTGAAGCCGTGACAATGGAAGAAATGCTACAGCAGCGATCAAACCAATACGACAGGCAAGTCAATGGCATGTCCACTGCTGACATTTTCGCCGCCGCTGGGACCAGCAATGACTCCTTACGTGAACTCATCCGTAATATCGTACGTGAAGAGTTGCAAAAGGCTGGTGTAGCACCTCATCCTACGGTTAGCTCTATTGCAACTGTCATCAAAGATGAGCTGCACCAGGCCCTCCGGGACACCTTGCCTCCTGATACAGCTGCGCCAGCTCCTGCTGAATACCACCGTAAGACAACCTACGCGGAAGCCTTGAAACGCCCTGCTGCATCGCCGCCTTTGTTCGTTCATCCTGTCCCTGCAGTTTCACTCGAGTCAGCGCAGCACATACCATACTACGAAGGCACGTACACGCCACCACCCCTGCCCTTTGGCCGTGGTGCTTCGGTTGCCCATCGTTCGGTACAACCGGTCCAGTACATCGACGATCGGCACTCGTATCCTCGGAAGTCTGATGTCTGGCGCACACCCGATCACCGGCCTCTATGCTTTCATTGCGGAGAAGCTGATCACTTGTACCGCCAGTGTCCTTATCGCCGTCTTGGGCTTCGCGGCTTCTCTGCGTACTCGTCGCCCCCCCCCCCCCCGTTACGGTCAGAGACCACGCGACATCCAAAACTACCTTTCCCAGCAGCATGAACCACCGTCTGCCGGGCGCCAGTCGCGCTCGCTATCACCGAGGCGATTTTCATCAATGCCCCAGCGGTATTCTACCGCACGATCTCCCAGTCCCCGCCGGGAAAACTAGCCGAAGCGACCTCTGGGGGCGGGGTCGCTGGACGTCGAAGCGCTTAAGACCTCCTATTGACGCAGAACCGTACCGAAAGTGGTCCGACATCACCTGCTGCTGCAAAGGATAGCCGGCTTTCACTCGACATAGCAGTAACAATTGATGGTTGTGTAGTTAATGCGTTAGTGGACACCGGCGCAGACTATTCCATACT
Source organism: Rhipicephalus microplus (assembly GCF_043290135.1). Lineage (NCBI taxonomy): Eukaryota > Metazoa > Arthropoda > Arachnida > Ixodida > Ixodidae > Rhipicephalus > Rhipicephalus microplus. The sequence continues at coordinate 25,445,050 of NW_027464585.1, read as the reverse complement.
GAGCGGGAAACTGACAACGCAGCTGAAGAAAGTAATCACGCCGTGGCATAACTCGCAGATTCGGACAGCTGGTGGCCATGTCGTAACTCCACTGGGTGCCTGCACAACTAGAGTACAGATTCAAGGGTACACATTCGTAGCAAGCTGCCTTTTTCTACGTGAATGCTCCCGTGACGTCATTCTGGGAGTTGATTTTCTACAGGAAAATGGAGCTATCATTGATCTGCAAGAGCGCCGCGTCACGTTCTCAGCCCAGCGAGCAATCAACGTGCAGGATGACGGAATGCGTGTCGACGTACTCCGTATTTCTGAACAGAGCGTGACGCTTCCTCCCCGAGCCAGTGTTCTAGTCGACGTAACATGCTGTGGTTTGAGCGATGGCGATGTGGTGGCCGAGACAAATTTAGAATACCTCTTGCAGCAAGACATATGTGTAGCGAGAAGTGTAATACATGTTCGCGACGGCCGATCTGAATTGCTCGTTACCAACTTTAGCAACGAGCATCGACACCTTTTCCGTGGCACTTCGATAGCGTTTGCCCACGAAGTAGCAAACGTAACCAACTGTCCCACGTCAGAAATAGTGGATAACGCAGACACATCAATGAGCAACATTGACATCAATCCTGATCTGTCCACCGATAACCAGACTGCGCTGCGAGCGCTCTTGTTCGAGTACAGGTCTTGCTTCGCAAGTTGCTCAAAGATCCGCCAGACGTCCATCACTCAGCACAGGATCATCACGTACGAGGACGCACGCCCAATACACCAGCACCCCTACCGCGTGTCGGCTAAAGAACGTGAAGCGATACGTACGCAAGTTCGCGAGATGCTTGACGATGGCGTTATCGAACCATCCAACAGCCCGTGGTCATCTCCAGTCGTGCTTGTCAAAAAGAAGGACGAATCGCTACGCTTCTGCGTCGATTACCGAAAGCTCAACAACGTGACCAAAAAGGATGTGTACCCGCTACCGCGTATCGACGATTCGCTGGATCGACTTCGTCGTGCCCATTATTTCACTTCTCTCGATCTCAAAAGCGGGTACTGGCAAATCGAGGTAGATCAGCGAGACTGCGAAAGGCAGCCTTCGTGACTCCAGACGGCCTATACCAATTTCGAGTACTCCCTTTCGGCTTGTGTTCAGCGCCGGCAACTTTCCAGCGAATGATGGACACTGTCCTCACAGGGCTCAAGTGGCAGACTTGTCTTGTCTACCTTGATGATGTGGTGGTCTTCTCTGCCACGTTCGAGCAGCACCTACAGCGCCTGCGCAGCGTGCTGGAGGCTATCCGATCGGCGGACCTCACTCTAAAGCCACAGAAGTGCCACTTCGGCTATGAAGAACTGAAATTTCTTGGACATGTAGTTAGCGCTGAAGGAGTCCGGCCCGATCCAGACAAGCTTGCCGCTGTTGCCGAATTACCAGCTCCTGTCGATAAGAAAGCCGTCCAGCGCTTCCTTGGTTTGTGCGCCTACTATCGCCGGTTCATTCATGGCTTTTCACAGATAGCAGAACCTCTGACTCGTCTCACAAGGGACGACACGCCGTTTGTCTGGGAAAACGAGCAACAAGCAGCTTTTGATGAACTGCGACAGCGCATGCAATCAGCACCCGTTCTCGCTCATTTCGACGATGATGCTGACACGGAGGTCCATACTGACGCTAGTAACGTTGGGCTTGGTGCAGTGCTCGTTCAGCGTCAAGACGACATCGAAAGGGTGATAGCCTACGCCAGCCGCTCTCTATCCCGTGCCGACGCGAATTATTCCACTACGGAGAAAGAGTGCGTCGCAGTCGTGTGGGCAATCACCAAGTTTCGCCCGTACCTTTATGGTCGTCCCTTCAAGGTAGTGACGGACCACCATGCCCTCTGCTGGTTGGCAAGCCTGCGCGACCCTTCAGGACGGCTAGCACGGTGGAGCTTGCGGCTGCAGGAATTTGACGTCACCATCGTCCATAAGTCCGGCCGTAAGCATGAAGACGCTGACACACTGTCACGCGCACCCCTTCATGTCGTCAGTCAGGAAGCAGAGGAAGACGAAGGCTTCCTGGGCGCCATTAGCTCATCAGATTTGAGTAAACTGCAGCGGGATGACGCAGAGATTCGTCCGATCATCGATCATTTAGAGGCCCAGGGCACAATCATACCACGTAATTTATCCCGCTCGTTGCCGTCGTTCTGCCTTCGAGAGGGTGTGCTGTACAAGATGAACGCTCGTTCGAACAACCGTACCTACCTCCTGGTGGTTCCTCGAAACATGCGAGACGACGTCCTCTTCGCTTGCCATGACGAACCCACATCCGGTCATCTGGGCTACTCACGGACACTTGCCACAGTGAGCGAGAGGTACTATTGGCCAGGACTTTCGGCAAGTGTCAAGAAGTACTTCAAGAGCTGTCGGGAATGTCAGCGTCGAAAGCAACCATCTGTTAAACCAGCTGGTTTGCTTCAGCCCATTGAAGCACCCTGCACGCCGTTCGACCAAGTCGGCATGGACATTCTCGGGCCATTCCCCCTATCTGCGGACAGCAACAAATGGGTGATCGTCGCGACCGACTATCTGACACGCTACGCTGAGACGCAGGCGATCCCACGAGCCACGGCCTCTGAGGTAGCACAATTTTTCATGCGCCACATCGTGTTACGACACGGTGCTCCTTCCAGTATAATAACGGACAGAGGGACGGCATTCACGGCGCAGCTTATGGACGAGGTTTTCAAACTGAGCAACACCAGACACCGAAAGACAACTGCGTACCACCCGCAAACCAACGGACTTACCGAGCGACTGAATAAGACCATCGCAGACATGATCTCAATGTACATCGACGTACAGCACGAAACATGGGACCGGATCTTACCTTACGTGACCTTCGCGTATAATACCGCCGTGAAAGAGACCACGCGATTCACGCCATTTCGGCTTCTCTACGGCCGCGAAGTGCAGACCATGCTGGACTCTATGCTACCGTGTCAAGACGAAGACGAGTTGGCAACTGACGCCGATGAATTCGCAGAGCGTGCTGAGGAAGCCCGGCAGCTCGCGCGACTACACATCGGCCAGCAACAGCAGGCAGACGCACGGCGCTATAACATCCGCCACAGTGAAGTATTTTACAACCACGGAGACCAAGTTTGGGTGTGGACGCCCGTCCGCCGCCGTGGCCTTAGTGAAAAGTTAATGAGCCGGTACTTTGGCCCTTATAAAGTGTTACGTCGCGTCAGTGACGTGAACTACGAAGTGGTTCCGGACTCAACATCGCAGGCACGGAGTAGGACACGACCGAGGTCGGATGTCGTTCATGTGTTGCGCATGAAACCATTTATTGCGCGTTGTTCATAACTTTTTTCTTGCCGTACAGCGTTCTTTGTGTTATTTATTTATTTTTGCGAACTTGCTTCTTCGTTCACTGATTTTTCCTATATTGGCACGCTCGTTCATTTCTATTTTTACTTTATCCGTATTTCCAATTTCTTTTTTCCACGTGCCTATGTCGTAACATCGTGATGGTGCTATGTACTTTTCTTTCCCCATTTTGGGACTATTTTTTCTTTTCGAAAGGAGGGATAATGCCACCCACACGTAGTGGGTCGACTGCAGGAGCAGCTCTACCATCTGGAGGAAAGAAAGAAGATTTGCGTGTCTCTTCTCGGCTCGAGAGTCAGCCACGACTGACGCATCGTCCTAGAGCTAGCTACCCGGTCGTTCAATATATCCCCCAGTACTTGTGACTCATCATGACAATATACACAAATCAACTTTTATTTGTTCTTAGACGATGGATGGCTTGCGATGTCCCTTGCCTCGCGCGCTCGCACATCGGGATTCTGTCTGCGAGCGCGCGCTGCTGCCGCCTTGCGCTCTCTCCGCTGTGCAGCCTTATCCATCCGGCGACTCCGAGCGCGCGCCAACAGCGAACGGATTTTATTACAACGCTCCCCCTAGCGTACGTCGCCGCACTAAATCGAATGATTGCCTTTAACCAATGACACGCGCCATATGTGACATCATCCCTATTTTATAAGATCTTGCGTCTTTCATCAACTACAAGTACCGCTTTCTAGTTTATAACATCTTGCATCTTTTCATCATCAGCTACAAGTACCACCATCTAGTAAACACTACAAGAACTAAACGACAGGTGGCTACATACAGGAGACGGTACCGCCATCTAGTGAACACTGCAAGAACTAAACTAGAGGTGGCTACATACAGGCTACAGGGGACGCACAGCCCACGCCCTAAGGAGCTTCGCCCCTAATAGCTGTGTCACTTGAGAGCAAAACACTTCCGAGACACACTTAGTTACGGTAGTGATTGTCTGATCCCTCACCTTGGACATTGCTTTTTCAACTGCTGACTCAACAAGCTGCAAAAGTTTGGCCTCATTTAATGAACCTTGCCTCGCAGCAACACCAGCATATCCGAAGATCCAATCTTTTACAACAGGAATAGCTTCTCATCATAAACATTTTTGCCTATAAATTATTTGTAGCAGCTCAATTTTATTGGACCTTGCCTGAAAAATTAAGTAATCAGCCGGATTGTCTCCTCCCTATAAACAGCACTTTTTTATCTCAGTAATGCATTCATTGAAGGGATGGTCATCACCACAGGCACAGCAGCGGAAACTTGATTTACAACTACCTACGGTGTGGTTAAAATGCAAGCAGTTATGGCACTGAAGTAGACGAAAACCTAGGCGTTCTACTCGAAGGATATGTGGCCGTACTTTCGATTCAGGTGGGCAAGTGCCTGCAAAGGTGGTGATAACTGATTTTGTGTGAACTTTCTCACCGTTCACTACGTGGTTACACCAGTATACGGCTATGATGCCAGCATCTGATAGCTTCTCCAGAGTTTTGGTTGGTGACAATTGGGAGTCAACTTCTCGAACAATTTTTTGTACCCTCCAAATGAGGCGGAATGAAGGCACTCACCAGAATTAACGAAAATGCTTTGCAGTTTACGAAGTACGCGACGCACGATCTATATACCACACCACCTCTTCCAAACTGTCGAACATCGCTTATCAATGAAACGTGCGATGGCATGCCTAATAGGCAAAGAGGCTGACCAATGACTGCACCCTTGGTGAAGAGACGAGTTAGTCATTGTCATTATTACAATCGCCTAAACGCTAGTATTAGATATCACATTGAAATTAACACTTCTCCAACTCACCTAAGACACGGACAAACCACCGAACAGTCCCAGCTCAGCAAAAAACCTGAGCAAGTCGAAGGCGTGGCCGACCTCTCTCCTACCGAGCCATCTCAGCTTTCTCTGTAGAACCTAGTGTCGGTGGAACCGTACATACGGTCACTCTCTTACGACTACGTCCACATACTCTTTGTCGCTCTTTCGGCATGGCAGCATGCCACAAACCTGAATATCTAGGTCGTAACCTCGAGTCGTCTTTCAGTTTTGAAGAAAAAACCAGTGCTCAGAACCGGTGTAAATTTCGCCTCGCAGGATATTGCATTCTGAACGGCAATCATTTAAAAGCAATTCCTGTTGTGGTTCTGAAGGCTTTAAAGGCCATGGATCATTGTCACAAGCGACTCCAATTTCCGAATCATCCGCGGGCCCTATCTTCCAAGGAAGGGCGCTTTTGTGTTGGGAGGACGACATCCGGCGACTATAACGACCCAGCGTGGCGCCGGCTCGTCTTCCCGGCACCTGTACCGAAAGGGGCACCGGCGATCTAAACAAGGAAAATTACTCCCATATGAGACGGGAGCACGTGTACGCCCCTGAAGTGGTTTGAACTGCATCGGAACAGGCAGTTGACGTACAGCCAGCAACAAGAGCGGTCGTCGGTGTCACGAGTCTCGCGTAGGCGGCGAGCATGGAGTGACCCGCGCAACGTGTTAAGACGGCTGCAATTCCGGGCACCCTCGTCGTCTACCAAGCCGGCGAGACCTTCAGCGGCTTCCGTCAACACCCCTACGTGCACCAAGAGCTGGCCTGGTCCGTAAAAAACTTGTTATTGTGTCTTTTTTTTAAATCGTTAATTTATTATCACCGGCTTTTTTTTAAGTATTTGTAGTGTGCGCTGCGTCGCACGTCAAAGCTCAGAAGCGCGAGCCTGAGTTTTTTTTCTCTTCCTCTTGTAAATTTTTCTTGTCTCTCCTGTAGTTCCATATTGTTGTTGTTTTATTATTATTCCGCGTATTTGTTTTCGTCTGTACTTCTTGTAGTGTTCTTTTAGAGCATAGTTTGTTTCATAGCCGTTCTTCCCATCGCGTATCAGTGTTATTCTTCCTCTGCTATTTTCGTTAACTCCTGCCTTTGCCTTTGTTTTAATTAAATGCTTGTTTATGTTTAATCAAACTCCGTGTCTGCTCTATCAGTGCGTCGGTCAGGCCCACACATCACCACACGTGCAACCCCGCACGGGTCGACCAACCTGCAAATAAATTTGAAATGTACCACTTCGAGGCCTTTCAGGCGTCGCAGGCCGAAGCGTAAAGTGAAAGCCTGCGAGTCTGCCGCGCGTCAATGTTGGATCGGCGGGGCCTCACCCGAAGTCTGTGACAATCATCCAACTCGCATAGCCAGTATGGTCCAGGTCATTATGTGCTACTGGATAATGCTCTTTCTATTGAAGCTACGCATGCGATCCGGTCGGCCGAATTCACATGTCCAGGACAATACCTACAAATACATTTATCTGCTTTTGCTCTCATCTTTTTCACTCTCTTAGACACAAAATGCTTTCACTTCGTCATGTCGCCTTAATTCATAAAAGCGTGATTGTTGAATTCCACCACAATTTAAAGCAGATCTAGAATTCATAGCGATGTTATCTTGCTCCAATGAAGGCTCCTAAAAGCTCTAGCAATAGTAGTATCATTTCCTTGACAGGTGCTACATCTGCTTTCGCGAGCAGCAACTCTGGCCTCACTGAAGAGGTTGTACCGATGTAAAGCACTTCACCGTAACATAAGGACATGGGTCTCAAAAAATGCACATGTAGATATCGTGGTGGTTTGGGTGAGTTGGGTCCGCTGCGGAGATAACGCTGCGGAGAAACATTCTGCAAGAGTGGTAGTTGACACACTCAGTAATGCCAGTCATCCGGAAAATCCTGAGCTAGCTGCTCATGCCACGCTATCCCACCTCTCTAGAAGTTCTAGCAGAATGTTCTTATAGTGGTGATGAATTGTGCAACAAATGCCATAAGGTTGAACATCCTTGAAGTAGCTTGATGAAAACAACACTTGGTAGCGTATTTTTTCCATAGGTTGGAGAAAACCCTTAAAAAAAAGTTAATGTATCCGCGGGTTGATTCCGTGTAATTCTAAGTACTTTCATAAGAGTCCCATGAAGGAAAGCCGGTTCATTGCTTGCACAATCTGCTTCATGCTCTTATGTGTCCATCAAGCCATCTGAGTGGAGGAGGAGGAGGAATAAATGAGGAAGGACAGGGAGTGGATTGTTCATTTCTTCAATGTCATTCCTGCTTGGCGAATAGCTCAATGGCTTCTCAAAAAAAAATAAAAGTGATGCTTCATCATCCGACTCTGCTCCAGCGACTTTATCATACTGGTTGAGTGGTTTACAAAAAAGTATCGTGGTATTGGTTTTGCTTAAATGAACACTTTTTAGATTGTGAAGTATAGTTGCCAACGGTAGGTACAGGCTACATGTACCTCTAATTGGCCCTCGTGTCATACTCTTCTCGTCAGTGTTCTCCTGTGTGACATTCAGTGTTTTTTTTTTTAGAAAGCAGAGTATTCTAAAGGCATCTCTGACTTTCTGTGCGATTGAAATTTGAAGAGATGCCTTTTCAATGCCGGCTAGCTCAGCTACACGGTGTGTTCTGAAGTGTGATAGCACCTTCGCGAGATCCTGGAATAGGTTTTCACCTTTTTCTAGGCATTCATTCAATATAAAGCATTCTTTTGCTTGGGAGGAAGCGTCGAGAACCATTCTGGCTTTAGTTTTGTGCATGCGTTCGGATAACTTTTCTATGCAGCGTATATTAGGCCTTTGTCTAAATTAGGACTGGCCAGTCGACAACTTCTGGATGTCCCACTCGCAGGTATACTCCGGTACGGTGGTGTCATACGTCTCCAAAAGTCCTAGCTTGTTCGTCAGCCGGGAGAAAATCCCAAGTCTTGTCATGGCTACTTGCTTGTCGGAAAGCCGCACGTGTTCCTTCCAGGACATGTCACTTCATATCTTTTATCCCCAAGACAGACAGTTTGTTCAAATTGCTTTAGTTCTGTACGAAGCTTGCACTCACTAACAACGGCGTCTGTTATTACTTTACTCTCGATTTCTCAAAATATTTGAAAAAATTGTTGCTTTCTTGTACACTTGTTTTTAGCATACCAACCATAATCCATGAATCTGCACCACGCGTTTACACGCTGGTGTTGCCTTAAAACATACACCCTTGCCTCGAGTTGTTGTGAATAAGCGTCTCATTGCCTGCGCACCGAGTGACCAGCATGTCAGCACCGTCCCCGTTTCGTCGGAACCCCTGAGAACACTCATGCTTTTGTCTCCTACAATGAATCGGTATAGTAGTTGATCAGCAATGTCTTTTTCAGCCGTGTGCATTTTCGCGTGGAAAAATGAGCTTATTCAACGTGCTTTTATATCTTGTAGGGCAACTTCAGTGTATGAAAACTGACTCTGCAAACTGAGCTACACACCACACTGCCTTGTCACTGCCCCACTTGAAATGCTTGCGAAGGCGTTGAGGGCAATGATGGTGCATCCCGCACATGCGGACTTCATCAGCTTTGGTGGCCCCTCTGCGACGAATGTGCGCGGTCTGCGTCAATGACACCACTGACATACCGACATGTAACATCTGTTATGGCCCAAGCCCAAAACGTCAGAAAAAAAAACTCTTGTCAGTGAATTCTCAAGGCCATATGGATTCTTCCCTAGAGATGCACATACATTTGTGTTTGTGCTCGGTTCACTTGGCGGTATTCTAGCATTTTTCCTGGAGCCAGTTGCGCTTGTCGTCTGGCTTAATTTCTCTGGATTACACACGCTCTTCACATGACGCCCCTCACAGGTAAGGCGCATAACCTTGCGACTGCAATAACCCTGTGTTCTTCAGACGTTCTACGAAGGCACCTCATGTCTCCTTATTGATTGTGCTTCTTTTACTGTAGCGGGAGATTCAGTGAGCACTCTTCTGTGCAAAGCTGGCTCTATTTTTAAAACACAGATTTTTGGGGTATTTCACTGCGTTATTATAGAGCAAAGAAAATATTGCTTTTGTGTTACGGAACTGCCTCGATTTGTTGAGCGCATTCTCGTTATGAATAAATCTGACACGATTGTTCGTGATGTCGATTTTCTTTAAGCTCTCCACTTTGATCGACAAATTTAATAAAACGTCTCAGCTGCCTTACTCCTGTGGCTTGTCCCCCGATACGCGCAAGACTTTAGGTACTGTACACCACGACCGTTTGGTAAAGCACACAGCATTATGTCGTACAGCATTGCCCCCCAAAAAAACGTCTCGCTCACCTCAGGGGTCTCCAGTTCTCTGATTTTGATGTGGACATGGCCGTATAGCTTGCGAAAAGCTTATGAGTTGCTTGTACGAACTTAAGCTAACCTAGGAAATCTGAAGAAGTACTCCTGTTCTAGTCTCGTTCTGTCATCCCAGTGTTGTTATTGTGATAGCCACCTATAATATGCATTCGCGGCTTCATTTTGCCGCCGTTTTGCCGTCATTCACCGTATATGTGTACGTATCTATATATATAAAAACGCAAGAAAGAAAGAATGGAGAAAAACACTCCCACGCGTGGGATCTAACGTCAGGCCTCTGAATTGTGAGTGCGAAGCGTTAGCCACTGAGTGATCAAGAAGCTCCTCCATCAACGCTCAAACGGCAAGCTATTTATATCGAACACATATTGCTGGTGATGGGCATCTCGGAGTAACTATCGCGTTCTCAGCATTACTAGTAAGGGGGCGCAGCGAGCGCAAGTCGTTACATCGTCACGACGCGTCGGCGCGCGCTCTCCTGTCCCAGGCATACTTTTCACCGTGGAGAGGGCGCAGAGTAGACACTCACGCATGCGCTTGCTTATCTCGTGGTGAAGACAATCGTACACCTGGGACTTTGTTGTATTAACCGGACGCACAAAGGTCACTGCAATCGTTGCAGAGTCTCTGTTTGCGAAAAGAGCGCGCTTTTCAGACACAGCGAAGTAACAACTAAGACACTTATTTACGTTCATCTGTACCTGTGAGTACGTTTCATCCGTCATTTGATCGTGAGAAACGCGGGGCACGTTTTGATCTGCTTGCCATTCTGCACGTGACCTTCGAGTTTGTTGCTATAGCGTTCCTTACTTCGTCTTTGCGGCAAAGCTGTGTATCTTTAGGGGCGAAACAAAGGGAAGTTTATTGCACTTCTGACAAGTAATCAAATACATAATTCTTCTCCGACACTTATCACGGACACACGCGGTAAACACAGCAATAAAAAGCAAAAACAAGTTTAGACTGTACACTACAACAGAAGCGCGATCATTCGAACACTCATTATACAAAGGTTACAGGAGCGCTGTATGGCCCGCGCGCAAAAGAGCCCATTTTCGTTTACAGGCGAAAAAAGGTTGCGATAATGGTCGCCGCTGTTCGGGCTCCAGAGAACTAAGGGGTTAATCCGTACAGAGAACAGATTCGAGACACATCATTATACAATTGACAGGAGGGGTTGGGCATTGGCACTTTCTGTTTGCTGGTCATGAAACAGTGGGACGCAGTGGCTGGCGTGCGCTTAAAAACGGGTTATCGGCAGGCGTAACTTGCCTTTTTGCAGGAGAAAAAACCTCGTATGCCAGCGGCGGAGAAACTTTTCCTCGCCGCTGGCTTCAAGTTGCTCTGAGAGGTGCCGCCACACCATGTGGCGGATACGAGCTACGGTCGGGAAGGCCGCTCTGACCGGAGAGCGGCTAACCTCAGCGAAGCAGCGTCACTTCCAGACCGTGAATATGGTGCAGAGGGCCACTAACGTTGCAAAGGCGCCTTTGTTTCTGTTCAGGGCTGGGGGGGGACGGATTTTGAAATCCCTCGCAGTCAGGCGCCAAACTGGTTTGACCGCTTGGCACTCAAATAAGGCATGCGCCGGGGTCTCATCCGCGCGACAATTGGAACAGTGGGGTGTATGCGTGATGACAAACTTGTGGAGGCGTTGGCGGGTTGGGAGGACGTCCCAGTTTTTCCGCCATGCGAAGTCTTGGGCGGACGAACGGATGGTACGCCCATCTGTTTCGCCTTTCCGCTTCCAGTTCCGTGACCGTCGTCTCTCCTCGGGGGTTATCTGGTTGCTGGCGATTTCTTCCACAATGCAAGCAGGCGGGGTCTCATCTACGTCACATGCACGTAGGGGCCGCCCTTTCTAGCATGCGCATGGTGTTTGCGGCTGCTTTATAGAACGCGGAGGGAGTCTCGGCGAGTGGGGCGAGCGGCCAGTCGGCATTCAGGAACGATGCGTTTGTAACGCAATAAGGGCCTCCCCACGTAATCAGGTGCGCGAAACAAGGCCCTTGCGGTCTTCAAGGCAAGCACTTTGCTCGCTGTCAGGACATGCATGAGCCCCAGGCCGCCCTCTGAAGCTGGGAGGGGCAGGAGGGTTCGACGTAACGGCGCGGGCTTGCCGTCCCACAGGTAGGCACCGATCATAGTTGTCAATTGCGTCGCAGTCTTGGTAGGCATCACTCCTATTCGGCTTACTTGAAGGGAAAGGCGCAGATGGTTGTCATTGCGGCTATGGCCCTCTCACGAAGCGTGAGATCCTTCGGTTGGAGGCGTGCTATTGCATCCTGTGCCCGCTCGAGTGCTCGTTGCCAAGTTAGGTCGGCGACGCCACCGCAGCAAAAGTATATACCGAGCACCTTGACGGCGTCGACCCTTTCCAACTCTCCCAGAGCGCCGTGAGGGAATGTTCCAAATGGTAAAACCTTGCCCTTCCTCATGTTCAAGGCCGCGCCTGAAACGTCAGCATAGTGTGCAAATGTTCGCCAAAAAGCTTGCAGGCTTGCCGGGTCCCTGACGAACAGGGATACATAATCAGCTTAAGCGAGGACCTTAATGTTGGGCTCCTCCGTTAGCGCAAAGCCTCTGACGTGCATGTTCAGGTCGATGTTTACCAGCAACGGCTCAAGCGAGAGTACGAAGAGGGAGGGCCCTAGCGGGCACCCTTGGCGGATCTCTCTCTCGTATACAAAGTTACTCGTCGGGGTGCCGTTTACTACTACGTGGCATGTGAGGTTGCTGTACAGGATGGCGATGGTGTCTACGAAGCATGTCGGGAACCCGAACTGGCGGAATACCTTGATCATGTATCCATGGCGCACCCGGTCAAACGCCTTTACCTGGTCAAAGGAGACAAAAGCTCCAGACAGGGACTTGGCAGACATGTACTCGAAGGCATCCCTTGTTACGGTAAGTTTGGCAAAGATCGAGCGGCCTGGAACCGCACAGGACTGCCAGGGAGCGACGATGGATGGCAAGAGGAGCTTAAGGCGGCTATTAAGGATGGAAGCAAAAATTTTATAGGCCACGTTTAACAGGATTATGGGGCGCCACGCCGACAGCTCCTCCTGCGGGGTTCCCTCTTTCAGTAACAGGACAAACCTCCCCTCTCCAAAGGATGCGAGTTTCAGTTGCTTCGTAACCACCATGTTCCCCAGTGCGACAAGCACTCCCTCTATATTGTCGAAAAAAGTGGCGTAAAAGTTGGCTGTGAGACCGTCAGTGCCGGGGGCCGAGTTCGGAGGCATGCTTGTTATCGCTCCCCTAACCTCTTCTGCAGACACTTCCGTGCTCAGTAACGCAACCTCCTCTCCTCCCAGGCGTGGGAGGTGCTGGCCGACCTCTCGAATCTTGTCTTCTCCGCCAGTTTCTTCGTCGCTGTCGGCGTACCAAAAAAGGGCCGAGAAGTACTCGCAGACGACATCGCGGATTCCCTCTGGTTCAGTCGCGAAAGAATCGTCCAGGCGTTTCACTCGGGTAATTCGTATGCTGCCATTCCCAGTTGTGTCACTGGGGTGTGCTCCGAGGTGGTTAATGGGTGCACCCCACTCCCCAGGTGGTCTGCGCGTGCGCAGTTGAAGCAGCCGGGCATACTCGACCTCCAGGGTGTTCAGGTAGTCGCGCATGCAAGTCGTCATCGTCTCTGCCCCCGTGACGATGCGTATTCTGCGCAGGATCTCATTGAGTTTAGCGGTTATGCGGCGCTTCCTGGCCTTGCCTTTGTCTTGAAGGATTCTCTTCCAGTCCACTTTCAAGGTGTCCCACGAGCGTGGGGTTTGGTCCGGGGTGTTCGCCACGGAGGCCCGTAGCCGCGCCCTAATGCGCTCGATGCTATCATCGTCTTACAGGAGCGCTGGGTCCACTCGCCACCCATGGTCATCAGTGCGGAGTCCAGGAGAGCCGCTAAGCGTAATGACAAGGGGGAGGTGATCTGACCGACTCGCTAGGTCTGCCGGAGGGGAAAGGACCTCGCAGGCCACGAGCGAGGAAAGGAGAAAGTCGGGGAGATACGTCCCATCTAATTGACTGGCTGTGAGGTGAGTGGCTCGAGTTGCGACAAAAAAGTCGCCGTGGGCGATCAGCCACGCGTCGGATAACCGAAGGTGTCGAAGAGTCTTCATGAGCTCCCTAGCATAGTACGTGGAGCCCCTCGGCTCGGTCCCCTGACGGCGCGCTGCGAGTCCACCACGCAGTTGAAGTCCCTAAGCAGGACGTGCGGGACGGGTTCCGAAAGAAGGTCGTGCAGCTGTTGGGAGAAGGTGTTTGTGGCATTCCGCGTTACCAGGGCGTACACGTTCACGAACCCAATCCTTACTTCGCTGATGTAGAGGTCCAACATGAGCAACCTGCCGTCAGCACCGAAGATGCAGAATGCCTTTTGCCGGAAGCGTCGCGTAGTAAAGACCACTCTCACTCCACAGGCCCTTGATTTAGTTAGGGAGAAGAAGGCGTCCACCTGGAACTCGCGTTTGAAGGTTGAGACCTCTAACGGCGACTGGAGGTTAATCTTGTAAAAAGAGCACATCAATACCCTGTGCTTGGGCGAAGGTCGCAATGTCTTGCTGTTTCGATTTGTCACGAAGCCCGCGGACGTTCCAGGTGGCGAACTTCAGAGTTGACATGACCTGCTCTAGTGGGCGTGTGGAGAGGACTTGGGGTGAAGGAAGCGTTGGGGGGTGACCGCCTGGGCAGGGGTGGCACGCTCGAAGGAGCCGAGCGTTAAGGCATGGGTGGCGCGGTTGCAAGTTGGGCTAAAAAGCCCTCCGTGGTTTAAGTGATGCGTCATAGGAGCCGTGGTGCCGATTAGTCGCAAGGGCAGCAGGCAGCTGTGCAACAGACAAGCATAAACAAAAACCATTGCCGTTGCTTCGGCTGGCGAAAGAAGCAGAGGGCGAAAGGGAGTAGGCGGCGCGGCCACCATCGATAGCAGAAACAAGCGTGGGGGAGGGGTGTGTGGCGTCATGTTAGAAAGAGCGGAGCATGCGCGAGGAGGCGGAGGGGGGGGGGGAGGGGGGACCGTGTTGTTGTGTCGCGGCGCCCGCTCTTGTGTTCGCATTGAAGCAAACACGGAGAAGAAAATAAAGGGAGGATGCTTTGGCGAAGAGCCTATCTTTTTCCGCGCCCCGCCACGGTGGTCTAGAGGCTAAGGTACTCGGCTGCTGACCCGCAGGTCGCGGGATCCGATTCCGGCTATGGCGGCTGCATTTCCGATGGAGGCGAAAATGTTGTAGGCCCGTGTACTCAGATTTGGGTGCACGTCAAAGAACCCCAGGTGGTCAAAATTTCCGGAGCCCTCCACTACGGCGTCTCTCATAATCATATGGTAATTTTGGGACGTTAAACCCCACAAATCAATCAAATCATTATCTATTTCCGCTTGCGCTTGAGGGCAAGTGCCCTTTCCCTGTCGGTAGTGCGTCCAATTTCTGCGACTTCGCAATGAGAGGGGCATTGCTGTCGCTGCAACAGACGGGTACTTTGGAGCGCCGAAGCTTGTTTTCAAGGTTCGCGGGTAGGCTCGACGGCACGCCGGGTGACTTGTCCTTGCCTCTTAAAGCGGTCCTTGATCTCGAACTTTGCGCCTATCGGTTGAGGCTGCGCCGGCAGTTTGCATCTCGATGGAGGTGCACTAGTCCTTGCTCAAGTGGCCAGTATCCGGCAAGACGTAGCGACCACATCTTACGATGGGCGCCTCCTCCACTCGCGACGGCTCTCCGGAGGGGAGAGCCGTCGCGAGTGGAAGTGGCGGGAAACTAATCTCGTCAAAACCAGAGAATGCAGGCTCGTCGTTCTCGGGGCTCGGCGCCTGTGTTCACACTTCTTGTTCCTCGCTTGCAGGTTGCGGCAAATCTCAGGAGTCGCGGGTGGATTCCGGAGAGCCGGATTTATGGCCGCTCGACTTGTCCAGGTTGCCATCTGAACTAGTATTGCTCGTGCCGTCCCCCACTTCGGAGCCTGCGTTCAAGGGAGCGGGGGTCGCAGATACAGTGCGGGCGTCTTCCGTCCCTCGGGGTTCTTCGAACTGCCAGTGGTGCGGGACATTCCTTGTCGTGTGGGGCCGAGTCCTGGGTCTTAGGACCTGAAGCCCTGATGTCGGTTCAGTCCCGGTAGGCGGGCGAGAGGTGCTGGGTGGTCATTACCAGTAACTGGCCGCGTCTCGGGTGGAAGGACACGCGCTGCCGCGAGGTACGAGCGTTTGCGGAAACACTCGCGTGTGCCGTGCCGCCCGCCGCATCTCTTACACTCCTCAACACACCCTTCGGTGTCATGCCCAAATACACCACATCTCTTGCAATAAGCGGCTGCGCACGCCGTGGCCATGTGCCCCGGTTCGTTACACCTTGCACACAATCTGCGCATACCGCGGTATTCACACATGACACCGTGCCCCGCGATGGTTGTGAAGTTTGGGACTGACCTACTCATTTCCATGCGCACTACTCTAACCCCATTAAGCTTGTTTTGTCGGTTAGGAACTGATGCAAAGGTAATACTTCTTATCTTGCTGTACTGTGAAAGAGCCTTAATCAAGACCGCATCTGGTATATATGCTGGAAAGCGGTATACGTTAACAAACGCAACTGGGGGTCCAACCGCTTCTACTGTAACGTGCTCCCAATTAACCTTGAAGCTTTCTGCGACCATCAGCTTTGTCGCCTGACTGGCGTTTCGGGTACACACAAGGAACTTCGCGCCCCCATGTGTTGCAAGACTAACACACTATCAGGTCCGGCTGTCTCTTCAACTGCATCTATAAGGTCGTCAATAGACACGTCCCCATCGGAGGCGGTGAACAGTAAATAGTTCTCCCTCACCGGGAGGTTGCTTAGACTCGCCATGTCTGAAGGGGGCATGTCTGCTGGTCTCGTGGGCGCTCAGCCAGCGGGACTAGCGAGGGTGACTTGTTGGTCTGGTAGTGTGCAGATTTCTCTGCACTCTTGTGCACAGGGCGGCTCAGAAACTGCTCAGCGTCAGGTGGCACCAGGGCAGAAGGCTTCCGGGGCAGCAGACGGCTTCCGGGGACCTTGCGAAGCCTGGCATGGGGGTGGGAGGGGGGCTCCGGGCGGGAGGCCCGAGTCCAGAGGGCGGCGGCCACTCGCGGTAGGGCGCGACGACTCTGCCACAGGTTGCTTCCTTTTTCCTTGAAGGGGACCGGTAGGGCAACGTCAGCGTCACGTGGCCCCGGGTCCAGCTGTGCGACTGGCGCACGAAACGGCTTGCTCGGACTTCGATCTTAGCGGCACCTGTTCGTCCCTCGTAGTCGTTGTATTAGTGTGTAACAAGTACAACATTTTAACCTCCAAGATGGTGCCGGTGAGAGATTTCTTCTGTGTGTTGTTGAACAATTAGAATAGTGCTTATTGTACATGCCAATGGCGGCGAAGGTGGAAAGAGAGGCAGGAGAATAAGTGTTTTAGTTAACGCGCACGCTGCGAATGTTTCATTATTCAACAACGCACAGAAGACAAGGAAGGGTTGCAACGTTATACTCGCTGGGAGTTACGTCCTAGGATTCAGAAAGGTTTAGCGAGCGTTGGGCCGCCATGCCATGAATACAGTGAACTAGTATATACCATGAAATCGAGGTGGGTAACGGTGGAAAGTACACACGAAGCGCACGCCGTAAGAAAGTGTGCGTGTGCCGCCTCTAGTTCAGTCCTTGGAATGTCCGCTGGATGGTGGTGCTTCTATATGAGAAATATATTATGAAAATATGCGAGATTGTGGTACTTGGAGTGTTGAATAGGTGGACAAACGGACACACAGACAGATGCATGGACGGACGGAAGGACGCATGGGCGGACGTAGGAGCGGATGCATGGACGAAAGCAGGGACGGACGCACAGTTGAACATGCGGACGCACGAACAGACGCATCCACGGACGGGCGGATCGACGCACGGGCGGCAGCACAGACCCACGCATGGATAGACGAAGCAAGAACGAATGGACGGACGGATGCTTCGCCCCACTATCCATCATTCACTCCGTGGATCTGCTGCCATTTTTTTACTAGAACTACAGCGTCCGTCTAGAAAGCTTCTGTGATTGGCAGGCCAAAATAAGCTGATACAACGTCGCTCCTCAAGAAGAGCCTCAGGTAGTTGAACTTCCGGTAAGAGAGCTTCCGTTCAAAGAAGTCATCTGGTCAAATATATAGTTCTCAAAAGTCATTCCGCCAGCTCATATCATTAGAAAGTGGGGCAATGGTAGGCTCGGGCAAATTTTCACCAGAGGCTCAAGTGGTATTGACAACTGACGAAGTCTAAATCTACAGTGCTTATGACGTGGCCGCAAGAACTGGGCAAACGCTATTAGCGTTTTCCTCGTAATAAATGAAGGTAGTGTATTTTCGTTGAAACCCTTCATCCGCTATGTGGCTCCCTATATCGCTACTTGTTCATTTGGTTCAGATTATCGTTGTTCGCCTTCCAGCGTCCGTAAATGGCATTGAGCTGATCGATGGTGTCTCTTGAATAGCGTAGTAAAACGCCAGCCTCACTTAATAATCCTGATGTTGAGAGATTGTCTTGACGACCGCTTCGATCATAGCCGCTCCATGCCGGTCAGTTCACTCACACAAAGTCGTAGAGATAGATAGATAGATAGATAGATAGATAGATAGATAGATAGATAGATAGATAGATAGATAGATAGATAGATAGATAGATAGGCACGCTCCGAGGTGCCGAAGGTTGCTTAGAATTGCTTCGCTTGTGAAAACAGAGAAAGGAGCGCTCGGTTAGCAACATTATGCATAGTGACACAGATACCTTAGAATAAATTCAGTTTATTGTATTCTCATTCTTCTGTCTGTGTTCTCTTGTTAAGTTGATCATGCTGTACGGTGTTTACGAAGTGGTACCTTGCTACTCTATGCGGAGAAAGAAAATGGTGATTTGTAATTATGTAATATTGTGTTCTATAATTTTCTATCATTTTATTTGCACCTATACTCTGTGAAAAAATTAGAATCTTCTGAGTGCTTCAACTTGGTTCGCTATCTGAACATACAAAGAAAGCTATATTTTTTTAGCAGTGCGAATCTCAACGGTAATATACAAACGAGATATTATATCTTCAGTTTATTTTTGTCATGAAAACTAAACACGAAAGCAGAGGAGCCCACGTTAAAGACTTGACATAATATCTTTCGAGAGCTTTATATATTATCACACAATATACTTTGTTTATTCGTAAATATTATGCGCGTATTCTATTAGTGAACTGAAAATTGTCATGGGATCGAAGAGCAGCTGCATTTTGACGAAGGAGAAATTTTAAAAGCCTGTCTGCTTTAAATAAGTGAAAGTTAAATTACCTCAGGTTGTCGAAATCGGTGGATCCCTGCAATACGTCGTCTCTCATATTCAAGCCACTGTTTTTGAATCTAAAGCTCCAGCAATTATTTATATTACTTTGACTTCTGGCATTTTAGTTGAGCCTAAGTTCGGCGTGATTAACTTTAGAGGTATACCAAGGACAGTTGCAAGCTTTTTGAAAGTTTAGGAGTGCTTCTTGCCTCTCTTTATCAGAAACGCATTCTCTAACAATTGGAGCGATTGCAGTACGCCTCCAATATTAAATGACGTTTAAGAACGGCACACACACACACACACACACACACACACACACAACACACACACACGCACGCACATACACGCACACATGCACACACGCGCACACGCGTACACAAACACACACACACACACACACGCACACAAGCACACACGCGTGCACGCACACGCACTCACACATGCACACACACGCACACGCGTACACACACACACACACACGCACGCACGCACACACGCGTACACGCACACGCACACACGCACACATGCGCACACGCGTACACGCACACACGCATACACGCGTGCACACACAAACACGCGCGCACACACACGCACACACGCACACACCCACACACACACACACACACACACACACACACACACACACACACACACACATACACACACACACACACACACAGTGTCTTCATTTTCTCTGCGCTCTTGCCGTTCTTTACCATGGAATACCAACATGCTCAGATGTTCGCATTGGTGAACCTAAATGAAGCTTACGCTGCGCTTTCCTATTCGCGCTCCTTGGGCGCAGAACACCTTGTTGCAATGATTTCATTGGCGATGCGGCCTTTGGGGAGATCATTTTGTAAGGGTATTTGTCTATAATCTTCTGTGCTTTTCAACATGATGCCACATGAACGATGGGCAGCGTAATTCTTTGTCAGAACGTAGTTGAATAAGCACGTAAGTTCACACCGGTAGACGTCACTCTACGTGCGTATGAATGCCTATGCATAACAAAGAAAGACGGCTAGAAGATAAAAAAATATGCCTTGAGAAAGTTGGTGCTTGACCAAAGCGTAGGAACATCTCCGGCATGTTACGCACAGCTTATTTTGCCGACAACCCTACCGAAAATAAAAAAAAGACAAACAGAAAAAAACGCTTTATTGAACACAGCCAAGAGCGAAACTCGGCAAACATTCCCGAGCAAGTGACAGAGCGAAAGAAAGAGAAAAAGCAACCTAACCACACACACATGGATTCGTGCCGCTTAGCCGACCTCAAAGAGTGTATGCCAGTCACCGACCGGGAGCACAACAGACAAAACGGCATCACTTTTTTTGCTCCCAGGTGAAACAGGATTACTCGCTTTGCTCCACGCCACCTTGAAAAGGTTACGAAAAGGAACACAACCACGCCCCTTTCTGGCAGCCTGAAGAACTGCTTTTAAGCGGAAATAAAAGAGCGTTGCGGTAATTTGTCACCACGGATTTAGTTACTCTCGCTCGCCTTCCGGCTCTTTTCATGGTTTTAGCTGCTCTCCTAATCCTACCCGTCGCGCTCACACATTCGGAGCAGATTATGTTGGATCCCGCCTTTTTTTTTCTCTCTCTGTCGGTGCTCGCCAAGGCGGCTGCTGGTGTGCAGCCTCGTGCAGCCGAGAAAGGATCGAAGCGGGAGAGGAGTTTGTCGCGCGTCCATTGTCCGCGTTTCCTTTTGTGCGTCAGTTCACGTTGGCGGGCAGTGCCGTGGGTATCGATTTCTACGCTTCCATTTTAGCGATAGATTTGTACTTGTTTAGTTTTCCGGCAAGTTCCTCTGGGTGTGTTTTGTTGTGCTTTTGCGTATGAAGCATTGCAACTGGTTTCTAGGGAATTTCGGGAGGCCATAGTTGCAAGCCCGAGTCACACTCATATAAAATATGAGTGCAACTTTGTCAACGCATCCGCGATCATGCCATGACAATGCCATTTAATACCCGTCGGCATTCTAGAGAGACGAGTTGACGGCTTCATTGTGAAAAATACCTGCGGTCAGGGTACCAGAGCTTTGCGGTGAGTGAGATTTGTGCGAGCCACTGATGGCAGTGCAAAGAAACTTGAAATAAGAGGGGACAAGCTGCTTCGAGGCGAAAATGGCTAGCATGCTGTAAACTTTGTTCTAATAGCATTGCGCAAGTGTAACTGCAATTATTTGAGGTCTCCTGCTGAATGGTTTGAGGGTTACATATTTCTCCGACCCAATATTTCTGCGAATGGTTTCGTTAGGTTGGATTTCCGCCATGAGGAGCACATACTATCTATAAAAGCATTGCAAGCTTGTCCTTTAAGAAACTTGTGACGAAGGGCGCTATGCAGAATGGTCTTAGCTTCTTGTGCAGAGGAGTTTGCTCCGAGCTCGCTCAGTGGCAGCCATAGCATGAAGAGCGTGCGGAGCATGTGATAGCAGCGTTGATAAAATGGCTACAGGTACGTGCGTGGCGTTGGAAAGGCCTGTGTGACATTCGCCGTGGTTATCAAAGAAACAACGTGAGCGAACACGTCAGCGCCACCACTGAGTCAACATTTTAACAGTGCAGTGACGTCAGCGTGATTATCGCGCTATCTTAAAGGGGCGAAACTCCTTATGGCGTGGCTTGTTCGTCCTGCTGTCGTACGTAACTTGTGGCACATGCCCGCAAACCTGTGGCACGCGCTCACCCTCAGGCACATACCCGCATGTCCACATGTTACGAAAAACGTAGCACGGCATCGTGATGATGCTCTCAGTCTTAATCATATGCTGACAGCAGAAATGTGGTACATAATCTCGTTTAGTCCTTGGATTGTCTGCTGGATGGTGGTACTTGTATATGATGAATTATTGTTAAAAATAAGCGAGGTGGCGGTACTTGAAGTGTTCACTGACGCACGCACGGATGGCCTGACAGACAACCAGACGGACAGGCACACACATAAACGGACAGACGGACGAATGGACGCACGAATGAGGCACGCGCAAAAGGACTGACGCAGGAACGCACGTACGCGCGGACGAACAGAAGCACGGACGAATTGATGGACGCTTCGGCCCCTTATCATTATTGATTCCGTGGATATGCTGTGAATTTCTGCCTACTCAACACGCGCCTTCCGAAAGTGTGTTCGTAGGCGTATGTTTTCTTTCGGACAGGTTCTTTCATTCCACCCGTAGCATGGAAATTTCCACTCTCGAAGGCAGCAAGGGTGCAGATAAATATAAGGGCAGGTGTTCGCCAGGGGCACTCGCATGATGGCGGCAATCTGGTTGGGATTGGATACGTCGTGAGCACGGTGATATTCAGTGCGAGACATCGTAGCCGCGTGGTGATATCAATTTCACTTCTTCGTGTGCGTGTGTGCATCGTATGCGCGATAAGGGTTATACGTTAATCCTGCCGGTCGATGTTCCTACTGCTCCTCGGCAAAAGCAAACGTTGTGGGCGTACCAGATCTTCGCCACGGGCCTGTGTCAATAAAACGGCCTGACGCGTGAACTGGGATACAAACTCGTTGATTCTTAGAAGGTCCGAGTTAAACTTGTGACTGTGATAGTGCCGGTGTGGCTATCAAGCGTTTGATGTATTGTACGCTACGCGGAAGCTTTGCAAATAAAATTATTTGGTGATCTTATGCTACTTGGGCAAGGCTGGAGCCATAGAGGAGCTTGTGATAACCTACAGCTTCTTGCAGCTATATAAGTTGGTCGTATACTCATGTGCGTGGTCGGCTTCAATGTGAAGACCACATCAGCTCTGTATTACTTTTATTGTGCTAATTGACTGAGGCTTGACTATCATTACACTGAGCTGTCTTGTCTTCATTGATAAAGCTTGAATTAAAGGCAAGTATACCCAGCGCATTTAGCAAGGACGTGGTCAGCTTGGAGCTATTAAACGTAGTCTTGTTTAGCAGGATACTACTTGTTATCACATCAGTAAGGGCTTAGCAAAATGGTCGTACTTAGCGTCCTCATAATTACCGTCGCGTTAATTAGCATTGTTTAGTTAGCTCATCACATAGCGTGAATGGTTCTAGCTTTACATGACTTTATTAGCACATTCTTCCTAAGATGTGGCATCGCTACCTCGGCCTTTTTTTAAATTAAATGTATTTGAGGAGACGTTTGTGCCAATGCGCGGCGCCGGCTACTCCTCTTCTCTTGCACAAAAGTCGTCAT
Organism: Rhipicephalus microplus; assembly: GCF_043290135.1. Lineage (NCBI taxonomy): Eukaryota > Metazoa > Arthropoda > Arachnida > Ixodida > Ixodidae > Rhipicephalus > Rhipicephalus microplus. Next base: position 25,422,006 of record NW_027464585.1, on the reverse strand, counting down.
CGCATACTTTGTAGCAACCACAAGGCTACATATGTACATAGCTCAACGCCTACACAATTAGTCAACGTTTTTCAATACTGAGTGTCCACACCACACACAATTGTGTCCACACTACATAGAAATGTGTCCACACCACACAGAGTTTGTAAAAACACAAGTAATTACGCGAATTTGATTGTTCACACAAAACATGAAAGTTCAATAAAATGTCTAAGGTGATCTTGCAGCTTCAATACTGAACTGTTTTCAGAAAAGACTTCGCGAAAATATGGTAGTGAAACACGAAAATAATGCTTTGAAACAAACCGGTTAACAGTGACGAAGTACACTTGTTGTTTACTACTTTTGAGCTATTTCTGATTTTCCCAGAAAGTGAATGACTGCACGCGCTGCAATGGCTTGTAGCTTTCCTTTTGGCCATGAAACCAAAATTTTTGCAATTGATGGAGGTAGCGTATCCGAAAAACTATTGAGTTTTTGAAAAAGGTTCTTTCGAGATACGTCATGATTTTTACAATGCAGAAGAATGTGCTCCACGTCTTCTTGAGCTTCTCCACATGAGCAGGTAGGACAGCCAGCTTTCCTCATTCTTTACAGGAAAGCCTTCGTGTAGGCTGTACCAAGTCGAAGTTTATGGATGACTGTTTCTACCAATCGGCTAAACTTTAACGGAATAATAAATTGTATACCGGGATCAATCTTATACAACCGACAGTTTTGCGCCCCATTTTCGAACCAGGTTTCCATAGACAGCTGATAGCTCAGCCTATTTATTAGACATCGTGCATCGCTGATCGATAGAAATAGCAGTGATGTAGTATTTTCTTGATGTGCTGCATGTGCAATGTGATCAGCTTTGTCGTTTCCTGTGATTCCACAGTGGCTTGGCACCCACTGGAACATTATGGTGCGGTTTAAATCGTTTGCTTTAGCGCACGTCCTCAGTATTTCATATGCGAGCTCACTAGCTTTGTTGCCGAAGCTGATTCCTTTTAAAGAAACTAATGTGGATTGTGAGTCAATAATAACTACTCATCGAAGTGGACCTGGTTGTGAACATATGAAGCGTAAAGCATAAAGTATTACATATAGTTCTGCCGTAGTAGGTGTTGTGAAATGGCTTAGCTTAAAAGTTTTTCTCGCTTGGTATGCAGGTACTAAGAATGCCGACGTAGAGCTTTGATTCACACATGATCCGTCGGTGTACACGTGAATATAGTGTTCGTAATTGGCATAGAGGTGTGTTAAAGTTCATTGCTTTATTACAATTAGAGGCATATTATTTTTGCAATTCAATCCCGGAATAGAAGTTGTACTATCTGGAATAGAGTGTCGCCATGGTGGGTGAGATGCACATGAAGGCCAGTTTTCGTGCGTAGGCAGGACACTCTGGAATTCTACAATAGTTTATATATTCTTGTGGCTGATCTCTCCTGAATATCTTGGTATAGGGGATGATTAGCGTGTTGAGTTGCCAACGGAAGATAATGCCGGCAAGGTTCCGTAAATCTCATAGCATGGAAAGTCGGTTGACGAGACTCCTCAAGTACCAAAGCACTGGCAGACGCTTGGCCTTACCATAACTTGGTGTAATTAGCTTGGTCATAGCATGTTCTGGCCAACTTGCGAAGTGAACCATCTAGCAAAAAAATTACAGCATATCCACGCAGTGAATGATGATGAGTGCGGCGAAGCTTCGGGGTGTTTTATGGGTAAACCGTGAATCGCCTGTCTGTCTGTCTGTCTGTCTGTCTGTCTGTCTGTCTGTCTGTCTGTCTGTCTGTCTCTCTGTCTGTCTGTCTGTCTGTCTGTCTGTCTGTCTGTCTGTCTGTCTGTCTGTCCGCCCAGTCGTACGTCCGTCTGTCTGTCCGTCTTTCTGACTGCCTGTGTGTTCGTCTCTCTGTCCATCTGCCCATCCGTTTTTCCGCACCTGCTAAGTGAATCACTGAACAAGGCTAGGGGCTTAGCCACGTACCATGATTTAGGAAGGAGTCATCCACGGCTTTAGGAGCTTGCCCGTGATAGCTAATTATCTGGCCGCATGGTCTCGGGTGCTAGCAGGCGATCACAACAAATTATAAAGCGCACCAACTGAGCAGAGCGCTAGAATGTAAAGGATGACCATGATGATTAACACGTGGCCTCGGATTTAGCTGCGGTCGCGATGTTGTAAGACGCTCGGCCGGTGCTGATCTCAAAAGTCACCATGCTGATTATTCTAAAACACACTTCGTGCAGGTATTGAAAACTTTAAAATACATTTAGGCACTCATGCATTTAAAGATATCCTCACGAAAACTTTCTGTCACTTTTATTGCATGGGTGCACTTCAGCACTCAGGGGAATGACAAACAAATGAAAAAAACGCTTCTGGTTTTAGAACACCACCCAACTTATTCGACTGTCGTTGTCACGATGACTGGTTTCATTGTACCCATTGAAACGCAATGCGCTGAGAGGTGAATTTGACTTTTGCGTACGATTGCCTCCTTTATAACGGTGTGTGCCAGAGCTTGTGAAGAAACCCAGTCTCGCGAAATTTGACTGATCGTGCATAGCGCCCCATAATGTACCACTTGCTATAAGGCCAGAGATAGTGAAGGACAGTGAAGATGAGGAAAACAGAAGATTGCCACACGTGAGGGCCACTTCGCTAAATCGCTAGGTTATTGTGGTGGAAACGTAAAAAGCAAAATCAAGATCAATCTGCAGAGCATCGGGCGCTTTTTACGGTCGGAGGGCCAGTCCCCGTCGGTCGCACGTTATCTCTCAGTCCACTTTTCTTTCTTTGCATTTACATTACAATTATTACAACTTAAGCTTCTTATACTTTTCTTGGCATCAATGTCCGTCAGTTATCATTATATTCTGTCTAACAAAGAAAAACGAGCAGTTGACCGTAAACTCTTGTATTCGTTTAAAGAGAGGTTCTCGTTTTGGTTGAATTTGTGGCTTTTGGTATCGTATCCGAGTGATTACAGAAAGCTTAGAGCCATCGTCACTAACGAGATTCCCACTTGCCGACAATCGCGCGGAGCACAAGGTAACCGCGACCACCTGAGCACCTCACTTATAATTTCTAAAATTGTGCGCGAAGGAAGGTATGTGTCGTTAGTCGCATCACTTATATGCCTCCTCTCAAGCTACTGCTGGTTGCGCATGCACCGAGGCACAGCGTGTGTACATATACTGTCCTGAGTACCATTCGGTGTGTTATTTCGATGCTTTACTTCTTGTGTTGAGGATGCTGGTGTGTACCTTTAGAATAAAGACGTTCTACCACGAGCCCGGTTTCAAGCTATAACACCACTGAGAAGACAAACTTCTCGAAATTTACTTTTTGCCCTGGAGTGTCTGTACTCCCATACACTGGCGTTTTGCAGTGTTGCGAGATCGGATGAAACAAATTTAGCAGCTATAGCCGTACAAGTTCATAATGTTAAAACAAGTTGCTATCAAATTTACTGCTTTGCCCTAAAGATATTCTCTTTAGAAATTTTAGGGCATTTTTTTCCCTACCAAGGTTTGATCGTCAACGAATTCCAGCAATGTCCAGGGGCCATCTTGGAATAAAGAGCCTCTCATCGAGTGGATGACCTAAATATTCATTTTTTTTTACGCAAAGACGTTAGCAGCATTCCCGTGGCGCTGGCGCCCTCTGCAGTGCTATGCGGAATGACGTTCCACAAACTAGTTCTTCTTTGGAGTAACGAAAGAACGTCACTCTTCCAGCGAGCATCCGTTGAATTGTAACGGTAACTCGTTACGTTTTCGATAGAATGGCATGCAGAGGGAACGACGTTACTTTTTCAAACGTTCCAGGATATTCAACGGGTGCATACATGCAGCCCATCATGCAGAGCAGGGCAGATGGGTGACCGCGTGAGGTGCACAAATGTACCTCTCGCATGATTTATATAAGCCACAGGAAGTCACGCTAGAAATAGTGGATAAATACAAATATTTTCACGTATGGCCAAATAGCGGGGCTTAGTACCTAAGGGAGCACGAGAGATACGTAATGACTAAAGGTAAGAGGAATGGAGCTGGAATGAAAAGTATGACACTGTAGAACTACAATACGTATGACGTTGTGAGAGAAAGTTGGAAAGGTGCCATGGTGCCGGGTTTGACGTTCCCTAATGCGATCTTGCACATGAGATCAGAAGTTCAAGCAAGATTGGAAATTTAAAAAAATGTGGCATAGGCCGACTTCCTTTGAGGGCACACGGAAACACCCCAAATCAGTGGGACAGGATGACAAGGAATGGACATCGTCCGATTGCAGAGAAGCTAGCACCAAGAAAAAATTTGAGGAGCGATTGAGAAAAATGGAAAAGGAGCGTTGTGTCAGGAAAGTTTTCAGCTACTTGTACATGAAGAATGATGATACTGAATTGAGGAAGTGAACTCGAAAAATTGTTTAACAAGTATTTAGGCAACAACAGAATATGAAGCCAAAAAGAAGCATTGGTCAAGAAGGAGAAGGAAACCAAGAACATGTTGAAAATTGGAATGCTTACGAAATCATTACTGGAGACCTATACCAAACTTTCAAGCAGGCAAAAACTTTCAAGCAAAAGAAAAAATCTACGATAATTCTCGGGGTAGTTCTTCGCTTCTCGAGGCCAGAACGGGAGTATTGCGGACGAAGACGTACCGAGCCAAATACGAAAGCACAAACAGGTTATGCAGTGCTTGTGGGGAGAAGGAGAAAACGACTGAACATTTGATAATGTTCTGTATAGAGCTCCAACTTATTGTCGAAGATGACATGCAATTTTTCAAGGCATTGGAGTTTGGAGACAGTGAAAGCAAAATTGACTTTAAACGGCAAGATATAACCAAAAGGAGGTTAAATGATTGGTGGCTACAATCGAGGTGCGAGTGAAATTCAATACTTCAACACGTAGTGAAAGAACTTGGATGGACTTTAACTTTAAGGCTAGGTGGCATAAGCCGCCACCTGATCTGAAGGGCACAGCTGGATATACCCATCCATCCACCTATCACTCACTGACACAACGTGGTTTTCACATTAAAGTGGCTGCTGGTGGCAAAGGTTAGCGAAAAAAAATTACGGCATATTCACGGGGTGAATGATGATGAATGGGCGAAGCTCCGGAGGGATTCATCGGTAAACTGTGAATCTTCCGTGTAATTCGCCCAGTCGATCATCATGTAAAGACGTGAGAAACGCTGTGTGTGTATATACCCAAATCAACTTTTATTTGTTCTTAGACGATGGATGGCTTGCGATGTCCCTTCATTATGATGGCTTTATGGTCTGTGAAATGAAGGGAGAGCGGTTCCTGTATAAGATCTTGCGTCTTTCATCAACTACAAGTACCGCTTTCTAGTTTATAACATCTTGCATCTTTTCATCATCAGCTACAAGTACCACCATATAGTAAACACTACAAGAACTAAACGAGAGGTGGCTACATACAGGAGACGGTACCGCCATCTAGTGAACACTGCAAGAACTAAACTAGAGGTGGCTACATACAGGAGACGGTACCGTCATCTAGTGAACACTGCAAGAACTAAACTAGAGGTGGCTACATACAGGCTACAGGGGACGCACAGCCCACGCCCTCAGGAGCTTCGCCCTTAAAACGCTGAGACTGAGAACGTGCCAGAGGAACAGGTATTTTTCTCCAGAGCTGTTATTCTCAAAGTTCGCCGCGTGTCATGGAAAGAAAATTATCATCATCATAAACAGACACGTGCTCCCTTCGTCCTCTCCCTTTTTTGTTTCTTTCCCGGAACATGTGCTCTGGTTTTTTCGTCGTAGCCACTTGAGTCACTAATTATGATGCACTGTCAGAAATGCGTAAATTCATGTGGTGTAATTCCAAGGAACTCAGTATAACAATTCAAGTAAGAAAATGAGTCAAATCATTGTTTTCTGTTTGCTTTCAGTAATTAAAAAATTGAGTGTGTAACTAAATATCTAATTATTTTTCCATCAGTAGGCTTCAGTACCTACGTAAAGAAATCCACTATTGGGCCTGAAGTGCATGCACAGTATGTTTTTGGCTGCATTTGTTTCGAGTTAAGGAAACAAAATTCATGTTGATCGAGGTTTGTGTCAGGTCGAACAATAAGCAAACGTTGTAGTGTATTGAGCAAAGAGATCTTCTGCAGCAGAGGCAGCATACTGAAGTTATACTATCACAAGTTATATTATCACTACTCTCGTTGCTTTCAAGAATGGGCAAACTAATGGCATCTTCGGCTGGCGGCATCGGTGGCGTTTCTGTGCACTCGTGCCGTGCCGTACGTTCGTCTGGGCACCACGCGTGCGGTGCCGCATGTTCGGCTGGGCAGGCCACGACACCAGTGCACTCCACGGCGGAACCGCGGTGGTCGACGGCGGAGCGTGGTGCAATCTCATCAGCCCGCGTGCGCTGACGGACGACGCAGTGACGTTCCACCATTGTATGCGTAATTTACAGCTGGCGCTGGCGCGAAACATGGCCGAACGGTACCGAAAAAGCGTCGTAAGCTTACATCGTCCAACCGTACTTGCACAAGGCTACTTTTGCCGCCAGGATTCCACTGGATACCGAAGGCGATGCGACAATTACGTTAACCCTCGTCGAGTTTGTACAGAATCGATGCAAAACAATCGCCTGGAGAGCAGATGCGCACCCACTGGACATTTAGCGTCTCGCAAGTGTCTCTCATTGTTTGATTATCTGTTGTTTGCTCTCTTATTACCAGTACAAACAGGACGCTGGAAATTGTCGTCTGCTAAATGACGTCTCTCGCATACAGCGCTGCTGTAGCGGATTCGAGTTTTGCGCTTCACACGGTCAGCTGGCAGGTAGCAAGGCGTTAAACTCGGGCGGTGTTTGACGTAACTTCTTTTCCACCGTCGCGGTACCGATGCAACTCCGCCGATGATGCCATAAGTTTCAAGGCAGTTCATGAAGCAGGCAGTGCGTGACGTGTCATTGAAGTTGGCCTAACATACCGGGACTGAAAGCGGTAAGATGAAAAAACCCTGATAGAGGAAGCACACAGAGAGAAAAAGAAAATACACAGTAGAAAAAGAAAATACTAATTCTTGTTAGGTACGAATCTTTATTGATGACTTGAAGAAGTCATTCCCCAGTTTTCATTGAGGCAGAACCGCCTGCCTTGCTGACATAAATATTCGGCTTGGTGAGATTCAAGGCCACCTATCCACACTTCGAAGGCGAGCGTCGTAACCAGTTGGGGCTATACGCTTCTTTTTCTTTCATGACAATTATTCTACAAAGGCGTGGCCCTTTACAGAGATTTAATGCAGAGAGAGAGAGATATATAAGTTTATTTACAGAAAGGCAGAGAGGTCAGCCTGAGCGATAGCTTGCTCTAGCCTGCTACTCTACACTGGGGGAAGGAAAAGGGGAAAAGAAAGATTAATGGATGACGATCGTGAGATAGAGAGGTGAGTATGTAGTGTTTTTCTAGCTGAGACACATTTTGTAGCCGCGCATATAGTCCAGTTGTTTCCAAAAAGCTTATAACTGCTCTTGTGACCGCAGTTCCACTGTTGCTAAACAAAACAATGCAAAGAAACAACTAATATGCTCACTGTGCTCGTATTAGAGCGCAACGACAAACACAAAGCAGAAAAGTATTTTCATTCATAGGACGAATGCATCAAATAACGGCCCATTCACACCCCGCTGCACTAGACGGCGGTCAGAATAACATCTCAGCTATGCAAATAACACTCTGGCAGACTTTTCATTTGCTAGTATACATCCCTTAGCTGAGATATAATTTTAATGAAGTGGGGTGTTTCGGAAATTATGGACTGCGGGTTTCTCTGCAAGATGCGTGCACGCTATGAGAGCGTAGCATAGCCTTATATTGTATAGTTGGAAATATGGCGGGAAAGGGATGCAAAAATGAGGAGAATGAAACACAGGAAAGGACAACGAGTACCAAGAAACAGTAAAACAGAATATATATATATATATATATATATATATATATATATATATATATATATATATATATATATATATATATATATATATATATATATCATAAGAAGTGTTTACGTAAAGCCTCGTTTTTTGTGTTCTAAAAATATTATTATTTAACACAATAATGTCAAGGAAAGTGTAATGGAAGATACTAGACCGCATCGTAACGTATATATGAAGAAACAAATGTGGGTTAAAAGATAACTTGCCGAGGGCAGGATCCCAACCTAGCTGCGACCTTCGAATGACGCGTTCGATGCTCTACCACTGAGCTATCACGACAGCTATCCCTACAGCCACTTTATTGGGTTTAGATGTGAATTAAACGTGGGAGTGTCATTCAGTGCCACCAGTAGCCATGGCGGCGAGTGTGGCACACTCTCTTTTAGCCTTTTTGGCGGCACGTAGCACGTGAACTTATTAAGAGTGGGCAGCTGACAAATAGGCCCTCGTATACAACCTGAAGGCACTAAGTCTCGTTAATTAACCCTCGTTAATGAATTAGGTAAAGAAGTGTTTACTTGGGAGCACATTTTTCCTTGTTCTACACAACCTCAATGAAATCTAGCAGACAATAATGCCAAAGAAAGTATAGGGGAAGATATTAGACCGAATTGTAATGCAAATATGAAGAAAGAAAAGTGGATCAAAATATAGCTCACCGTGGGCAGGATCTGAACCTGTGACCATTGAATGACGTGTTCTGTGCATATATATATATATATATATATATATATATATATATATATATATGGGCAGGCATGGTGGTTGAGTGGCCGTAGCGTTGCATATAGTCTAGTAGATCCTCCGTGAGCGGTCACAACGTGGTTTATTTCGACGTTTCGGCCTAGAGTCTGGCCTTCATCAGGAATAAAGATACAGTTTGTCGGTGCTCAGCTTTATACAATCTCGAATCAGAGGGCAAGGTAAGAGGGAAAAAAAGGAAAGAAAAAAAGAAAAGAAAAGGAAAGAAAAAAAAAAGAAAAAAGAGAAAAATAATATACGGTGAACGCCCCTCGGGTGCCCCCCTTCCACTTTTCCCTCCACTCCCCCCATCTCTCTCCCCCCTCTCCCCTTCACCTTTCTGATGTCAGCCGTCTGTGTATGTTTCCGTTCACTAGCGCATTCCTCCCGATCAGACGGCCCCTCCTGGCACTGGCGGTTCGGTGTGGGGCAAAAAAGAGCTTTTCAGGAAGTCCTAAGCCTTTAACTACTCGGGGTCCCGTAAACAATTCGTCGTAGAAGGACAGGGGCCACGTATTGTGGCAGAGGCTGGTCAGCGGGCATTTTAGGAAGTTCTAAGCCTTTAACTACTCCGCGCCCTGTCAACATTTCGTCGTAAAAATAGGGGTGCCCCGTATTGCGGTAGGCTGTGCAAGCGCGTGCAATGCGAATTCCTGGCCCGCTTCTAAATTACGCGTGTCGTGGGTGCCTCCCGGCTGGGCACATGGTTGCTGTTGGGCATGTCGTTCATGGCACAATTGATTGGGTAGGAAAATAAAACAGAAAACAGACGACAGCTGCACTTAGGAAGAGTAGTTACACTTGGAATTGTTTTAGGTTGTCCAGTGCCCTTCGCAGCTGCAGTGCCGTGAACTCAGTTACTATTTTCATTGTTGCCGTTATTGTTTTCTAATGCTTTAATTGCTGCAAGTGTACCAGGATTCTCATTTATTCCTCTATCGAGGGTGTTAAATCGGTGAATAAGGTATGACTCTCATTGTTCACGTTCTCGATTTGATTTAAATCCCGTCTCTGAGAGCGTTACTGATAGTTTGTCGAATGCATGGTCGGGAAGATTGAGATGTTTTGATAGAGGTAGACTTGGGGCTGATTTCGCATGGCCTCTGTGATTATTGAAGCGAATCTTAAATGGTGTTTCTGTTTGTCCGATGTACTGCATACCACACACGTTGCATTCGAGTAGGTATACCACATTAGAGGAATCGCATGTTAGGTTTCCTCGTATGTTAATCGAAAACTTGGATTGCGTGCTGGTTGCTTTGTCTGTTTCTCGCATCGCCTTACATACAAGACATCGTGGCTTTAAGCAAGGGCGGCATGAATTATTGGGGGGTGATGTGTTAATTTGGGAGTGGACAAGGGTGTCTTTGAGGTTACGTGGTCGCCGGTAAACGACGCCTGGAGCAGATGGGAATGCGCGTTTCAGACGTTCACTTTGTTCCAGAATGTTGTAATGTCGTTTAAGAATTTTGTTTACATTGGGGAAGTTTGTGCTGTAAGTCAAGCAGAGGTTTGTTCGTTGTGGGTCTTCTCGTGGTGGTCGCTTCATAAGTAAGTCTTCACGCTTTAGTTTTCTCGCTTTCTGAACAGCGTCATTAATTACATGTGGGGGGTATTTTTGTTGCTCGAGCATAAGTTTTAGCCTCTGTGAGCTCGTGTCAAAGTCAGCGTCTCTAGAGCAGATTCGCTTAAACCGGTGAGCCTGGCTGTATGGAATACTGTTTTTACAGTGGCGTGGGTGATCGCTTTGGTAATGAAGGTATTGTTGTCGATCCGTTGGTTTGCGATATAGGGTTGTAGAGAGCTTCTCTTCTTCTATCGTTATGGTAACATCAAGAAAATTTACGGTAACTTGCGAGTATGTGTGTGTGAAGTGTATGTTCGGATGTACAGCATTGTAAGTGTCTATAAAGCTGAGAAGTTCGTCCTCGCTGTGGGTCCAAATAAGAAAGATGTCGTCTATGTATCTTCTGTATAACATTGGTTTCAAGGAACTTTGTGCAAGAAATTCAGATTCTAGCTTTCCCATAAATAAGTTGGCATAATTAGGTGCCATTTTGGTGCCCATAGCGGTCCCGCTGATTTGTCGAAAATACTCTTGGTTAAACTCGAATGAATTTAATTCGAGGACCATCCTCGTCAATGTTGCAATGGCAGAGAAATCTGGGGTGTTAGATTGTCTATGGTTTGTGTACAAAAGTACAAAAGTATAAAAGTACAAAAGTACAAAAGTATATATATATATATATATATATATATATATATATATGTGTATATATATATATATATATATATATATATATATATATATATATATATATATATATATATATATATATATATATATATATATAGTGTGAGCGCGACAAGCGAATGACTCTTTATTCTCTTTGTAATTATCATCACCTGTACATCTTCTTCATCTACAAATATCATCACCAGCGTGATTGAGCTCGAGCCTGGCCGAATAAACCGGTTCCTCACAATATATATATATATGTATATATATATATATATATATATATATATATATATATATATATATATATATATATATATATATATATATATATATTGTTACCACTTATGTAGTTTAGGTATGAGCACCTGTGTAGCGGGGAACAAGGTGGTGGCAGAAGAAGGGGACGTTCGGTTGGTGGCAAGAGCTCACTTGTTCGCGTTCACTGCTGTATACCGTAGAGTCGACCGTTACGTCGGCTCTGAATAAACCCCTCTCGTTGACGTAACAGAATGGTGGAGGTGCTGGGTACGGCACGTCGAAGTACCACGGAGTCACAGCTGTTCGGGGTTCGCCGGAGCCGTCGTCTTGCCGGTGTGCCACCGACAACAGTCGTCATGGCCCAGAGCGTAGGTCAGGAATCTACCACCTCAACTTCGCGCAGGTCTACGCTGGCTACACCTAGGCATCACTACGTGGAACCCCGCCCGTTCGCGGGAATGGCAGGAGAAGATGTGGACTTGTGGCTAACGCATTACAAAAGCGTGAGCCGGTACAACCACTGGAACTCTATCGACCAGATGGATAACGTCACGCTGTTTCTCACGAACACTGCCCTGATGTGGTATGAAAACCACGAACAGCCCTTGACAACAAGGGCTCTTCCTGCTCAAAAACTGAAGAAGTGTTTTGGTGACTCCGACTCAAAAAAGAAAAGCGTGGATCGGACTCTTGCTAGAAGAGCTCAGGCCCCCGGATAAACGTGCACTGCTTATATAGAGGACGTTCTTAAGCTCTGCGAAATTATAAACCCGCAGATGTCTGAAGAAGACAGGGTCGGACACCTCTTGAAAGGCATAGCGGAAGAAGTTTACAACTTTCTGATAGGCAGGGATGACCTCACCTCTGTCTCCGACGTTCAACATCACTGCCGGACGTTTGAAAAACTCAAGCTAGTCGCATTGTTCTGAAATTTGGTAAGCTGGCAAATGTGACAACGGTCACCAATGTAGTCGATAGCCCAACCACTGAACTTGCCGCTACTATTCGGGCAATAGTGCGTGAAGAGCTGCAGCGACAAGGTGGTGGGGTTGACGAAACCATTCCTCATACACCTACTAATCCACCCTACTACACAGCGGCGCCATTAGCTCATTTGCCACTATCGGTATGTGTGACAGACATAAGCGAAACTGGAACTCCGTGGCCACGTCGTGACTCATTCGCGGCCGACCAGCGATATGGCCAACGCCTTCGTTACAACCCCGCCACACACAGGTGGGCAGCCCCCGCTGAGCAAGCTCGTCACCAACCCTTCACAGCTGAGTGGTCTCAGCAACGTCCTCTACCAGTCTGCTACAACTGTGGCTTCGAAGGCCACATTGCCAGGTATTGCAACTACCGGCAGCAGCCAAGGTACGACCGATCAGCCAGATATAATCGTTCTGGCATTACCCGAGCACCGACATTCCCAGGACCGCTACGAAATTGATCTCCGGCCTCTGACCGCAGTGTGAAACCGTCGCCTGCCCCTCGCCCCAACCGATCACCGTTTCCTCGGCACCGCCACTTTTCGCCTCCTATGAAAAACTAGCCGGCGCGGCCGTTGGAGGTGAGGTCGCTGGACAGTCTTCGATTACAACAGATATACCTCCGTTAGCTTCTATGTTTAGAAATCAGGTTCGAGTGCTTATCGATAGTGTACCAACAATGGCGTTGGTGGACACAGGTGCAACCGTGTCAGCGATGAGTTTAGTTTTCTACCCGCCTCCTTGAACGAAAAGTCATGTTTCGTTTGGACCATCCTGATACGTTTCGTGGAGTGAGCGGAGAGGTGTTACAACCTGTTGGTGTTGGCACTGTGACTGTTAGTTTGGCGTGCCAGAACTTTGTTGCAGAGTTTGCTGTTCTCCCTCATACTACACATGACGTCATTCTGGGACTCGATTTCTTGAAGCTGTGTGTTGTTACTGTCGATTGCCGCGTAGAACAAATTACAGTACATTCCGATATCCCAATAAACAATTGTATCGGGCCTTGTGTTGTGTGTTCTGTGTAATAGTGGCTGCGCTTTCTACCAAGAAAGACCAATATCCCAGTTGCGTTTATGGAAAACGCCCTGTCAGGAAAGTGCTCTTTGCGTGTCCGTGGACACAACTGTGCCGCCATTGTCTGCGAAATTTGTCCCTGTTGTCTGTCCATCTGCAAGCGAGGAAATATTTGATGCAACTGTGGAGCCCATGCATCTCAGTAGCATAAAGAAGACAGTTTAAATACCCTACTGCACGCTATCGATTGCGCGAGGGCATACTGATTTATGGGTGATTAACAGCTGTGATAAACCTACAGTGCTGCCAGAGGGTCTGAAACTTGCAGAGATTCGTGAACACCAAGTATTCTCGCTTGCCATCCTTTCTTCATGCGTCAAAGTTGTGACTTTTTTTTCAACGCTGCTATCACACTCTCCACGCTGTCTTCATGCCATGACCGCCACAGAGTGAGCTCCGAGCAAACTCGTCTGCCCAAGGAGAAGTAGCCTTCCTGCATGGCTCCCCTGGCTGTGACTTTCAAATCTGAAGTGACAAGTACCACATGTGTTGGACTGTAATTAGGCGAGCACAGAAGCTCCAGTTTGGTGGGTGGCCTTTAAAAAATTCGTTTAGGTGCATTTATTTAGATTCGATTTACGTAGGTACAGCCTGCTGGCGGTGATATTATTTCGTATAAACATATGTAGCTCGTTGTGAGCTTCAACTCGATCACACTTTTTCGCCTCAGGATTTTTCATTGCCGTATATTTATGAAGAAGTCAATGTAACGGTGATGTAACGACCCATTCGGTTACGCCTTGAAAATTTGCAAGGCAGAATCTTGCCGATGTGCTATGTTCATAATAAATTCTTGTTTCATCATAAAAAATGCCGAATGATGCGGTTAGCATATGGTTATAAATTTATGAGCAAAAAGCGCCGATGAATAAAAAGCGATGACGAGAAGGTAGATAGATAGATAGATAGATAGATAGATAGATAGATAGATAGATAGATAGATAGATAGATAGATAGACAGACAGACAGACAGACAGACAGACATGGGGTTGTATAGATAGATGATAGATAGATAGACATTAACCCGACATGGGGTTGTATCACGAGAGTGCAATGCTTATAGAAATAAATGTAATGTAATGCTTATAGAATTAAATAGGCAGTCCTGCAACAAAAATGGACGTTTCAATAACATTGGTGTCTATTGGCGAAGTATTTCCGAGACAGGACGTGGCTTTGTGGTAGAAAACTTGATTGGCACGCAGAATGCTATGGTTCGATTCCTGCAGAGACACTGCCATTTATTCTTTGCATTCGGCTGGTGATCATGAGAGTACCCAGGGTGTGATCATGATAGTATCCAGATGTAGCCGGATAGCTAAAGAAATAGACAGACAGAGGCGATTTGATTGGATATGTATGGTTTAACGTCCCAAAACCACAGACAGAGGCGAAGATAGACACCTAATGTGCTTTCAGTACGCAAACAAACGCTTGGCCCTTAAAGGTCGACTGAAACATTATTGTTGCAACACTTTCCAATGTTCAGATGATAACTCTAAGGAATTCCTTTGAAATTATAGAACTTGTAAAGGAAACTCATTCCTATACTAGGAAGGAACAAAGAACGAGCTTCTGTTAAAGTTTTAGACGAACGTGTACTACACTGTGCAGATCACCAGACAAAGATTGTTTTGCGCGTATTCTAAAAGCCTTTTGATTTCCGGGTGTAGCATTCTGAAGTGCGGTTCCAAAAACACAGCGTGGTTTATTTGATGAACCTCCGCTATCGTTTCAACTACTTCCATTTTCCTCAGCAGACTACCCCATACCAGTTCATGTCCAAAGTGATTTGTGCCCGAAGAAAAAGAAAAGTATTGCCCACGCCCCTGTCAGCTCAAACGCTGCTAGCTTTCTCTCGCTGTTGTGACCAAGGATTATTATCCCTGTCACACGTGGCAACTTAAGTGCACTTTGATTGAGTGTACTTACGCTAACAAAGTATTATTTTGAGAGTTCGCTGCTACACGAGAAGGCAAAGCATACTTTGGAAACGATAGCAGTGGCAATTGGCCGATTTGTAGCGCAATATATATTAGTATTCTTGCCCCCATGTCTTGTCATCAGACCACGTTGTCTTTAACGAAGTAGCGCCAGTGGCACACGTTGTCGCAAATGACTAGAGAACGACTCACCTTCATATGTGCAAGTGTGCCTGGAAGTAAACAACACCATGGACGCAGCCATTTCACAGCTTGTGCTTCCGAGTCCTCTTGCTGACGTGGCCGCAAACTTCCCGAGATTTAGAGTAGCGAGCTTCTTTGTTTTCGTAGTATGATTCGTTTTATACTTAACAGTATTCCATGAGCGCTACTTAGCGAAACAGCACATTTACATGCAAGCTACTGGTACCGAGGCTACACACTTGAATTCAGTCAAGCGAGTTTGGGTAACACACCTGCCTACAAGTGTACTTTGCAGCGTATGACACTAAACTTCCTCGTGTGACAGCGCACAAATGGCACATGTGCTGAAGTGTACTCGCTCAAAGGGCCCTTAAGCTGTCCCGTGTGAACGGTTATAGGCTGCTGTTTTTGGTTTAAATGGCCTAATATAGTTTCTTATAGTGCAGTAGTTCTTTGATAAGTGCTTTTGTACAGTTCAAACCAGAGATGTATTTTTCTCTGCCTGGGCCAGGGGCTTCTCTCTGCTTTCTTCCACTGATCCGAAATAGTTGCCAGTGGGTATTTTCTTGCGCAAAAGCATATGATACATTCCAGTTTTTTAGTGCCGACCCATGACGGCATCTTTCGGATGAAGAACCCGAAAGTCATTCAGGCAGAATCACGATCGCCAATTGCCAATTTGCAGTTTATAACTGAGGTCCTCCAGCTCGGCAGAGGGAGTATACTGTGCTCTTTTTCAGGCCAGTACTCTGTTCAAAATATTCTGAAGTGCTCGATGTTTTCATCCCAGCCGGTCAGCGCGTTCATACTACCACATTTTCCATGCGTCCGACGTCTAGTACGTGGCCTTGAGCCAACATGCCACCCTCCGAAGTACTAGAATTGTTTCCGCCAGCAGGTGCTGTTTCAGTCTGTCGGTGTGGACGGGTGGTTGATAAGAACAAAATGCTAACTGAGTCTCTCATGGTGTGATTTGCGAGATCAGTCCTGCGATCATAAATTAGGGCTTGGCCTTTAATTTACAGAGGATACCTTCTATCTTCTTGTCGACTTTAATGCATGAAGTGTTGGCGTTATGGGCACACCATAAAGCATGTTGGTCGGTGGTCAGGTGTAGGGTGTGTGGGGAAGGTCAATAAAGAAAATGTTGCCAATGTAATGAAGCCATGCTGCCAATAATAATTGCTGTTCGGAAAAGACACGTTAACTGCAAATGTAGAGATAGTAGAAGGCAGACGGTGTTCTCAGAAGGAAGCAGCACTTGAAATACAAGCACGAAAAGGAGGCTACGTCGGTGTTACAGCCAGTAATACACCAACAATGAAAAAGGCTCTCTTCGTCCCTATTGCGGAAACGTCGAGAATAAGGAAGGAAAATAGAAGGAAAAGAACGGCAGGGAAGTTAACCAGCCTATAGGCAGCCGGTTTGCTACCCTGCGCAAGGAAGGGGGATGAGTGAGATGAAAATAGAGAGCAGAGAGGGAAGAAAGATCGATGTTTTACGCTCTTTAACGAACACGAGAAGAAGCCATGCCACTTTCGCGGACTGATGCAGCCAGTAATCTTCGACGACTTGCTCGTGAAACATCGAGAAAGCAGTGGAAAAGCCAATGGAGTGCATTGCTGGGTATCTTTGTGAGTAATTGACCCAAATTATCTCAAACCATGGGGCTGAAACGCTAGGTACAGTGAAAAATCACGTCAGTCTATCATTTCAGTTTTGGTGACATTTCTGAGAATTAAAAGGAGTATGGCTCAAATACGCCACCGCAGGCTACACAATCTGCACCTGCAGTAGATGAGAGTAGAGTGGGGCGAAGCGAGTTTATCAGGGACGGAATGAATAACTCAGAGGTGATCGAGACAGACCTCGATCGCTAAGGTGCTCAAGATTCCTTTTGTACAAAAAGGCGCCTCACCTGTCCAATCAAAAACCAAAAACTACCAGAAGAAGAGCCTGTCTAAATCTGGTTTTCTTAAAAAAAAGACTCTCAGCAAGGCTGCCACTGAGGCTATATTAGAGAAACAATATAGTCACCTAAAATTCTTCATTATAACTCGCAATTGATTCACTCTACAACAACTCATTTGGTATACTTGGCTTCGAAATGTTCTCCAGATATTACTGCACTTCGAGAAACTGGGCTTTCAACGCACAAGTCTTTTCAAATCAATAGATTCAGATCTTTCCGTCTAGACCGTTCATCGAAAGGTTGAGGTTTGGCGTTTTTGTTAATAATAAAATAAGTCTAAAGGCGAAAATTGCAAATAAGCTCATGTCGCATAAAGGTGAAAATCTCGCCTTAATAACTTTACCACGCTGCATGCCTTTTTTGGTGGTCAATGCATACTTTTCCAAAGATGTAATAATACTCGACGTTCATACGCCGCGGTGACATCTTTTTATCAACATTAAGTTCTTTTCGGCAATTTCAACTCTCATCATACGTGTTGGCGTTGCTGAACTGATCGATGCGGTGAAAGATTTTGGGAGTGAACACTGAATAACAACCCATGTGGTCTTAATTCAAGAACGCCTAGCTATATCAGGGATAGGTTTAGTTGAGCATTAGAGTTAACTTTTCTGAGTTCATGACTCACTTGTTTGTAGCGGAGTGCATTGCGTTTTGCAACCAACAGCGATTACTTGCTCATAATATTCGATATTGCTTGCCAAATCCCAATGTCACGCTCTCAGACTTGAGTACCTAATAGTTACAACAAAATTTAAAATGTATGAATCCGAATCTGTTTTTACCAATAAACTGATGAACAAAAAAGACTAAAGCCACGAGACTTGTTTGCACTGAGAAAAAACATATAAAAATCAGAATGAATTGTTGAATTTGCAATGAGCACAACCCATGGCGGAATTCATGCTATCTTTGTATAGATGGGGATTAACGTCTCAAAACCATGATATATGTTTATGAGAGACGCCTTCGTGGAGGGCTCCGGAAATTTCAACCACCTGACAGAATTATTCATACCGTGCAAAACATTTCTGATGAAGAAGGGCAGCTTCGAGAAAACTTGAGGTTACCTAGTGCCCCGAAAACTGGTCTGATTACCAGTTTTACGCGGAAACTTTTTAACACACAGTTTCTTTAGCTAAGGAAGAGTTTAATAAAGAACAGTGTGTTTACCTTCCCAAATAAAGGAAAAAAGGGCACTGTTTAGATTCATGAAATACCTTAAAATTCCGCCAACTCCAAATAATAAACACGTGAGAATATGTCCTAGAAAGAAACAAATAAATCTTTGAAAATTGTAGTTGAAGGCCTGGAGAGTAGATTTGCATCAACTAAACCTTACATACTACAAAAGTCAGCGTTAACGATAGAATTGACTGAAGTTACAGAGAAAGAGTTAGCTCAAGCAATTCAAGATTTGGCCTCATCAGCTCCAGGTCCGGACAGAATTACACCTGCAATAATACACATATTACATCACGGTGTGACGTGTAAGTACTGCAAGTTATTTGTCAATATATGCCTTGATTTTGTATGATTGCAAACTAGCCAAAATGGTGCCAATACAAAAATGGCGAGGATTCCGAATGCCATTCTAAACATTTGACCCATTTCTCTTCTAATATAGTGAGGGTCGTTGAGAGAGTGTTCCGTAACAGGATTAAAATCTGGAGTGGAGCCCATTGGCACCAGCGCTGCCAGGCAACACTTACAATGATAAGCAGAGGACTGTCAATTAGGCAGATGCCATCCGGGTAACAGGAAACGCTACATCACAGGTATGGTCGGGTTCTTTCCCAGAGCATGATACACACACCACATCTGAGATAGCAATTTTAAAGCACGAAAACACGGTTGCAAACACCGAACTGAAAAATGAAAGCAACGCACGTGCCACAACACCGACCAACCACCTTTAAGATAATGCAGTCACACCGTCGCAGCTGCAGCCCGTAGGCGCCGGTAACGACGACGCCGAGAGCACACCCTAGAAACGTGCAGTCGCCTAAGACCAACGAGCTTTAAAGTCGAGTTAGACTATATAAAGAGCACGCTATCGGCGATTTAAAAAATCCTTCAATTCCTTGGCGAAAGCATTCCTCTCGGGCAGTCTACCCTCGAGGCCCACGGTCATCAATTGGGCCAAGTGGAGCAATACCTTGATCACGTCGTCGCCCCTGCTGTTACAGTGGGTAAGCCGTTGTCGCAACGTACAGCCGTGCCCAGTCCACCATTTCGCGCGGCCCTTAAGCACCAACCGGGTGGTCAGGCCGACTCCTACATGCTTCAAGATAACCAGGCCAAATGACGAGTTGCAAATGTGGCAATGGAACTGCAGGATCTTCACCCGCAAGAAAGCCTTCCTTGCACATTACCTACGTAGCCACGAAGCGAAACCTCACATCATGCTTTTACAAGAGACTGTAGTACCAAGCGCCCGTAGTACAGAGACGTGGTAGCGCCACCCTGGTCGCTGACAAGATTACCTGCACAGCGCACAGACCTAATGTGCCCAAAATTTGACATGTTATGATCGAAATTCTCCCTGTCAACACATCACCACAAAGCGTGTACATCCTTATTGTATACAGTAGTCCCAGCCACCATAGAAAAAGGTTAACACGCTTGCTTTAGAAAGCCGTCTGTCTCGCGGGGACGAACCCGTTAGTGATTGCGGGTGATTTTAACGCCACACATAGCGCCTGGGGCTATGCGTACGACACACCCAAAGGTAAGATGCTTTGGAAAAATGCAAATGACATGGACCTTATTCTTTTTACGGACAAGGCTTTCCCCACTCACACCAGTACATCCACGCAAAGACACACTACGTTGAATCTCTGGTTCGGGAAGAAAATCGCCGAAGTCCGCTGGTCCAATCTCGCGCTAGATCTCGGTAGCGATCACTTCATGTTGACCGTATACCTCGCCACTTTCAGCAGGAAGACCAAGTCGTACGCGTGAGTCGACAGGGCCCTCCTTCGTAAGACCCACGCAGAACGACCTCCTTCCAATACCACACCGAGCTTCGAGACGTGGACGGCCTCACTTAAAGCTAACGTCAACAAGACAACCAAAACTATCTGTTGGACGTGACAACCAAAAATATCGAGAGTCGTCTCGCTCACCTACTCAAGGCTAAACAGTTCCTATTGGCGCGCTGGAAGGGCCGGCGCCTTAATCGGAAATTATGCAAACGCATATCTCAGCCGAACAAGAGCATGATGGATCACTGCTGCATGCAGTCCAAACATCAGTGGGACAGTTTGTCACTCAATTGATAATCAGGTTCGTAATGGCAAAACGTAAAACCTACTGAAACACCTCCTCGATAAAACAAACACCCCCACGAATCAGCGTCATTCAACTGTGAAGATATACCCCGACGACATCACCCACAAGCTCCTATGCATCTCGAATGATCCTTCCGTCACTTACTTCACCGACACCATCAACGAAACATGGAAAAAGGGTGAGATACCCGATGCCTGAAAACTCGCTCACACTGCTCTAATCCCCGAACCGGGAAAGGCACCAGACCTAGATCACCTACACCCCATATCTCTCTCGAGCGTGGCGCAAGGTGGCTGAGCACGTCGTCCTCAACAAAGATGGTCGATACCTCGAAGATGACTGCCCCCTGTACCACGTGTTTGGCTTCCAACAGGGATAATCCACACAAGACGCCATGTTAGTACTAAAGCATCAAATTCTAGACGGCTGAAATGCTCTGGACACTCGCGCAATACTCGGTCTCAATTTAAAAAAGACATTCCACACCATAATTCACTCGTTCCTTTTGAAAGCGATCGAAGACCTAGGCCTGGGGCATCGATTCTACTACTTTATCTGCTTTTTTCTCACACGACGCAGAGCCTTTCTCCACGTGGGAAACCTAGTACCGGAAGAAGTGGAGCTCGGACAGCGGAGCACTTCTCATGAATCTATCCTCTCGTCGACACTTTTCAGCCTTGTGATGATCAGGCTTTCCGAACGACTATCGATAATCTATGGGCTAAACCACACTGTTTATGTGGACAATGTAACTATATGGTGTTCCATAGGGTCGGATGGCATCATTGAGTCCGCCGTGCAAGAGGCCATTGAAAACGTTAACACCTACTTCGAACACACCAGTCTCAGGTGCTCGCCCGCAAATTCGGAGCTCTTGATATACTTGCCTGAAAGCCGAGGTGCCAAGCGCAATTGGTGAAAACCTTCGGTGGAACGCAATTCACCGTCCACACCAAAGACTGCCACACAGTAACCAGTGTAGACACCATCAGGCTTTTCGGCATGGTCATCTACTCTCATGGTGCCAACACCCAAACAGTACAGAAGCTCAGGACTAACGATAGTTATAGCGCGAGAACAGAACGACGACAAAGAGACAAGAAGGAGACGAGCGCTAACTTCCAACTCTCGTCTTGTCATATCGTTTAGCCCAACCTGCAACACTTCTCAGGACTAAGACTGAAAACGATATACGACTCGTACGTAGAGTAGCCAACTGGCCCCATGACCTCAAAGAAGAGAACATGCTGCGTCTTGTACACTTGTTTGTTCTGTGCCACTTAACCTACGTCGCCGCTATACATAAATGGCTACGTGCTGAGCGCGATCAACCGAGTGCCCTTATTTGCAAAATGGTCAAACGAGCCCTCAGCCTCCCTATTACCACTGAAACGCGCGAATTTCTTGAGCTTGGCATACATGACACGCTAGAAGAGATCACCGAGGCTCAGGAACGTGTGCAATTGACCCGACTCACAACCACCGAGGCGTGCTGCCATATTCTGCGTGAGCTCGGTTTCTTCTCCTCGACGGCCAGGGAACACCCACAGTTGTCTATGATTCCCCGTGAAATCCGCGACCTTATCACGATCACTCTCGTTCCCCAAAATTTACACCCCGAATACAACAGAGGCAGGAGCCTCGCACTGGCAACCGCCATTCTCAAGCGCATAGACATGGAAGTGGACAACCTATGGTTCGTGGACGTCGTTGCCTATCACAACAACTGAGCCTTCACTGCGGTCACAGTATCATTCGAGCAGCACATTCTTAACTCTGCTAGAATCCTCATCCGAAAGCCCGAAGGAGCGGAGCAAGTAGCTAAGCTATAAGCATGCTCGACAGCAAACGGGAACTCATCTACAGTGACTCCAGAACGGCCCTCAAAGCCTTCGAACGTAACGTCATCTCCGACCAAGCACTACGTATCCTGCGAAGTGCGGACCCGAGTGCACTGAAGCCCGACACTGTCATCTGGTTCCTCGCCCATCTCGGCCAGGTGCTGGGTGCCCCATCGAACCTCAAAAAAGTTGCCCATGACGCAGCGTGCGCACTTACTGACCACGCCGCCACAGGACAACCCTATCTTGCTGAGTTAGAGACCAAGCGGGATTCGCCTATTACGTACAACGACATAACAAAGCTCTTTTACCTTAAACGCCACATTTTCCCCCCATCCGAGACTTGACAGACCACAGGCGCTCACCCTACACCCATTACAGACCAACGCGTAGCAAAATCTTGCCAAGCTTCACGTTTAATATCCTAATGCATACCCCAGAGACACATGTCCCTCGTCTGGACACACGGTGACACTCGCACACATGCGCTGCGAGTGTACAAACCCTCCTCCCGACTCTACCTCAAACATGTGGGAGAGGTCCCTCAGAAGCTCACTTCTCGCTGGCCAGCATTGAGCCATCCAGCAGGCCCACGAAGCGGCTGCCAGGTGCTCCCTGTTGGTTCCGCATAGACACTTGCTACGCGTGAAGTGCGTCCTGCAACACTGAAATAAAGATTTTTCATTCCATCCATTGAAGAAAACCTACTATTATATCTACTACATCTAAGAGTAGATTGTTCATTCTGGCTTGCACACCCAGACTTACGAAGCCGCATTCAACTTGCTCGCAAAAGGAGACAACATGCTTATCTAGTGACTTTAGGCATAGAGAGAGCATATGATAGTGTGGAGTAGTCAAGAGTTTGGCGGAATACCGTTCGGTCAGGTGAAGACATAGTTGAAAAGCAGGTCACAGGCTAATGTCAAGCAAAACAAATGACGTTTCGGGATCCTTATGCATCCCTTGTTCACATCGGAATTACAGCTGAGCAACAGGTTCTTACGTACCATGGAGAGCATGACGCAAAATCTAAGAGTGCATATGCTTTAGTGTGCGAAATAATCAACTGATTGTTTTACTAGTCTTCTGAATGATTAGTGATTTGAGGTTCAGTCTCCTTGTGAAATTCTTCTACGTGGTTACGATGCGTGCCTTTTCCCAGCTTATCTCATGGCCCGTCTTCTCGGCATGCTCTGCCAGTGAATCTGTCACTGTGTGGCCTTAAGCCACGTCAAATTCTTGGCTGCATCAGACGTCTGCAGTAACTAGCCTCCGGAACTCCAATAATTTCACAAGTGAAATGAGGTGTACCAATGTGGGTATCAACGGAGTACTGTTTTGTTTTGATGTCTACTCCCTCTTCACAAATTTTTCCGTCGACCTTGATGAGATTTTCCCCTCTCGGCCCTGATTCCCATCATACAAAATCCTAAACAGCCAGCTGCAAGATTATCTTGCAAATTCAAAAACGAATATTACCATATCCACAGATGCTTCAGTAATTGATGCAAAGAGAGGTGAAGGTTTATACTCGCAGTCGCTTGGCTGGTCTTTTTCTTTAAGACTACCGAACTTTATCCCCTTTTTTGGTGCTTAACTGTTGGCGATGATTCTAGCGCTATAAAAGCTAGCTTTGAATGCCCATAAAGCAATAATATTTACTGATTCCTTGTCAGTGTGTGCGTCGACTATGGCGTCATCAAAATCTATGGTCTTAAAGACCATAGCTCCTTAAGCTAGCCCCACCTCAACTGCAGCTATTAAAATTTGATAGGCACGTGGGCATTGCGGGTTGGAAATAAATGAAATCAACCACTCTCTAGCACGAGCGGTATTGAATGGTTCAGTATTATTGGTCTTCCCCGAAGTGGCCACAATCTCCCGACGAGATAAAAGAAACTTTCACTACGTGGAGAACCATGTCATCAATAACGTCGCCAACAATTTTTCCGAACTTAAAATTTTTTGTTGAAAGTCGAGTGGTGTCCTACAAGACAATTATGAGTCATAATTTTCAGATATATGTGTCGTCTCCCCCCATTAAATTTATATTCACACAGCACTGGTCTAGCGATATCACCTCTATTCAACATTTGTTCAGTGCCAGAACCAATCAAAGCACTATTCCTAATATGTCGCCAATACAGAAGCAGGACTGGTAGTTGGGCTAGTTGTTGATACATTATGGGCAGTAATAGTGCACATATAGATTGCAAAAGAAAGGCCTTTAGTCACCCGATTCGCTAACCTAGGCTGGACTTCATAATTGAGAATATACTTTCCTTCAGTGCTTCGAATCTGGGCTTCAACCAAAAGAACGCTTTTGATGCTGTTTGTACTTACCTTCATAAAACTAAACAATCTGACCTTTTACTTGCGTGAGCATTATTTAGGCAAGAATTATTCAACATAAAAGAATTTTTGTTAAATCACGCTCACTTCTGCGCAAGATAACGACTGTATTGTCTCATCTGAACGAGCGAAAACAATTATTGCACTCTTTCCTTCTTACATACGTTTTTTTTTGTTTTGCATAAATATTGAATACAAAAGAAGTCTAACTAAATTACGTTAGCAAGTCTTGGCTGATCCTTCCGAATGGGTGTGAGCCAAGATTGTGAATACATCATCATCATCATTAGATGCCCTCTTCCCCCCTGCAGACAAGTGGCCATGGGCGTTTGAATAAAATTTGTACAGATGGAGCTGCGGAGGAACGTAGATACGAGTTGTGAGAAACATTGCAGCAGAGAGTAACTTTGCCGCCAGAAAAGGTAACTTATTCCAGTCGCAGCGATGCAGAAGATTTTTGCCGTGAAAGCCCTTAGTCTAATGTCTGTGCCTCCGCGAGTGATGACACTGAAAGGTCGGCGGTGCCCGTCTAGGCATTGATGGTAATACGACTGAGCGTCCGCTGCACTCTTAAAGCTGGCTTTCACATAACGGAAGTATGTGGTGATTTAGTCGATGAAATCCAGGTGTCACAGCCCTCTACGAGTGTGCGTAGCACTGCAGGGACACAAAGCCAAAATAAGTGCCTTGTGGTCGGTAAAAATGGCAAATTTTCGTTCTTCAAGGAAGAAACTGAAATGCTTCACCAGGTGGTAGGCCGCGAGGAGCTTCCACATGAAAGTACAGCATCGGAGCCCAAGTTAGAGTAACCATAGGGGAAAAGTAGAAAAGTTGCAACCAGGTGGCAGAGAAGTTTGACTCGCTTGGCTTTTGAAGTCGAGAGTAGTGCTTCTAGAGGCCGCAGCATTGTAGAGCGTGTAGAGATGAGTTCTCGGGCCGCTGCATCTGCATCATCATTGCGGTTGTCCATGTTTGGTAGGTCCCCCTTGTGGGCTAAGAACCACTTTATGGCGATGGTTGGCCCGGTCGGGTGACGTTCCAAGGTTCACGAGGCTCTGGCGAGCCCCATGATCCGCTCCACCTCCCTCCAGGCCGTGCTTCTAGCGTAGTTCCTGACCGCTGTTTAGGAGTCGCTCAGGATTGTCTGAACACCCGGTACTCCCATCGCCAGGCCGATTGCTGCTTCTTCTGTCATCATCAAATGAACTCATCAGGTGCCGCGAGAGCTCTCGCTGTCGGGATGACAGCGAGAGCATCCCCGCGGGTGTCGGCGACGAACAAGACTCCAAACCCCTAGTCAACTACGGCGAGAACTCAGGAGGCACAGGGAAGAAAGAAGAGAATACCCGGTGCCACGTTGAGAACTTTCAGCGCGGAGTCGCTGTTGCTTCGTTACTTACAAGTGAAGTGCGCGTTATCCCCAGCGATGGCGTGCCACATATGTCCCGAGATGTTCGCAAGCCCGGTGTGCAGTATATGCGAATAAGAACTGCCGACACTAGGACACATAGTGAGGGGGGACAGTGCAGCGATACCGGGTGGTGGTTCGTCCGACGGTGCCGACGGTGATGTGTGCGGCAGGGCTGGGATATATCATGGTGGAGTAACTGGTGCCGACGACAGCCCTGCCCGCCAAAAAGTGCCAGCGCAGATGGAGTAGTGGATCCGCTCGATGGACTGCCAACCTCAGAAATGGGCGATTCAGCGGCTCGAGGGGGCCCTGGCCTGGCAGAGGAGAACGGGAACTCGTCACCCACAAGCGTGGGGCGCGGGAACCCAAGTACCATTTGTCGGGTCAGGTTCAACCCACGAGTTCTTGGCCAAGTGTTTCTAGGACTGCCTAGTGTTTCAGGACCGTGCCCGGCGAGGCCAGCACCTACCCCACGCAAAATCCTGTGAATGAAGTCTGTTCTCTCTCTATTTCTGTGTAGGGATGAAGCAGTGTTAAAAATGGAGGAGTCTGAGAAAACGTCGCAGACTACGTGTGGACGTGGGATGTGGGTAGTCAGATGTTTTTTTTACAGCTGAAGCACGAAAAAACTGGACAGTGGACGAAGAGGACAACCAGGACAAGCGCTAACTTTCCTACTCCTGCTGCTGCTATTATAATATACAAAAGTTCCCTGCAGCAAAGTTTTACTTTGTCTTGACCCTAGTTCTCGGATCGATATGAATTTGAGTATATTGTTTTACCTGTTATAAAGGCTGTGCAGTCTCTAATGTTGGATAACGTGTATGAATCTAGAACGGTAACTGCATTATTGAGAGCCCAATAATCACGACAGGGCCGCCAGCCATTGTTGTTCTCGGAAACCATGTGTAGCGACGACGACTAGGAGCTTGATAACGGACAAATGATCTGCAGCTGTACCTTATGCTCGAACTTGCTGCAAGCAATTTGGAGTTGATCGCGGCCAGGTCGGCGAAAGCGGCAGTGAAAAGGTGCGCCTGTGTTTACGATGCAGTGGGTCTCAGTGTGCTTGTGGGTCTTATTCATTGGAGGCTGCGTAGTAATCTTCTGAAACTTGTTGAGCAGAGCTGTATATTTTGACCAAAATAGTTTCACAAAAGCGAGGTTTTGCCTGTAGCTAGCACGTAATAGAAAATAATTTACCATGAGAAGCCGGTATAGTTATTCAACAGTCGACGGTGGTTGGTAACCACGAGCAAGAAAAAATGCGTTAGCAATTCTGCACCTAAGATTGCGTAGCGTACGCCTGCTATCTAAAATAATCACTAAAGTCCCTTTTTGACACTGGGATCAAGGGTTAGAGACTTCTGTTCGTAAGTTTCAATGACAGAATGAATTGCTTTTTAAACGCGAAGCATTTCTTTTTGCATGCGAAGCATTTCTTAGCGAACTTCAGCGACTTTGAGCATATCTATCTATCTATCTATCTATCTATCTATCTATCTATCTATCTATCTATCTATCTATCTATCTATCTATCTATCTATCTATCTATCTATCTATCTATCTATCTATCTATCTATCTATCTATCTATCTATCTATCTATCTATCTATCTATCTATTTATCTATCTCTAGCCGCCTACTACTTTTAGCTCTCCTGGCTGTTTGAATAATCGTTTTTATACCAAACTTAGTATGGCATAACATGACTGTATGAAGAGCATATCAGTTTAGTCATAACATGAAAATCATGACATGTATGTCATGAATGTCATGATTTACATTTCATGGTCATGCAGCTCTTGCGGTGGTTTCGTTCACATGACTTGTTGATAAACTGGTATCGTATGACATGATTGCATGGCGAACACAAGCGACAGACCCTAACATAAAAATCATGGCATGCGTGTGATGTAAGAACATGATTACATGCCATGCTCATGATGAGCTCGGGGCCATTTCGTTTGTGTCACATCTACGAAACTTGGTAATACGGTACGTGAATGGATGAAGAAAGTATGGGATTGGTGCAAAAATGATAATGATGAGATGCGTGTGATGTAAAGAGATGGCTACATGCCACGCTCATAATGCGCTCGCGGCGGTCTCGCTAGCTTCTTTTTATACCAAATTTGGTGTAACGGGATGTCAATGGATGACGA
The DNA here is from genome assembly GCF_043290135.1 of Rhipicephalus microplus. NCBI lineage: Eukaryota > Metazoa > Arthropoda > Arachnida > Ixodida > Ixodidae > Rhipicephalus > Rhipicephalus microplus. Next base: position 25,393,545 of record NW_027464585.1, on the reverse strand, counting down.
AGATATGAGACAGGTGCAAACATGATTAACATGACATGCGTGTCACGTAACAACATGACTACATGCCACGCTCATGATGTGCTCGCAGCCATTTCGTTAGCGTCACATATGTGAAGTTTGATATTACGGTACGTGAATGGACGACATAGGTAAATAACACATTCAATCATGATAATCACGACATGTGTGCCATGTAATAACATGACTACATGCCACACTCATGATGCGATCGCGACCGTTTTGCTAATTTCACATATGCCAAATCTGATATTACGTGACGTCAATGGATGACGATGGTATGTGACTGGTGCAAACATGATGAACATGAGATGCGTGTTATGTGACAACATGACTACATGCCACAGTCAAGGTGCCAATACATTTCGACATGACACGGCGCGCGTGCGCGCCGGTGTTCATTTCGTCGCGTAACACCAGCGTTGACACGCCAGTCACCGGTCCTGCCTTATACTCGCAGGCACGCGCCGGCTGCATTGCTTTTACGCATGCGCGTTTCAGCGCTACTGGCGTCCTTCTGTTACGAAAAGAGGCAGACGCAGTGCTCTCTGGGTAACGTAGTGTGAGTGAAACGCAGCATGTCGCATTTCGCGCCGGTTGGCGTCGGACCGCGCCGATGCACGCTGGTCGCACCGGTCGCGCCTGGCGTCAGACTGAAGTTCTCACGTATTGCTAACGTATAACTTCACTGTGCCCGACGTGCGCGTGCGTCAACGTTACGTTGGAGTAGATGGGATCCTTCATGACGCACTCGCGGCCGTTTTGCTAGCTCTACATATACCATATTTGGTGTATCGTGACGTCAATTGATGACGAAGGGATAAGACCGATCAAACATAATATTTATGATACGCGTGTTAGGCAAGAACATGACACCTTACCACGTTCATAAAGTGCTAGCGGCCGTTTCGCTGGGTTCACATATACTAAGTTTGGCATCACGTTATGTGAATAAATGACGAAAGTAAACGACACATCCAAACATAATAATCGTGACACTGAAGTCGGGTACGGCATAATTTACCTCCACCTCGTATTGTTTTGGTGATCTTAAAGTGACATATCAACCTTCCTAATCCGTGCTTCGCATGTTATTGATTCCCACTGTACGTGGGATCTGCCAAGTTTTTTGTTATTCGATTTTTTTGGGATATATGGTGTTGACTTGATGCAATAAGCAATACTGATGAAATGCAATATTTCTCCTACATTTCAGTGAGACTCCCAATTTCGTGTGGAATTTTTCGGCAACATTCCGAAATTCCACGATATAATATAAGCCCTCTCGTTTCTTGGCCAATTTCATCTCAGTAGGTGTGAGCCACAGTTGAAGGCTAACGAAAAAAAGAATTCTAAATTGAACTGAATGCAATAATATTTACCGACTCACTGTCTGTCTGTATGTCACTCACAGCATCATCAAAATCATTGGCCTAAACGACATTTCTCACTTTCGTCACCCAACATCTGACGCTATGAAATCAGTATGAATACCGGGTGATCGTGAACTAAAGATAAACAAAATATCTGACTCAGCACGAGTGGCAGTGAATAATCCAATAAGTTCGCTCTTTCTTATAATGGCCACAATTGCTGCGAGAAGATATAGAAAATTCTCGCTTTGTGCAGATGTCTTGGAATCGGTAACGTCATGGGCAGCGTTTAGTCGTTTAAATTTCCGTGTAAAATGAAGGGGCGTCATGGTAGAAAAATGGAAGTCAAATTAACTAGATCGCAGTGTCGTGTCCCCTCGTTAAATTTGTATTCACACACAGATGGTCTGGTGATAGCTCCTGTATGCGACTTTTGTTTAGAAACCGAAACAATAGAACGTTATTTTTTATCGTATCGCTGGAAAGGAATGCTAAGAAAAATACTTGTTGTTATCCCTTTCGGAAAGTTCCCATGCCATGAAGTACTAACGTGTAAACTCAGCAAGTACGGGGCACGTGATGTGGTTCTTGAACTAATGAAAGTCTATTTACCGAACTGCCACCAGTATGTTTGTATAAACACTATCACATCCTCTTATACAAATATATTAAGAGGAATACCGCTAGGCTCGATACTTGGCCCTTTGTTATTCCTAATTGATATAAATGAACTGTGTTATATGCCATATTCACCCAAGTTAATAATGCATGTAGATGACACTAACACACTCTTCAGCGGTACATTCATTCTAGAGCTTCAACGCCAGATTAATGACTACCTATATCTGCTGTCGAGTTATTTTAGTTTAAGTAAATTGCAACCTAATGTTCGTATTACGCAATACGTGGTGTTTTCTCCCACCTAATAGACCACGTAGCTACAATTAGACTGCTTTATTTGAGGATGGAGAGATAGAGCAAGTCACCAGCCAGAAGTATTTAGGCACGTGGTTTACCGATACCCTGACAAATAATGCACATGTAGATAAATTAACCATAGAACTTAGTGTAACCGTGGGATGTTCATTCAAGCTCAGCGCAGTTTTGCCAAAATGGTTACAAGTAGAATTATTTTATGCACTTTTCTACTTTAAATTGACACTGTATATTAGTATGGGAAACAACCACTCAGGCGAACTAAAACAATTACCAGTTCTTCAGAAAAGAGTCTTACGAGCGTTTCAGAAACACCACGGCATTACCAGAGACTTGAAAACTTGACCACTCTTCGAAAAATAAGAAATGTTAAAGGCAACACAGCTCTATCACCTCAGACATTTACATTGGGTTAAGCAAAATAAGCCCCGTTGATCGCATGCGTCAGCAGCGCCAAAAAATCCCAACACGGAAGACAAATTATGGAAAACAACACGTTCGATACCAGATGCCTACAATGCTAAATTGTCTACTAGGTCTTATGAACTACAATTTCATATCTTCTAACATCATTATCAAAACCATCCTAATGCATCATAATATTTAATGCAATGCCTAAACTGTGTTTGCTTATTAATATCTTGTTTATAAACTTGCTATATGCCACGAGGATCTCATGTATTTTCACGTTATGCAACAATGAAGTTTTGTTGTAATGTTACATCGTGCTGAATTTGTTTTGTGTTTAATTCACATTTCGTATTAGGACTATGCTAATGTTTGTTGTATTTTCGTGCAAATATATTTAAAAAACGTGTTGTGTGGCTTGCGCGCCAAACTGTATTCAGGAGCAAAGGCCCTTCGTCAGGCTGTATAGTCTTTAGTCTCTGTTCTTGCTCCTATAATATTTTAGGGCAAATAATTTTCAATTCAATTCAATTCAATGTTGGCAGTGAATATTATATTTGCAAACATTACCTTTCTTAGATACTACGCTTTGGGTTTCAGCAAGAACTATGGTTTTGATGCCGTTTGTTCATACCTTCATGAAACAAAAACTATCAGGTTTTTAACTGGCTAATTGTGTCTATTTAGTGCAGCAACAGTTTCCCATAAAAAGGTTATTTATTAATATTATAATATTTTATTCCCATGATTTTTAGTTAAAATAATCGCCATACAGCCTAGTCAAAATGGGAAGAAGAAAAAAGTTGTTGCACTGTTTTCGCTTTACATACGTAATTTATTTCATTAAGATGTATTAATAACTCAAGTGATCAATTCTCGGCCGATTCCTTTGACAGGGTATGAGCTATACTTGAAGCCAACATCATCATCATCATCATTCTCAAATTGTAACGTTCAAGCAGCGCTGTTAAATTGGCCGAAGTAGGCAAGATGAACCACCTCAGCCGAGCTCGCAAATATGCCGAACAAGCCGTATACCTTGAGCTTGTGTCACGCGACCACATGGCAGCGGTGGCACATTACACTCAGGCAGCCGTGCATCTCGAGAGTGCCCTGGAGATCATCCTCTGTCGCATCCGCACGTACGCTGCCAAGCTCGAGACACTCAGGTGAGCCAACTGTGCGTGAAATGTGAAAGGGCATCTTGGCACTTGTAACACATAAAAAGTACAGAAGCACAGCGGCGCGACGTGGACACAGTGCTGCCTGAGCGTCGTGCTTGTGGGTTTCTGTCTTTCCTGTTGGTGTTAAGATGTAATATGAAAATGACTATGCTCTCGTTCTTACGAGTGGATAGGCCGTCGTAAACACTCATTCGTTGAATCGTACCTGTAGGAAAATATCACTGTTGGAGGCTGAACTAACTCGCCCTAAGAATAGTTATGGTGGGTTTGTTCTGCAGGTTGAAAAAAGCACTACCTGCAATATGGCACATAGTGTGGACTCGGGTTAAGTTCTGAAGTGTTCTAGCTCGCGCGAGCGGGTCATCCATGAACTTAGCTCGAAATACCGCGGTACATATAAGACAGAAAGAAGGAAAAAGAAAGAAAGAAGGAAAGGAAGAAAGAAAGAGAGAAAGAAAGAAAGACGATACAATTGTAAAAAAAAAGTGGCAGATACCACGTCAAAATGGTTGATTGGGCGAGTTGGTGATACATGACTAATTATGAAATGGAAGCGCACAACGTTGAAGCAGACGGAAAGACAGGGACAAGCGCTACCCTGTTAGCGCTTGTCCCTGTCTTTCCGTCTGCTTCAACGTTGTGCGCTTCCATTTCATAATTAGTCAGATACCACGTATCTGGGAATTGACGTTATGCGAAGCATGCGGAGGGAAGTTGACCATGTTGCATTTTTTTATTGAGTGAAACGTCATGAAATGATGGTAAATACTTTGTTACAATGAAAGATTTTTATTTGAAGATGGCCTGATGGAAAGGTGCTGAATGGCTGCCGCATGGCACCGATCCGCTTGCAAGACACGCACTCTTCTTCCTCCCCTTCTCTTTGTCCTTCCTGTCGCGCTAGCGCAGCGCTCCTCCCTCCACAGACGAAGCCCGCTGGGCGAGTAACGGCTGCATGAACGTGGGGTCGCGTAGGTGACAGCGCTTTAGACGCATGGAGTGATTAAGTTACGTCTGCCGAGAACGGTAGCCATGATTTGAGAGACGGGCTATCGAGTACGTCAAGTCACGGAGGCGATTGACGATGACCAAGGGGCCGGTGTAACAGTCAAACTGCTGCTTGGGAGAGTTGGTTCACGATCTATTAGACAGATCTATCAGCGCAAAAAAAAAGTCAGAACTTTTAGAGAAGAAACGCACACACACAGGCCAGAAAATTTTGCCACAGGCCAAGCTTGCAAAACAGGCTCTAGAGCCAAATCATGTCGCTTTTATCGCAAGACACGTGTTTGTGCCGTGAGCCATAGGTGATCTTGGAACGGTCCTGGGATCCCAATGTATCAAGTCGAGCTACACGCCGTGCTTCCTCTGTGCGGCAAAGTCTGGGCTATAAAAAGGTCCGCATGAGTATGAAATAGAAGAATGGTGTCAAGGAAGAATCGGGGTGGTCGAATGTCAAGGAGGTAAAAGGGGCCGTATTCAGTGGCTTCATGCCTGGCCGAGTTGTAGGCGTACGTAATAAAAGAGAGGATTTCCTCCTAATTTCTTTGCCTTGAATTGGCGTACATAGAACTCATATTGGTGAGCGTTCTCTTCGTGCGCTCGACGAGACCGTTTGTCTGCGGATGATGAGGCGTCGCGTGGTAAAATTAACAATCACAGAGATGCAAGAGCTCTTTGACCACGTTGGCAACGAACTGGCGTCCACGATCACTCACAATAAAGCGAGGTTGTCCGTGGCGAAGCATGACTGTCGACAGAAGGAAACTTAAAACATTGATTGCCATGGATGTTGACATTGCGGTGGTCTCCGCATAACGCGACAGGTGGTCAACACAAACGCTGAAACAACGATTGTTGTTTGATGAGCGTGGGAAAAGGCCGACAAGATCCACTCCCATCATTTTGAAATGTGAAGACGGTGGTGTCATAAGGGGAAAGAGCCTTACCGGGGCACTGTTCCGGCGCCTGAATTGTTGAGATTTCTCACAAGTGGGCAGATACTTTTTTATAGTCTTTCTCATTCTAGGCCAGCAGAATCTACCTTGAATGCGGTGAGACGTTTTGGCTAAACCCATGAGTTAATTTCCTTCTCCTCTACTAGCTTCTACACTAGCTAAGGAGGTAAGGGGTTTTAGTTTCGGAATGGGTCCCCTCGATGACTTGAGTGCTCGGTGGCAGTGCGAAGGAGGAGCCGTATTCGGGTGAAGAGACGCTTTATTGCAGCACCCAGGCGTCTGCCGAGTGCAAGCCGAAACCTCCGCTCCCCATTTCACATTAAAACACCCTGTTATCAACCCTCGGTTTAACAAAGGGTCTTCACACAAGCCAATCACACGTTGGGGCTCACATCATCCCAACCAATCGCAGAACGACTTTCATAACAGGCAGTGCATTGGTAAAAACCACGTTACCAAATACAGCACGTGAAGGAATAGGCTCTCCGCGTGTCACACTTTCTTCCATGCCAGGCAGTGTATCGGCCGATATCCGCGTAGTTTTCACGCCCGAGCTACATCAGCTTCTCAATAAACACCGCTTCGTAGAAGCTGCCTTCAGCGCGGAGAGTACTCCGTCAGGCCCTGTGCGTTGACCAGCTGTGCACGCGACAGCGAGGCTCCCCGCCACCCTAACAACTCTCGGTAATGACGTATAGCGGGGGAGGATAAGCTCGTCTCCGCGCCTCAACCATGTCTCGGTCAGCCCAGCGGTTGCGTCCCTGCGTCATTCTCAATGGCACAGATGCGTGCCACGAATGAACTCAGACGGTGGCGCTTTGCCTACATCTTGCAAGACGCCCTTCTGAGTAAGCTTTACCCTTCTAGTCTTAGACGGGGATGTCCTTGATAGTTTCGCTCGTGAACGTTGTGAACGAAGGAGTCTCCTTTCTTTTCCGTGCGTGAGTCTTCCGCGCTCGCCTTCACGGAAACCGATCGGCCTCGTGAGTTGACGGGTCGGGAACACCATGCTCTGCAGCAGCTGCATTATCTGTGTTACACACAACATGCCGTTAATTGTTGCCTCATACTAACTCCATGTGTCCGGCGGTCCCATCATCGTGCATAGCATGGAGCATGTCTCGTCGCAACTTTTGGGGGACAACTAATAGTAAGCATGAGCCATCAGTCGCGTAATCTATTTATTAGAGCAGGTCATTTTGCACAACAAAACCATTGTTGTTTGTCGGCTGAGCAGCTGAGTCAAAAGGGGCATCAAGGGTGAAGTCGTCAAGCTGTTTTTTTTTTCCTGGGGGTGACGAGATCAGGAAAACGTGTATTGTCAATGGAGGCTAGGAATTCATCGAAATTGTCGGGTAGCGAGAGCCGTGAAAGAAAGTTGGCGTCAGCATGCTGGTGGCCATTCTTGTAACTGATGGCAAAATCAAATTCTTCAAGCCTAACGCCTACTGAGCAAGGCGAACAGATGGTTCATGGGGACCAACTAACCAACACAGTGAGGGCGAGACACTATTGCTCCGTTAAGGTGTAATTCTGTTCGGCCTTGCTAAACGAACAGCTTGGCGTCACTAAACCGTTAGATCTATCTATCTATCTATCTATCTATCTATCTATCTATCTATCTATCTATCTATCTATCTATCTATCTATCTATCTATCTATCTATCTATCTATCTATCTATCTATCTATCTATCTATCTATCTATCTATCTATCTATCTATCTATCTATCTATCTATCTATCTATCTATCTATCTATCTATCTATCTATCTATCTATCTATCTATCTATCTATCTATCTATCTATCTATCTATCTATTTATCTATCTACCTATCTATCGATCTATTTTTCTACCTAGCCGCCTACGACTTTTAGCTCTCCTGGTCGTTTCGATAATGGTATCGATACCAAACTCGGTATGACATAACATGACTTTATGAAGAACATACTTGATTAGTCATAACATGAAAATAGTGATATATATGTAATAAATGTCAAAATTTACATTTTATGGTCCTGCAGCTCTTGCCGTAGTTTCGTTCACATGGCATGTTGCAAAACTGGTACGGTATGACATGATTGCATGGCGAACACAAGTGACAGATCCTAACATGAAAATCGTGACATGCGTGTCATGTAACAACAAGACTACATGCCACGCTCATGCTGCGCTCACAGCTGTTTCGCTCGCGTCACATATGCCAAATTAATTATTACGGGACGAGAGTGGATGACGAAGGTATGATACTGGTGCAAACATATAAACATAATAGGCGTGTCATATGAGAACATGACTACTAAAGCCATGTACGGCATCCTTTACCTCCACCTAGTAACGTTCTGCTGATAATAAAGTGACATATAAACCTTTCTGATACGTGCTTCGCATATATTCCAACAGTACGTGGGATCTGCCATTTTTTTCCATCACGGAATTCCGGCGACGGTATTGCCAACGCAAAACCTCCAGGATTCGTCTTGCTTTTTCACAAAGATTACCGGCGCAGCTCAAGGACTAGAAGAATCTTGAAAGACGCCCTTGGCCAGTATGTCATCCAACTGGTCAGTGATAACCTTACGCTCCGACACGTACATGCCGTAAGACTTCTGCCTTATTGGATGCGCTTATACGGTGTCAACCCCGTGACGAACACATGTGCGGAGAATGCGAACTCCCTTAACTTCCTAGATGAAATAAAACAGTGATGCGTGGTTTTTTAGGACTTGGACCAGCACTTCATGCTTCTCGGAGGTCAGTGGCTTGTTAACCATATTCATGAAAAGGGGGAATCTTGAGGGACACCAGGACTAATATCAGTTGATTGGGCTTCTTGCGATGTGTCATTATTTAAAGCTTCTATAACAGTATCGGTATCTGCTTCAAATGATGCAAGCCTCATACCCCTGGGTAGCACAACAGACTCGCCAGGTTTATTTGACACCCACATTGTGGTTGTTCTGCGGGCCAAAGAGATGACGCCTAAAAGTACGAACACACTTTTCTTCGTTATGACCAAAGACGCGGGCTCAGCATTAGCAGCAAGTGCAACAATGTCAACACTATCAGCAGCTACTCTAATTCTGAATACAGAATGTGCCGGGAGGACAACATGTTCAAGGACAGTGAGGGCGCGCGAACAGGTAGAAGTTAATTCAGCAAGAGGGGGCACGGGAAGCTCGCTGGTCCCACAGTCAAGCGTGGCACCACACTGGTGTAGAAAGTCGAGGCCAAGATATACATCATATGAAGATCGAGCAAAAACTGCAAATTTGGCTTGATATAACTTGTCAGAGAAATAAACGTTCACGGGGCGCACACCAAGGGGTCGGAGCCGTTGTCCACTTACGGCACAAATTATGTGAGCGTTGTCCCAGCGAAACATTGCGACCGAGTTTGGTTTTGAAATCCCGACTGAAGACAGATACACTCGCTCCCGTGTCTACTATACAGCTGAAGTAGCAACATTGTCCACTAAAACAATACTCTTGTTAAGATGCATGGTGACTGGTAGAGACATAGCAATATGTGGCTGGAGATGACTGGCGATCTCACCTCCATTGGTCGCGCTGCCTAGTTTCCGGCGGTGGGGACTTTAGACATCGCCGGGGAGATGCAGGCCTGTATTTTAGTGCATGCGGCGGCGGGAAATTCCACACGGAAGCTTTCTTATGTGATTATTAAAGGGAAAAGAAGAGAAAAGTGAGCCCCGTAACTGTCTGCATCAGAGTGCAACACCTCAACAGTAGCTTGCTAGGAAGGGGTAAGGAGGGATTGAAAGGGTAGGATTAAAAGGTATTTATAGAGAGAGGAAAGAAAGCGCGAGGCCACGAATAGCGGGCGACGGAAGTAAAGAGGAGATAAGAAAGCTGGACACGGTCGCAGGAGTCCGAAGATGGGGCACACTTCAGCGAGAGCTCTTGTCGGCATCAGGAGCCCAGTTGGCCAGAGCTGCACTGTCGTCGGAGATCGGGGGGGGGGGGGGAGGCACAACCGGTTGGCACGAAATCCAGCAAGGGAGTCATGCACGGAAGCTGGCAATACACTGCGGTAATTCGGCCGATAGGGCGTCCTGCTATTAGGGCTGGGAGGCCAGTTGGCTCTGTCACTATGGTAATTGTTGTGCCGATAGAAAGTGCGTGGTCAGTCCGTTGATGGTGAAGACTTGCGATGGTGCTGAGGACTAAATTTGATGATGTTGCCAAGGACGTCACATTGGAAGCAGACGGTGGGCGTTCACGAGACATGCCGCAATTGCCAGCGGGAAGATAAAGGGCGCGGCTGTCTTACGGTTGAGAGACTGCAGTTAGGCCACGTACGAAGCCATTGTGGACCTCGTAACCGAGATGGGCGTTCATTGCAGGGCTTGATATCATTTGACGAGGGGCGAAGTTGTATGCATCAACGGAAGCAGCGTTGATGAACGTCACAGCTGGACCGCACGGAGGCAGAGGCTCCCGAACCCGAGGAGGCGGAACAGACGCCGCTTCGCGTGGGTCGAGCTCTTTCCGCACCACTTGGCCGATAATTGACGCGAAGTCAGATGGGGCTGGAACGACGTCGACGCTGGTAACAGTCGTTACGTTGGCCAAGCGGCCGAACGTTGGTGCGATGCGCCGAGCTATTAAGGTTTCAAATGTGCAGCACTGCAGGATGACGTTACTCACGGACTCCAGACTGTCCTTCGCGATGAGATACTGGCAGACGACCTCTGCAATTTCTTTCATAAGGAGACCCACTTTGTCCTCTTCGGTCATTCGAGGGTCCAAGACCTTGCACAACTTGAGCACTTCCTCAGCGTACGTTGCAGGTTTCCCCAGGAACCTGAGCACGCTGCATCAGTGTTTGGTCGGGCTGCTTTTTTTTGGCCTCTCGATCTTCGAAGCATTTTCTAATCTCGTCGACGAAATGCTGCCATGTTGTCAAGATCTTATACCACACAAACACGGTTCTCTTAAAGAAGAGGCCGACATTGGTGAGCTTACCGGTGGCATTCCAACGATCGAACCCACTTGCTAAGTGATAGAAGTTCAGCCATGCGTCGATATCCTCGCCAGCTTTTCCTTTGAAAGTTCGTGGCTTTCTGTAAGGTTACCATGAGTGACTGAAGGCGGCTGGTGTCGGGAAATCGGAAACGGGTGCCATTTACTCTTTGTCCGTTTCGGAATCCATCTCTGGCGGCAGACCGGCAATTCGTCTACTTATGTGAATCACCATGTTTTGCGTCTCTGCAGTCGGTGCGTCGTCGTTTGAGCTCTGTGTCGTACCCAGCACCTCTCAACAAACTCTTACGATAAAAGATGTTTATTTGAAGAGGGGCTGATGGAAAGGGGCTTAATGGCTGCCGCCCGGCACATATTCCATTGCAAAACACGTGCTCTTCTTTCTCGCCTTCTCTTCGTCCTTTCTGTCGCGTTAGCGTAGCAATGTGTACAAATATTGCACGCACCGACATATGTTGAATAGTTTCAGATGTATATATAACCAGTTCTTTGCATCTGCGCAATGATGCCAAATGAAACATGCTTGTTAGCAATATATGAAGTTGATATGAAGCACTCATCTTCGGGAGGATGCAGGCCCAAGACACTGCTACTTAAATCAATTTTAGCGCATGGCAACTAACCACAATTGACGTTAACCGACGTGATGACTGTATCAATGAGTACATATGTAAAGTTTATAAAGTTGGGTAGGCAGCACTACAACCACCATTGATGTTTCACGAACTATTTGAGAAGTACTTCGGAGACCTGGCGTTGATATGTGATTAAGTGCTTCATTGCCACGCAGAATGCTTGGATTCAATTCGAGCTGGGACCCTGACATTTATTCTTTGCACTAGTCGTGTCGACGCTACCAATGTCAGGTATTTCTTAACGCTAGTGCGTTAAAATTGCCCATGTGTGTTCTCGTTGTTCCTGGGAAGATACTAAGTGTCAATCACCTGTTGCACATACCTGCATTCCAGCGGCACATACCCGCCCGTGGAAAAGTGCCACTGTCTGTTGGGAAGTGTTTGACGACGGACGCGACGGGATTGGGACATCAGTCATTTCTTGGACCGGCGTGTCATATTCATCAAACCATCTTACCCTCGCATGCTAATTTTGATTCACGCCAAGTTAAGGGGTTGACGAGATCACCCGAACGTAAGCGGCTAGATAGATAGATAGATAGATAGATAGATAGATAGATAGATAGATAGATAGATAGATAGATAGATAGACAGATAGATACGCACAAAGTAGCCGAAGTTTGCTAAGAAATGTTTCGCATTTAAAAAAGCTGGAGAAAAATTTAGAGTGTTCACATTATAATGCAGCAGTGATTCCGTATAAGCACACAATTTCCCATAACTTGAAGAAAGTAGCCAAGCGGTCTAACGTGTGCGTTGTTTTAAATGCATAGCGTTTCTTAGCGAACTCCGGCGATATTGAGCGTGTTTATCTATCTATCTATCTATCTATCTATCTATCTATCTATCTATCTATCTATCTATCTATCTATCTATCTATCTATCTATCTATCTATCTATCTATCTATCTATCTATCTATCTGTCTACGACTTTTAGCTCTCCTGGGCGTTTCGATAATATCAATGCCAAACTTTGTGTGGCACAACATGACGGTATGAAGAACATATCTGGCTAGCCATACATGAAAATCATGATATGTATGTCATGATTGTAATGATTAACATTTCTTGGTCCTGCTGCTTTTGCGGTGCTATTGTTCACATGACATGTTGCAAAACCAGTAAGGTAAGGCATGATTGTATAGCGAACACACACACCCTAACGTGAAAGTTATTACATGCGTGCCATGAAACAACATGAATACATGCAAAGCTCATGATGCGTTCGCGGCTGTTTCGCTAATGTCACATATACCGAATTTGGTATTACAGCACGTGAATGGATGACGACGGCATGTGACTGGTGCATACATGATAGACATGAGATGCATGTCATGTAACAACATGACTACGTGCCACACTGATGATGCGCTCGCGGCCGCTTCGCTAGCTCTACATATGCCAAATTTGATATTCCTTGACGCCAATGGATCATGAAGGTACGTGACTGGTGCAAACAAGATAACCACGAGATGCGTGTCATGTGAGAACATGACTACATGCCACAGTCAAGGCACCAACACATTTCGATGTGGCGCGGTGCGTGTGCTCGCTGTCGTTCATTTCGTGACGGCACGCCGTCCTTGCCACGCCAGGCGGCGGTCCTGCCATCAACTCGCTGGCGCGCGCCGCACTGCGTTGCTTTGACGCAAGTGCGTTTCAGCGCGTCCAGCGTCCCTTCATCACGAAAAGAGGGAGACTAAGTGTTGTCTGGGTAACGCATCGGCGCGAAATGCAGCATGTCGCATGTCATGCCGGTTGTGGTCGCGCCGCGCCGACGGATGCTGGTCGCCCCTGGCGTCAGATTGTAGAGTGGTCCCGTTTTGCTAACGTAGCATCACTGTGCCCAGCGTTCGCGCGCGTCAACGCTACATTGGAGTATATTCGGCTCTTCATGATACGCTCGCGGCTGTTTCGCTAGCTCCACATATACTGAATTTGCTGTTACAAGACGTCAATGTATGACGAAAAATACGTTTGGTGCAAACTTGATAATCCTGACACGCGCGTCATGTAAGAACATGACAACATGCCACGCTCATAGCATGCTCGCGGCCGTTTCGCTAGCTCTACATATACTGAATTTGGTATCACGTGACGTGAATAGATGGCGATTGTAAAAGACAAATCCAAACATGATAATCATGACAAGGAAGTCATGTATGGCCTCATTTACCTCCACCTCATAACGTTGTGCCGACTTTCAAGTGACATATCAACATTTCTGATTTGTGCTTCGCATATCATAGATTCCCACTGCACCTGAGATCTGCAAATTTTTATGCTTTAGGTGTGAGGCTCCTTACGCCGTGGACTGCTTTTGGGATGCCCGCTAAATGGCGGTACTTGTTGATGATGAGTATATTAAGAAAAGATGCGAGATGGTGGTACTTGTAGTGTTCACCAGTTGGACGGACGCACGGATAGACGAAAGGACAGACAGAATGGCGAACGCGCGAAGTGAGGGACAGACGAACAAACGCACGGACTGACAGATAGGTTGACTGAAGAACACACGGACGGATGCACAGGCAGGCATACGGACGAACAGGTGGGCGAACTATCGGATGGACATGAGAGGGTGAATAACTCTCAAGCCGTTATTACGTCTTTTCCCTCCACCTCCTGTTACACTCTACTGTGACGAATCAAATAAAGCAATCAGTAATCTAACGAATGGAAGGGCGGACGCATGGCCAGACTCAAAAATGGACTAACCGATGGACAGACACACAAACGAATGGACGCGCGGACGGGCGGAGATACAGATGGACGGAAGCATGGACAGACAGACGAGCGAATGGTCGGACGGACGAACGAATGTACGGACGGATGGATGGTCACAGAAATGGACGGTTGAGCGGACGGACGCTTCGCACCACCCGTCATCACTGACTTTGTGGATGTGTTTTGTTTATTTTTTGGGGGGCAGGGGCTTTGGAGTTCACAAAATTTGCTTTTCCAAAAAAAAATGTTTCTCACCCCCACCAGTTTTTCTATGTTAGTTCAGTTGAAGGGACCCTGCAACACTTTCTGAGCATGGTCAGAAAACGCTGCCGATTGGTGGTAGAGGCTCCCGAATAAACGCAAGTCAAATGTTCCAGAGCAGCACGTGGCCTGAAATTCCCAATATATTATTGAAGTAAGATAAAAATTGCTTTTTCTTCTCTCGACTTGTGATAGAGACGTTCAAAAACTAGTCGTAGAAGGCCATCTTTAAGTCATTGGCGAATTTTAGCCTGGCGCGCTTGGTCGTTACAGAGGTCGTCGCGGGAGTCCATGACCTGTCCGCGTGTGCGCGCGTGATCACACTGAAAACGCCGCCCATACTAAAAAAAAGAAAAAAAAATTGCTCAAAGTCACGAGGCGTGCGTGACGTATTTTTTTGCCCCTGCCCTCCATCCCTTCTTAGCTTTCACCGGTTTCCTAGGGAAGAGAAAGAGAGAATACAATTGAAGTGTGGGACAAAACTCTAAAGTTACACTCGTACTTGACAGATTCCTAAATTTTTCGTGGTGTTGTATTTGTGAGGCAATAAGCTCTTCCAGGGAATTCGTTCCATGGTTACATAATAAATTGTTTCAGAACCCATTTAGGTCCCGCAGAAGTACTGAACGCCATCAAGATAATCATCGCTTCTCTAAAATTTATGTCAGAGTTTGGCAAGCGCTCGTCGAAAGACATGTGGTAAAACTCATCTTCACCCTGCTTACAATCTGTGTCACTCATGCCTGCATTTTCGCCATCCGCATCTGCAGTTTGGTCGGAATCGTTCGAGAGAGAGGTCCCTTTGAAATCGTAGGTTTCGTCATGATCAGGATTTTTATCGCTGTAACTGCTTGCATCACTCAGACTGCGCGAGTCACTCATGCTTGCAATGTCAGAAGCCGCATCTGCAATTTGGTGAGAATCACTCGAGTGCGAGCTCTCCGCAGAGCCCTTGATGTGTTTGCGGTATGTCTTTGCATCGCAGTCATTGGTGCCATGTCGAACGCCACTACTCATGAACATCCATTACCGGCTAAAGAATAAGGAATATTCTTGCTAGAGCGTGATTTGTTGGCCGATTGCGCCTCAACCGCTTTATGATATAGGCTCGTTGTGCGAGATACTTCAAATTGCGACCCAAGCTCAACAGAGCGCTTCCTTTTTTTACTGAAGCTGTGGTTGAGTTGAATCCATCTTTCGTCGAAATGGACGCGAAACTTAAACAGCGCGCTATATGATGTCCACGCAAGATTAGGCTACAGCTGAGCATAAGTAGGCAAATAAACATGTGAGCCAGTCGCTTTCTATGGTGGAAGCTAACTACTCCGCAACAGAAAAGGAGTGTTTTGCCATCAACTGGGCTACACCAATATTTCGCACATGCTTCTATGGGCGGTCTTTGAAAGTTGTGAGCGACCACCACAGCTTGTATTGGCTAGCTAGCCTGAGAGAACCTTTGGGTAGCCTCGAATAATGGAGCCTCAGAGTTATAGAGTTTGACAGTGTGGTCATTTATAAGCTTCGAAGAAAACGCTGAGGCCGACGGACCGTCTCGTGCCTCCGTCACCCTACCTCCGCCAAACGTCCTGGATGACGGCTGCTTTTTGGAAACGATAACTGCCGACAGTTTCACGAGCTACGGGGAGCTGACCTGGAAGTCCTGAGCTTAGCGGAATATCTTGAGTTCAACGGGTGCATCGTGACGGCTCGGAAGATTTTCAAGAGAAGACTAGAATCGTTCTTCCTGCGAAACGGAGTTCTCCTAAAAAAATGGCAGATCCCACGCACAGTGGGAATCGATTATATGCCAAGTGCGGATTAGAAAGATTGACATGTCACTTTAAAAGGTCCGTAAACCACCCAGATGTCGAAATTTAGTTGGGGTGGGGAAATTGCGCACGAGTGTACGACGAACGCGGAACCGTGAATTTTTTTCGGTACGGTGCAGTAATAGCAGAGTTAGACGCGTTTGATTATCAAAACCGTTAGGAACACACCTTTCGCTCTCCCCTGCGCTTCCCTCTGCTAGTATCCTCTCCCACGCCGCTTTGCCCTCTCGCCGAGCGCCCCTCCCAATCTTGCGTGGCATACGTCATCGCGACGCACTGCTTGAAACACTGTTTACTTTCGGTTGCCGTGTCTCCGGCCGTCGACTGCGTCAATTGCGTGTTTGTTGGTGAACCGTGGCTTCCGTAATCTTGCCGGTATTCGACCTGCATCGTGCGCACGCCTTCAAAGGATTGCCCATTCGATGGACCCGTACGCAGACACTGCCCGGCACGTGTTACACGCACGCAGGCAACACGACAAACAACAGGGTGGTTATGGTTGCTACAAGGGCAGCTGCTTGCAGACTGCCGTTGATGATTGATTGATTGATTGATTGGTATGTAGGATTTAACGTCCAAAACCACCATATGAATATGAGAGACGCCGTAGTGGAGGGCTGTGGAAATTTCAACCACCTGGGGCTCTTTAACGTGCACCCAAATCAACATTTCCGCCTCCATCCGAAATGCAGCTGCCGCAGCCGAGGCTCGATCCCGCAGCCGAGTACCTTAGCCACTAGACCACTGCGGTGGGGCCTGCCGGAAATCGTAGGCTCTTGCTCGACCAGTCACGGGGGAACCCGAAAGGCTGGAAAAGGAGGAGCGAATGTTTTTTTTCTTGGAGTTTGTGGTAGGCCGTGGCTCATAGCGCTTCCACGTGCAGAATCGTTGTTCAGGACGGCATTCTGCACACGATGCGAGCGTTTACTTTAAATAAATAGATAAATAGTTAATTTTATTCGGTCCGCAAGAATCTTCATCCCGTTTTTATAGGGGCAAGACTGCGGGCCGCTTCCACGTTGGGACAGGGAGGCCAAGCCTCACCGCCACATCGTGGGCCTTCTGGACAGCCCGGAGTTTGTCAAAGTAGTCGTGGCTCGTGAGGAAAGCAGAGAAGGCTTCCTCCGTCAAGCCGTGGATTGTGTGGTGCTGCAAAGAGGGGCACGCCCAGAGCACGTCCTTAATGTCGCTAACCGCCCCACAGTAGGGACACAGAGGGGAGACCTCTTTGTGCCTACTGAAGATGGAGAGTGTGGGATACGACTTTGTCTGCAGAAGCCTGAGAGTCATGGCCTGGAGCCTTGTGAGAATTCGATGTGGCAACGGGAAAGCCCTGCGGCTCATCTGGTAGTGGCTAGTGATCTCGTTAACGGTGGAGAGAATGTCCCTGAAGCGGAGTGGGTCAGCTTCCGAAAAAGTCGGACCAATCCCGTCGCTGGTCCCACCCGGCACACCGGCTTCCCAGTGCCCGGCGCGGCCGGCAAGACCTCGCGCCTGGGCATGGGCCAACCCATTGACGTTAGCCGACCACCCTACCTCAGCGCCTTCATGCGCCGGGAACCATGTAATGACGTGATGAGTCAGCACCTTACCCTCAAGTGCCCTAGCAACTTCGTCATAAACAGCCCCAGTTGAGAAAGCTCGAGGGGCTGATCTCGAGTCCGTAAATATCTCTTCTCTGTTCGACCTGAGGATTGCCAGTGCAATGGCCAGTTGCTCTGCCTCACAAGCCGACGACGTGCTGATTGACGCGGCTGATAATACACGTCACTTTAGGCCCACAACGTTAGCAACAAGGCTATTGGAGTCACCATCGTACTGGGCAGCGTCTACAAATCACGAGTCTGCTTCATGCTCATGCGCGTACCGCAGAAGCGCGGAAGCGCGAGCCGTCCTCCTGCCAGCGTTGAAAGTTGGATACACGTTCCTTGGAATAGGGAAGATTGTAATAGCCGGTCACACGCTATCCGAAAGCTGAATGGTCCTACCCTTTATAGTCGTCGGACTGCGCCCGACCTTAGTCAGGATTCCCCTTCCAGCCATCGTAGACGAGAGTCTGGAAATATTTGGGGTCTGCTGAGCTTCAACCACTTCTTCCAATGTGCTTTGTATGCCAAGTCTTCCTAGGTTTTCTGTGCGTGTGTGCATTGGGAGTCCAAGGACTCTCTTAATAAACTTCCTGATTAGCGTGGTCAGCTTGTTAATCTCATGTTTCTGCCATCTGTGCATGGGAGTGAGAAAATTCACATGGCTCATAAGGAACGAGTGAAATAGCCTGAGTAGATTATCTTCCCTAAGCCCCCCTTTTTATTGGAAATCCTTGCAATGAGTCTGAGTACTCTTTTAGCATGCCTGTAAGCTTATCTATAGTACGCCCGTGCTGACCGTTAGCTTCAATAATCATGGCTAGCACCCGGAAAGAACGAACCCTGGGGATCTCGCACACGGATGAAGTTCGTACCCTAATATCTGTCTCCTTTGGAGGCCTCCACCCTCTGGGCTTCGCTCCCCTTCTAGTGGGACGATATAGGAGCAGCTCTGATTTAGAAGGTGAGAGACGGAGGCCCATCTGACGCAATGTTTCTCGACGCAATGCACTTCCGCTTGCAGTGCTTCTTCAACGCTCCCGTCCGACCCACCAGAGCACCAGAGGGCGATGTCGTCCGCATAGATTGCGGAGCCAATACTCTCCGTTTGCTCAAGCTCGACTGCCAAGCCCTGCATCGCTACGTTAAACAAGAGCGGCGAAATAACCGACCCTTGTGGCATACCCCGTTGCCCGAGATCGTAAGCCTTTGATGTTAGGTCACCCAATTTGATGGTGGCCTTCCTACCTCCTAGAAAGGACTGCACAAATCTGTAAAACTTTTCTCCCAGGTCAAGGCGGGAGATCAAGTCTAGAATATGCCTATGTGACACTTTGTCGAAGGCCTTTTCCAAATCGAGACCGAGAGTGGCCCTCGTGTCTCGGGCGTCTCTATCTAATATATCATGCTTGATGAGTAGCATGTCGTCCTGCGCAGAGAGGTGAGGCCTGAAGTCTATCATGTTTGGAAAAAGATCCTCGTCCTCAATGTGCTTAGAGAACCGATAATTTAGCACATGCTCCGCCACCTTGCCCAAGCAAGACGTGAGGGAGATTGGCCGGAGGTTCTCAGCCTCGGGGCTGCGCCCACGCTTGGGAATAAGAATCACGGACGCAACCTTCCACTCATCTGGAAAGACACCCGATTCCCGTATATGGTTGATCTCTGCCGTTCTGACCTTTATCGACCTGTCGCCTAAATTGCGCAGCAGTTTGTTACTTACGCCAGGGGGTCCCGGGGCTGACCGGCCATTGAGCTTTTGTAGTGTTTCGCGAACGTCCCCCTCCAGGAACGGCCTATCAAGGCGCACGGCTGGTTTGCCCTCATATCGTGACCAGGCCGGCCCCGGAGATACAGCGTCGCCCGCCAGAGGTAGATACCTCCGTGCTGAGCACGTGGCGATTTCGTCATCGCCATGGTGCTGCCTTTCCGCATGTAGAATTCTATCCACAACCCGATTCTGGCTGGTTTTGGTCTTATTTCCAGGGAGCAGGTGCTTGTGTAGGTTCCATTTCCCATCTATTCGCATCTGTCCATCCACCATGTTACACACCTCCTGCCATTCCTGCCTCTCAAGTACTTGGCAATGTGCCATAATTTCATTGTTTAGCACGGCTAGCTTCTTTCTAAGCCTGCAATTGAGCTTCTGCGTTTTCCACTGAGACAGCAGAGAATCATTGGCCTCTAGTAAGTGTGCTAATCTGCTATTCATCTGATTAACCTCAAGCTCGGTGTGTATCAACGTGGTCGTTTCTTCTACGTCCCCTCTGACACTAGCCATTCAATCTTGGAAGTTCTCTGATTATTCACCCCTCTTTCCTCCCTGATCTTTCGGAAGTGATCTCAGTTTATGTATTTTAATGCGCTGGGAGGCTTCCTGCCTACCTGTAACTCTGTGCTGACAATATAGTGATCACTCCCTAATTCTACTCCCGAGTTAGCCCAGGGAAATTCCCCTGCCGACCTCACGAATGTGAGATCGGGAGTCGAATCCTGTGACACAGAGTTGCCAATCCTAGTGGGAAAGTTGGAATCGGTTTATGCGATTCCAAGGTCCGCCACTGCCTGCCAGCGATTCGCGCCTTTGCGTGGGTGTGTGGGTAACCAGAAGCCTGATGGTGGGCATTAAAGTCCCTGGCTACAACAATGGGGGCCTTCACCCTGCCTGCTACACAAACTGCCTTGGCCAACAACGAAGTTAAGCGATGCTGCCCTCTTTAGGGGAACTGTACACGTTGAGGATGAATATGCTATTTTTGAGCTCGCCACTCGAAATAACCTCTCCAAAAAGGTATTCAATTTTGCACCTACCCATCTTTAGGTCATGCTCGATAAAAGTGTGTTTGTTAGAGACCAGCGTGGAGACACCCTACCTTCCGGCTCTTTGTTTGCGTATGATGTGTGGCCCGACAGAGAAACTGTAACCGTTAATACCTCTCGTAATAAGATAATATGCGGTCGCGATGCTTTCGATCTTAGGAGCTGTTGTAAGGCCGCCCTTTTTTGAGAGAAGCCCCAACAGTTCCTTTGCCAGATCGTTAAGTTCAATATGCTGTTGCTCGCAGCCATCATTAGTTATGTCGGCTGATCCAGCCTGGGTGCTACCATTGGTCGCCCCCAACGAAGTAGCCCTACTCTTAACCAGTTTTTTCACGCCCTTCTTGGCTCTCAGTTTGCTCAGCTCTTCTTCAAGCTTGGAAGTCCTAGCACCAAGAGATGCCATCGCCTCGGTTATTTCCTTAAGAGTCTCCTTAATCTCCGCCAAAGAATCTGTGGTTTACACCTGAAAATCCAGCTTCTCGTTCCTCATATGCTCAGTAGTAGCATTTCTGTTTGCCCGCCTAACGTCTGAATGGGTGTCCATTGGAACCTCAGCTATTGGCGACTCCTTTATATTCTCAACGGGCCTGTTCGGCCACGATGGAGGAGCGGCATTCACCACCATAGCTCCCTTGATTTCTGCTATTTCAGCCTTGAGCTGTTCGACAATGCTTCTGAGAGTAGCATTCTCCTTTTGAACTAACTAGCTCGAAGCTAACATGCTCTGAATCAGCATCCCCCTTTACCTGTGGCTGTGACGTCTTCTTGGCCTTGGTGGCCCCCGGACCCTTGTCAGCCCCTCGTGTTGTGTTGCGAACCGAAGAAGCCCTGGATAGGGACCTTGCCATGGAGGCTGATCGCCCTCTGGATAGTGATCGGTTGCCCTTGAATCGGGAGCGACGGCGCTGTGTGGCACTGGCACCCCCTGGCTTGTCCGTGTGAAGTGGTAAAAAGTCTTCTTCCGCGGCGTAGCCTCGATGAAAACCCAGGTTGGAGTCTTGCCTCTATCTTTCCTTTCTCCTGTGACGCACAACATACGGGATCTGGATGAGCTGCTTGCATTTTCTGTCTGCTGTTACGTGTGCGCCTCCGCAAAGTTTGCACATCGGCTTGCACTCGTGTTCCTCCTATGGGGATTTCTCGCCGCATTCCCTGCATATGATTTCATCTGGCGTAGGGCATACGTCAGCGTGATGTCCGAGCTTGCCACAAGCGTAGCAAACATCGGTCTGCCTTCTGAACAATGTGCAGCGAAACATGCTCGCACCGCAATTAACATAATTGGGAACTTTGAGTTCATCGAACAAAATCACCAATGTTTTCGAGTTTTTAATTCGCTTTGCTTCAAGAGCCGTTGGGTTCCTGTCATGAACAATCAGCGCCTGAAGTTTCACCGGGCCGATGTCGAGGTCTACCCCTCGTATGACCCCTTTGCAAGTGTCGTCCGGGGCAGCCATATATGCATTGGCTTCGTACTCCACACTGACCAACGCAACACTAAATATGCTGGCATAAGCCCTGGCGTTCTTCGTCGGAGTGCTCACCACCGCAATGTTTTGCATGACGTTGGGACAAACTACGTCCTCGGCGATTTCTTCCTCGCCCAGATTCGCCGCCTTGGCGAGGGCGAATGTAAACTTGATTTGGCTAACATGCCTCATGTTGAGGCCATTGCGTGGACGGACAATCACCCGCAAATTATCTTTCAGAAGCTGTGGCATTCCTGACGCGGCTAAGACTTGCTTTTTGACGTGCGTGGGTAACCGACGAGACTGCGACACCGTCGCCACGCCGGGCTTCGCTCTCGGTGCCTCGCCCATAGCGTCGGGTACGGTTTTGACTTTCCGTCGATTAACGACAGCCGTGGTCTAACAAGAAGATTAGAGTCCCTAGGGGGAAACATCCTCTCCGTCTACCGCTACTTGCATAGACATGGCGCAAGTGGTTACACAACGGCGAATAGCGGGAACGCACCGTGCGTTTCGCAGCTGTCGCGAACACCTGCGCTCAGTTGGCGCGAACGCCCAAGCTTAGCTCGGTGCCTGCTCGCCGCTGGCAGACAAGTCGTCCCAAAATGATGAAAAAGGGCGCCCACCTCAAAAACTGGGTGTCCACGGATTCTTGGTGCTCAGGCCAATACGGTGATGATGAAAGGTCAATGTTTGGTGTCCAAAAAACACTGCAGAACTTTGAAAACGACGGAGCCGATAGGAGCGCGTCCGCACACCTCAGCGACCGCAGCGCCTTCCCTTTACTTTAAATGCTTGAAAAAAGTATCTGAGGTGGTTTACGCACCCTTTAAAATAAGCAGAACGTTACGAGACAAACGTAAATTATGCCGTAAATGACTTCCATCTCATGATTATCGTGTTCAGACGTGTCGTTTACTTTCGTCATCTATTCACGCCACGTGATACATGATTTTGTATATGTGGAGCTAGCGAAACAGCCGCGATTGTGCTAACAGCGTAGTATAAACTCATATTTTACAAGACACGCATATTGGTGCGCGTATGCACGGGGCAAGGAAGCGCACACGGTGAACACACATGTCGCCCGAAGCGAGAAAGGAAAAAGAGGATATATATATATATATATATATATATATATATATATATGTATATATATATATATATATATATATATATATATATATATATATATATATATATATATATATATATATATATATATATATATATATATATATATATATATATATATATATATATATATATATGCTTCGATATTATGGTACCTTCATGCAGAAAAGAAATAGTACTGCGTGGGGATTTCAATTCACACTATGTGTCTTGGGGCTTCATATCTGATGTATGCGGAAGACGTTTGTGGGAATTGACGCTTGATAATAACTTTTCCTGCTTTAACTCACACGTTGCTACATTTGTAAGAGGTAACTCTAAATCGGCTATTGATTTAACATTTTCCAGCTCCACTTTAAGCATATCCTCGTGGAATATATTAGATTGTGCTACAGCGATCATCTTTCCATTACCTTTGAAATTAAGTTCCCGAGGTTTAGTTCGGCAGGGAAAGTTGGCTCATTCGTGAATTATGCTAAATTACAAAAAAACTTAAATTCTACGTTAATTTTTGCGAGGAAATGCAGGAAGCCCTTAGGGCTATGAGTCTATGTGCGGTGTTGAAACGATTATTAAAAAATTCAACGTTTACTGTAAACTCGAACACAGCGGGATCTTTTAGCCCGTGGTGGAGTCTAGAATGTGTCAGGGGGTATAGAAAGCAAAAAGCGGCTTGGAAAAAGCTGTTAATTAACCAATGCCCCAAAAATGGGAGTGATTATAAATTCATCTCCGCCGATTTCAAGCGTCTAGTGCGCAAAGCAAAAGAAGACTATGGTATGAATAAATTAATTACCTGTGTAAGTCTAAAAATAGGAAAATGCTTTTCAGGTTTTTGCGTGCGAGAAAAATGGTTCCACAGGCAGAAAGCATTCATTCCACCATTATGTCTCCTCGCGAACTCTCTGATTTCCCAGAAAATATTGCCAAAGGCTTGCAAAGGAAGTTTACGACAGTTATGCCAAATTTCATGGTGAAATTAAGGGTGGATTGTGATTTTCAGGAGGTATCTTTAGCTGAACTGGCGGATGTGATGATGAGCTTATCACCCACTGTTCCTGGACCTGATGGGGTGACCTCTACAATGATTAAAGTGCTATACGAAATATCCGCACATGAAATCCGTAATACAGTTAATTATTCACTGAAAAATTCTGGGATTCCGGCAGATTGGAAGCTTTCCAAAATAATTCCGATACTTAAGAAACAGGGAATGAAGTATGCTCTGAATAACATAAGGCCTATTTCATTGTCATTAACCTGGTCGAGCTTGTAGAGAGAGTCCTAAATGCCTGTATAAAAAACTATATCAATGAACATATAATATTGAACCCAGACAAAATGGCTTTAGATCGGGATGCTCCATTTGGTGTGCGCATGTGGATTTAGAAAGTTGCATACAGCTGGCTCGGCATCGCTGCGAATACTGTGCACTAGTCACTCTAGACTTAGCTAAAGCGTACGAAAAAGTGGAATATCCTATCCCAATCCAGCAGATGCAATACCATCGCTTTCCAAAATATATAACAGTATGGATTACAGAGTTTGTGAAAGACAGATAATTTTATTGCTTCTGGGATGGATGCTCTTCTAAAAAATATAAGCAGACACGAGGTGTACCTCAGGGCTCAGTATTATCCCCGGTGTTATTCAACATATTACTAAGTTCCATTCCAACTCATCAGGATATCCAAATTGACGTGCATGCACATGATATTGCTTTTTTCGCAACAAACAGTGATCTGCACTCATTTTATTAGGCATTACAGAATTACATGAACATGCTAGAAGGATGGCTTGACAATATCCATATGTCATTGAACGTCAAAAAAAGTGCGCTTCCGTCATTTTCTTTTAAGGATCATGTCAACAATTCCCTGATGTATCGTACCGAGCACATTCCCCAGGTCGATTTCCTAAAATACCTAGGCATCGTATATAATAGGACGCTAAATTGGAAAAGCCATATAGACGAGGTTGGTTGTAAAGCGTCACGTGCCTTGGGGTGGTTACGCAAATTGGGAAACAGAAAAATAGGATTGCGTAGGAGTTCATTGATAATGATTCACAAGATGTATGTGCGGCCTATTATGTAATTCGTGTGCGCATTATTTTCAGGCAGCGTGGCTTACAAGATGAGACAGTTAATATTATTAGAAAGAGAAGCTTTGCGCTTGTGTCTTGGACTCCCCGAATTTGTGGCAAATAATGTTTTGTATGTGGAAGCGCGTCTTCCACCTTTGTTACCTCGGTTTAAAATACTTACAGCTCAAACTACTTAAAAATGTACAATTCGCCTCTGCGACAAGCGTCTTACATTTTTATTCAAAAACCAACCCCATTTTTTAGAACACATTGGTCTAGACTACACTCCCCTCAGATTAGGTTCGTCCAAGCGCTGCTAGAGCCTCTCAATGTAAATATTTATCAAATTGCCATAACAAAGATGCCTAATTCAAAACTTCAAATAAATGTGATGATATTTTCCCCTCTAATGTGAAAGAAATGCCCCTTCGATATTTAAATAATCAGTTACAAGGTTACTTGTCTCATCTGTCCATAAACAACATTATTGCGAAGGATGCATTCGTATTGAACGAAAACGCTGGAGTAGACATCTTCTGTACTTCTCTCGTCTGCTCTTTCTCAGTTCGATTACCAGATTACACGCCTATATTCATCGCTGAATTATTTGCTATAATTCTAGCGCTGCGTAAACTTCTTGCAAGCGAATCAGAAGCGGTCATACTTACCGATTCTCTCTCAGTATGCACTGCACTATACAGCAAAAAAGTTGACATTATTGAGTATGATTAGCAGTTTATTACCAGCAAACCTGAAAAAATTTTACTTGCTATGGATACCTGGCCACTGTGGCATTTATCCAAATGAGATGGCAGACTCGTTAGCCAAAGCACCTTTAGGCGGACCACTATTACTTATTTTACATGATTTCGCCTACGTAACAGCACTCAGATATAGAAATGCTTGTTTGCACAAAGAAATAGAAAATTATCATTAGATAAAGTCAGAGACTTCGTACATCTAAGATTTTGCTGGAACAAACACTGGTGTGTAGCTCGGCAGTTAGAAATTACAATCACCAGATTACGATGCAGAATTCCGCATCCGAATCACTACCTACATAAAGCTGGACTAACAGCATCTCAGTTGTCTCTTTTGGAAGGAATCAGAATCAATAGATCATTTCTTTTTATCATGCCAACGGTATTCTTATCAAAGGAAAAGATACCTGGTCGAACCAATTGAAAAGCTAGGTTTAAAAATAAACGTGGAAGTAATTTTATCCTTCGGAGGGATTACATTAGGTTATAGCCACAGGGAGGTTTTCTCTGCTGTGTGTGAGTACATAATGACAACAAAAAGATTATCTTGTTAGTCTATTGTTATTATTTACGGCTACGAGACTACCTGAATGCCTGACTTTGCACCCTTAATGATCCTGCCGCCTGGTTCTTGGGCGATACCCCTTTGTCTGCGAGTTCCAGCAAAGCTGAAGGTTCATCATCAACATCATCGTCATCATCATCATCATCATTCGTTTTAGACCCACCATTACCTCTGTCTCAAATCGCATCTGATAGCCTGCATCGCTCCCTGCTCAGATATACTTCTTTTTCGATTTTTGGCTTTTCTTTCTATATATTTTTTTCAGTCTAAAATCACGTCTTTGAAAAACCATAAGCCTTTTATTTAAGATCCTGCCACCCGGTTCTTGGCCAATCCCCCTTTGTGGGTGTGTGCCAGAGTATCAAGGATCATCATCATCAACATCATCATCTAACCAGTCGGCCGCTTCCTTGCTGCCCCTCACGACCTAATAAACGACCTCTTTCAACTTCTACCGCTCTATTTCAAACGTAACAGAGTGGTGGAGGAGCTGGGTAAGCGCTTCAACTACGGATCGATCCCTGCCACATCTTCGACGAAGCGGTCGACTTGCCGGTCTCCCACCATCTGCCGTGAGTGACTTCGACATGCCAAAAAAAAAGCAGGTGTTCCCAGGACAGCACCGTCTGGTCCGCTTCCGTACTACCGAGTTCCACCGCCCTTCGGAGGAAAAGCCGAAGAAAATGTCTACACCTGGCTCACTAAGTACAAACGTGTGGCCAAGTCCAACTGTTGGGATGCAGCCGCTACGCTAGCCAACGTAGTGTTCATCTGACCGAAACCGCACTAATATTGTACAAGAACCAGGAGGACGCACTCACGACGTGGGACCTTTTTGTTGGAGAGCTCAGGGCGTGTTTTGGCGACTCGGTTGCTAGAAAGAAGCGGGACGAGCGAACACTGTCGCAACGCGCACAAATACCAGGTGAGACATGCACCACTTACATAGAATAAGTGTTAAGGCTGTGCAACCATGTCGGAAGAGGACAGAATTGGTCATCTGCTCAAAGGGATGCTGAGGGCGTGTATAATTTTCTAATTAGAAAAGAAAGTTTCAGTTCTGTGTCCGACGTCATTCAGCATTGCTGAGTGTTTGAAACGCCCAAGATGCGTCAAATCGCACCCAAGTTTGGTCGGCTGGCTAGCTTTACAACTGTTGGCAGTGTGGACACGAATCAAGGCCTCGACCTCTTTTCTACCATTCAACAGATTGTTCGTGAGGAACTGACCCACCGAGAAATGTCGTGTTCGACAGCTGACCAACCCGAATTGTGTCTGCCACGTGAGGCTATGGATGTGCCTCCTTTGACCCCATGGCGACCGACGATGAGCGTGGCAACTGTGGAGTACAGCCCAGCCCCACAGTCAAGGATGACAACCAGATTTCCCGCGTCGCGGTATGACCGACGCTCTCAGCGCATGCCTCCTCGACACCCGACGTCTCGTTACGACGTACCCGACCAGTACTTCCGTTACTCAAGAACAAATGATGACGCTGGATTCGTCGACGAGCAACCAACGTTTCGACCTCAGCCGTTGTGCTATTCCTACGGTGTGCCAGGCCACATATCGTGGCTTTGTGACCGTCGGGTGACTCCTCGGTCTCACCAACTATGCGTCTTTTCACGACCCTTCAAACAGTCTCATGGTGTCCGGCGGCTGGCCCACATACCACCTGATGACAACTATTGACCCAGCAACTTCTGAAACTACTCCCCGGCATCTGACAGGATTTTAACGCCCCCACCGCGACCTCGTGCTCATCGTTCTTCTTCACCGCTGCGTCGCAAAGCGCCCTCTTCGCCACCGGAAATCTAGCCAGCGTGGCCAATGGGGGTGAGGTCCCTGGAAACGTGCTACTGACAGAAATTCATCCTGTGTGTATGTTTAAACACAAAGTGCGTGTTTTGGTGCATTATGTGCCTGTGATGGCCTTGGTGGACACAGGTGCAACAATTTCCGTCGTCATGAGCGCTTCTTTTACAGACGTGTTAGGGCGGAAAGTTGTTTTTACCTGAATGAAACTTCGACGTTCTGTGGAGTGAGTGGAGAGCCGTTGCGCCCCATTGGTGTGTGTAGTGCTGAAGTATTTTTCGTAGGCCTTATGATAACGTCAGAATTTGGGATTATTCCTCGGTCGACACATGACATCATTCTCGGCATGGACTTCTTGCGAGAATATGGCACCACTGTAGACTGTCGTACGCGGAAAGTCTTTGTGAGTGGCCAGATGCCGTCAAAACTTCTGGAAACTCCAGCGGACGATCAAACTACGCTGTGTGGTTGTGGGGATACGTTCATACCTGCATTGTCTGCTGTTCGTGTTTCTGTTGTTTGTCGCGGTGCGCATACCGACAGCTTCGATGCGAGCGTAGAGCCAACGCACATAAACTGCGTGAAGGAGAATGTATTGGTTCCTCATTGTTTGGTGTCGATCAATGGCGAACGAACTGTCCTATGGATTTTAAACTGTTCTTCTGAGCCCGTGACACTACCCAGTGGTTTGAAATTAGCTTCGGTCAGCAAAGAACACGCGACCTTATCAGTGGTCCAGCTAATAGACGTGCCGAAGGAACGTGCCGGAACTGGTTGTCACAATTTGGACGGGGCGCTTATGGCAACGATAAATAGGCCGCTTAGCTCAATCGAGCGCTGAACTTTAATGAATGTGCTGTCGAAGCACGTTTCGGCATTTCACTTTGCCCTGAAGGACAAAGTAATCCCCAACCCCCTACTTCAAACCCGCCATACCATCAAAACTGGCGCGGCAAGTTCGATTGAAAAAAAAAACCATATCGTGTGTCCCCGCCAGAAAGACAAATTATCAACGACCAAGTGCAGGAAATGATGCTAAAGGGAGTGGTACAAGAGTGAGCCAGTCCATGGGCAGCACCGGTATAAGAAGAAAGATTGATTTTGGAGGCTTTGCGTCGACTATCGCCGACTGAATGCCTTGAATAAAAAGGACGTATACGGCGGCCCCGTACAGAGGACGCAATAGTCTGCTTACATTCGGCCTCTTATTTTTCCTCCGTAGACTTACGATCTAGTTATTGGCAAATTCCGATGCACCCAGAAAACAAGCAAAAGACTGCCTTTGTAACCCCTGATGGGCTCTTTGAATTAAACGTGATTCCATTTGGACTATGCAATGTACCGGCAACGTTCGAGAGGTTTATGGACACCATTCTTCGTGGCTTGAAATAGAACAACTGCATGTGCTACCTCGACGACGTCAACATCTTTGGCCGCACGTTCAGTGAACACAACTCTCGTCTGGATACTGTTTTGAACTGTATCCGAAACGCTGGCCTAGTTTTAAACTCGAAGAAATGCCACTTCGGAGACCGCCAGACGCTCGTGCTCGGGCATCTCGTTGACAAGGATGGCATCCACCCTGACCCCCAGAAGACAGCAGCAGTTGAGGCGTTCAATGCGCCGCGTTCCGTCAAGGAGCTTCGTAGTTTCCTGGGGCTTTGTTCGTACTTCTGCCGCTTTATTCTGAAGTTTACCGACGTGGCGTATCCTCTCACATGCCTCTTACAAAAGGACAATTCCTTTGAGTGGACTCCGGAGTGCGATTCTTCATTCCGTCAATTGAAGTTTTTGCTGACGTCAAGACCCGTCCTTCAGCACTTCAGTCCTTCTGCTCCGACGGAGCTCCATACGAATGCTAGCGGCATAGGTATTGGAGCCGTATTAGTACAACGTTACGGCGACCGCAAACATGTCATCACATACGCAAGTCGCTCCCTAAGCAGGCCGGAACGAAACTACACTGTCACGGAACAAGAATGCTTGGCGGTAATATTTGCAATTCAGCGGTTTAGGTCTTAAATGTACGGACGCTCATGCACAGTCGTAACCGATCACCACTCGTTGGTTGGCTTGTCAACCTTCGTGACCCTTGTGGCCGTCTAGCGCGCTGGGCACTCCAGCTAAAAGAATACAGTTTTACCGTCGCTTACAAGAGTGGTCGTTGACATGCTGACGCGGACTGTCTTTCACGTATGCCACTCAGCACTACGGAATGCGAATCTGATGACCTTGACCAGCTTGTAGCGTCTGTGTCTCCTACATTCCCGGACTACCCCAGTTTCAGAGCACAACAGCGGGAAGACGCTAAACTAGCACCACTATTCGCCGCTGCATCCACTTCCAGTATTGCACGCCGTTTCTGTATGCATGATGAACTGTTGTTCAGAAGGAACGTCTCCAGCAGTGGCACGCGTTTCCTTCTAGTGGTCCCGGAGTGCCTGCGAACAGTTATTATGAGTGTCATGCACGATGACCCTACATCTGGACGTTTAGGTTTGGCGCGAACGCCTCGCCGGAATAAAGAGTGCTTTTATTGGCCTGGTATGCGAAACTCCGTTGAGAGTTATGTGGCAAGCTGAATGTAAAGTCAGTGTCACAAACGTCCATCAGCTGGTTCAGCTGGTGTTCTACAGCGAATGCCATCTCCAAGAGCACCTTTCGAACAAGTGGGGATTGACTTTCTGGGCCCCTTTACAAAATCGGCTAAAGGCAACCGATGAGTATTTGTTTGCGTCGACTACCACACATGCTACTGCGAGACGTCGGCCGTCTCCTCCACAACTGCCAGTTAGGTCTCGTCGTTTTTGCTACAGTACGTCATCCTCCGACACGGCCCACCTCGCCTGATTATCAGTGATCGTGGACGACAACTCACAGCGGATGTCGTGGAGGAGCTACTCTGTTTGTGTGAATCCCGCCTGCTTCACTCGACACCATATCACCCCCAAGCTATAGGACTGACGGAGCGTACCAACCACACGACTATTTACATGTTGTCTATGTAAGTCTCATCCGACCACAAGAACTGGGATGACGTATAATCTCGTTCATTACGTGCGTGCTCAACACCGTGAAGCATGAGAGGTTATAGCCCTTTATTTTTGCCTTATGCACGTTCGCCCCGGCACACAATCGACACAATATTACATTTCTGTGATCAAGACAACACCACTGTCACCGGGACTATCTGCCTTACCGAAGAAACGCGTCGCATAGCTCGACTGCGCACATTGGCATCTCAAGACAAAGCGAAAGCACGCTATGACATTCACCGTCGACCAGTGATTTATCGCCGTGGTGATCTGGTGTGGTTGTGGCCTCCGATGCGCAAGCGTTGGTTATGCCAAAAGGGTTTGGCCATTTACGATACGATAGACTTTTTGTCATTGTCGACAGACTTACAGAGGTCAACTAGGTAATAGCTTGTCTCACGGCGAGTGGTCGACGAGCTGCCAAAACTGAAGTGATTCATGTTGCCTGCCTGAAACTGTACACGTCATGACAACTCGGCTGACTCGTCCGGCGGCCTTCGTCTGCGTGGAGAGGAATGTTTCGCACATGCACGAAGACAACAAAGCGTATACGGTGACCACACTTGTCGCCCAGAGCGAGAAAGAAAGAAGAGGATCAGGAGGATCTCTAACCCCCCTGCCGCTACTAAGCTGCCTCTCACGATTTAATAAACGGCCCCTTTCAACCTCTACCGGTCTCTTTCAAATGTAACAATATAAGGATTATCATGTTTGGACATGTCATTTACCTTCTTCATGCATTCACGTCAGTTATTACAAAATTCACTATATGGGAAGTTAGCGAACTGGCTGCGAGCGCATCGTGAGCGTGGCATGTAGTCCTGTTGTTACATGAGACGCTCTTCATTATTAACTTGTTTGCAGCAGTCACATACCTTCTTCATTCATTAACGTCCTGTACTACCAAGTTTGGTATATGTGAAGCTAGCAAAACTGCCAGGATCACATCATTAGTGTGGTATGTATTCATGTTGTTCACATGTTTAAATGCCGACGCGCTTCACTGAATGTCAGTTGATCGATGGCCGTCGCACTGTTTGCTGCCATCAGTACCAGTGTACATAGATGTAATATGAATGTCCGTTGGCTGGCCACAAGTTCGGCCAAATAAACAGTTAAATTTTAGATAAGCCGGCTCTTCCGTCATCAACGTCACTACCCCGTGACAATATTCTCAGTTCTCTTTCGAAATAAATCCAATAAATCTTTGTAGGAAGTGGCACATCTTGCAAATTATAAGTAAACTTGTAGGGTAACTTCCATTGAAGCTGATGTATCCAGTATTCGGCGGCTTGTGACCCCTTTCGCCATCTAAGTGAGGAGGTGACAACTAACGACAAACAAAAAACGAAAAATACAATACAATGGTAACGACCTTGCGCATTAGTACTACATTGCGCGAACTTGAAAATATTTCTAATTACTTATTCTTTACGTGCCGTTATTATTACGCCATTTTATTGCGCATTGTGGCTCGCTAATTGCATGCGAGAGAAAAACAAAAAAATTGGCAAATCTTACGTACAGAGGGAATCGATGATAAGCGGAGCACGAATGAGAAAGGTTGATATGTCAATTTAAAATCAGCACGAGCTTACGAGGTGAAGGTAAATGATGCTGTACATGACCTTCGTGTCATGATTATCATGTTTGGATGTGTCGTTTATTTTCCTCATCTATTCACATCAAGTGATACCAAACTTGGTATATGTGTAGCAAGTGAAACGGCCACGAGTACGCTATGAGCGTGGTATGTTGTCATGTTCTTACATCACACGCGTGTCAGGGTTATCTTGTTTGCACCGGTCATATACTTTCGTCTTCCATTGACGTCACATTTCACGAAACTTGGTTTATGTGGAGCTAGCAAAGCGGCCACGAGCGCACCATGAGGGGCCCTATATACTCCAATGTAGCGTTGACACGCGCGCACGCTGGGCACAGCGACGCTACGTTAGCAAAACATGAGCGCTCTGTAGTGTGATGCCAGCTGCGACCAGCGTCCGTCGGCACGGCCCGACGGCAACCGGTGTGAAATGTGACATGCTGCATTTCGTTCCTATGCGTTACCCTGACAACACTGCATCTCCCTCTTTTTGTGATGGAAAGACGCCGGACGCGCTGAAACGCACACTTGTCAAAGCAACGGTGTGTTGCGTGCACCTGCGAGTATGTGGCAGGACTGGTGCATGGCGTCGCAACGCCGGCGTGACGCGTCAAAATGAACGCCGGTGAGCACGCGCACCGCGCCCAGTCGAAATGTATTGGTGCCTTCACTGAGGCATGTAGTCATGTTGTCACATAACACACATCTCGAGATTCTCATGTCCGCACCAATCACATACCTTCGTTATCCATTGACGTCACGTACTACCAAATTTGGCATGTGTGAAGCTAGCAAGGTGGCCGAGAGTGCATCATGAGTGTGGCATGTAGTAATGTTACATGGCACGTTGTCGTGATTATCATGTTTGTATGTGTCGTTTAACTGTGCCCTCCTTTTGCATCGCATAATACCAAGTTTGGTACATGTAAAGCTAGCGAAACGGCCGCGAACGCATCATGAGCGTATCATGTGGTCATGTTGTTGCATGACACGCATCTCATGTTCGTCACGTTTGCACCAGTATCATACCTTGGTCATCGATTAACTTCGCGTAATACCAAAATTGCTTCTAGCGGCAAAACGGCCACCAGCGCGTCATTAGTGTGGCATGTAGTCATGTTGTAACATGACACGCATCTCGTGATTATCGTGTTTGCACCAGTCCCATACCTTCGTCATTCATTCACGTCCAGTAATACCGAATTTGGTATATGTGACACTAGCAAAACAGCTGCGAGCGCATCATGAGCTTGGCATGTAGTCATGTTGCTACATGACATGCATGTCATGATTTTCATGTTAGGGTCTGTCGCTTGTGTTCACCATACAATCATGTCATACAATACTCGTTTCGCAGCATGCCTTGTGAACGAAACTGCCGTGAGAGCTGCAGGACCATTAAATGCAAATCATGACATTCATGTCATCCATGTCATGATTTTCATGTTACGGATAGTCAAAAATGTTCTTGATACAGTCATGTTATGTCGCATCAAGCTTCATATTGATATCATTATCGAAACGGCCATCACCCCACCTCAGTGGTCTAGTGGCTAAGGTACTCGTCTGCTGACCCGCAGGTTGCGGGAATGAATCCCGGCTGCGGCGGCTGCATTTCCGATGGAGGCGGAAATGTTGTAGGCCCTTGTGCTCAGATTTAGGTGCACGTTAAAGAACCCCAGGTGGTCGAAATTTCCGGAGTACTCCACTACGGCGTCTCTCATAATCGTATGATGATTTAGGGACGTTAAACCCCACATATCAATCAAATCAATCGAAACAGCCAGGAGAGCTGAAAGTCGTAGGCGGCTAGATAGATAGATAGATAGATAGATAGATAGATAGATAGATAGATAGATAGATAGATAGATAGATAGATAGATAGATAGATAGATAGATAGATAGATAGATAGATAGATAGATACGCTCAAAGTCGCCGAAGTTCGCTAAGAAATGCGTCGCATTAAAAAGCCAAAGACTGAGGATCCAAAGTTGTTTTATTAGCCAAATGATGTGCTTAAAATATGCACAAAAATAAAAAAGTCACAGCTCTGCTGCAAAGGCGAAGCAATGAACGCGATGGCAACAATTTGAAAGGTCACGCGCAGAATAGAAAGCAGAGCGAGACGTGCTACGCGTTTCTCGCGCACAAATATACGCATGATACCCACGTTACTAGATACTTTTTTCAGTTTGCAAACTGCGGCGCCGCGAGTGTCACCCTTCCCTGTACCGGTCAAAAAGCCGCAAGCGCGCCCCCTCTCGGTGGTGCCGTCTGACAACGGCACCGACGCTGTCAGCGTTGGCGTGATCTGCATGGTGCCGGGTGTTTCTTAATGTCTTCAACTCAGTCATCGCTTTCCCTGTGAGCTACACAGCTCACATGTGTCATGTGACGGTTCTTGAATGTGAGAAAACATGCCTCGCTGCTTTGTGGCTTGTTGCCGAAGTGGGTACGATTCGACGAAATCCGCGGCCGAAAAGAGACATTTTTTCAAGCCTCCCGCTGACGAGGTGCGCCTTCAGAGATTTCAACCATAAATTAGAAAGCAAGGAAAAGGTGGCTGTAGCAAACAAAAAAGCACGTCTCTCGTAACTCTGGCTCTTGCCTTTGAAGAAAAGTGGCTTCCAGTTTGTTTGTTTCAGTGTTCAGTAAATTGTGTGTAATTTGACTTTGTTCAGTGTTCAATAAATTGTGTTTCATTTGACTTTGTGTTCTCGTCATCTCGCGCATTTTATAGCCTTAAAAAGGCCAAATTTTTATTGAAGTAGTTTGGTATCTTTCTTCTCAAATAATGCGAATCATACGATTCAGTTATCTGGAACGAACAAGTCGTTCTGGGCTTTACACTTTAACATATCCGGCGTCATTAGATGGCTGTAGTGCGTGGCTCATCGTACAATAATATCGAAGGTTGTACGGGCCAAAACCATGATATGATTATGAGGCACGTCGTAGTGAAGGGCTTTGGAAATTTTAACCACCTGGGGTTTCTCTAACGTGCACCTGAATCGAAGTGCATAGCCCTCTAGCATTTAATCTTAATGCTGTGGCCCACTGTCAATGGTTTTTTTTTTTACATAGGCAATCGAATTTTAAAGAACAGGAACGCAAAAGAGCTGTATGAACAGAAGTCCCGCAAGATTTGGGCATCGCGCTTACGTCTCTGCCGTGTGGCATCGCCTTAGCGGCTCAACTGGTGATTTACTTGCACACTCGTAATAACCTTCGCTCACCCTCTCGGGAAATAACTCCCATTACACAAAATTAACCGCGAAAATTCCGTTTAACATTGCGCGAAGGCTCCGTTACGATGCGGCGACCGGTCAAATGGCGTCGGAAGCGCCACCTAGAGAGCGGGAAACAAAGGGGGCCGCGTTTCGCCGCCGCATCCCGGCGGAGTTTGCAAACTGAGGTAATCTAGTAACGTTGCATGAAACGTACTCACAGGTATGGATGCAGCTTGCCGTTTGAACGGTGAACAACGTTCTTTTGGTGGCTCAGTGGTCATTCTTTCGTCGACACTCACGCGCGTCGGACGCAAGAATCATGTTCTCCGTAGGAGCGACGTTCGCGGCACATACTAGCCGCGGTAACACGATGAGCGAAAAGCAAGACGCAGGATACGAAGTAATTTTGCCACCACTGCCCAAGAGATGCGTCGCGCAAAACACTGTTTTTACACGGTGATGTGCGCGGCAGACCGTATCGAGTAGAGGATTTCCGAGACGCGCTCGGACTTACAGGACTGCTGCCGGAGGTGTTTGCACTGGGGGCCTACAAGATAAATCATGGCTGGGCAGTCACCATGAACAACGCGGACGCTACGAGACGCTTGCTGGACGTGAAGGAACTGAAAGTCAAGGGTCGACGCTGCATCATCGTAGACCTCGAGGATCAGCAGGTGCGGCTGCGTCTTCATTGGCTGCTGTATGACGTCAACGATGAAGACGTGCGAACGGCGTTGGCGGCTTATGGGAAGGTCGTTCAAGTCACCAGGGAGAATTGGCGTGTTCAAGGAGTCAACGACAAGGGGTCAACCACACGGACTGTGCTACTTAAGCTGAAGAGTGGCGTAAAGGTTGAATATCTCCCGCATCAAATCAGGGTGGCTGGTGAACTGGCCCTTGTGGCTGCACCTGGGCGGCCAATGCAGTGTCTGCGCTGCCAAGGTACTGGCCATGTTAGAAGAGAGTGTAAGGTACCCCGATGCTCGCGTTGTTGGCGGTTTGGCCACAGCGAAGACGCGTGCATGCGCACGTACGCATCGGCTATAGGATCAGCTGAAGGTGACACAGCAGAGTTGGTGATGGACGTGACCGAGGCTGAAGACGCGGCGAAAGGCGCAGGCGACGTGGTGAACCCAGAAGCTTCAACAGGTACTGCCACACCGACTGGTGGTGATGAACCAACAGTCCAAGCAGACATTGAATCTGGGGAGGTTACTGAAGAGCCAGCCGGCCAAACAGAAGAAGGCTTCACAAGCACGCCATCGAAGGAGCCTGAGTCGGTGGATTTAACCAAACTTCCAGTGTCGTGCGAGGGTATCAGTGGTGGGGCGTCAAGCAAAAGACCCCGCGAGCAGTCTGCAGGACGGCGTGAGGCGTCCAGTGAAAAGCATGAAGAGGGGCCACCGGCGAAGGCGACTACGTTCAGACGCAGCAGCACAAGGCTGCGTCCCAACCCGATATTGGACAAACACTGGCCACCTTTGCCCTCCAGTGGCACGGGTCCACCCGGAGGCTCCGAAGATGTCTAGCTCTATGCTAGACGCTAAAGGTAAGCATCATGCCCCGGGCTAACTTCTTCACTGTGTAGACATGGCTTTTGCACCGAAACTTGGAGTGGCAACGTTAAATGTTTGAGGTCTTGCCGCCAAGCGGAAACAGAGCCAAGTCTACAGGCTGCTCGTGGATCATGATCTGGATATACTAACTGTACAAGAAACAAAAGTAGACGGTGAGGAGGAGACCTGGGGCATGGTCCTGAGGTTTACGGCGCGTTACTACGCAATTGTAAGTCATGCAATAGGCACGTCTGCAGGCTGTGTTTTATTCATTAAGAAGTTACCGGGTCTTGTAGTGCAAGATACCTTCTCTTGCCCGCCTGGTAGATTGGTTTCCTGTGATTTTGTATTGAATGAATGCCAGTGGCGTATAGTGTGTATTTATGCGCCAACCATTTGCGAGGAGCGATCACTTTTTTTCTCAAGCCTAAAGCAGCACTTCACTTTGGAAAGAAAATATGTATTACTTGGTGATTTTAACTGCGTCCTCAACGGGCGAGATTGAGCAAACGGACGCGCCATTTAAGATAAAAGTAGTAGGACGCTAGCGGTCGTAGTCACTGAATTTGAGTTGAAGACGTGGGCAGCTGCATGGAGGGAACGCGGGATGTGCGTTTCACACACTTTCAGGGGAATAGCCATCCGCGCCTTGATCGCATGTACATGTCGCTTGAATTAATAGCCCACTGTAAGACATATGCTGTCTACCCAATACACTTCAGTGATCACTGTTAAGTTAAATGTGATATGGGAGAGAAAACAAACGGTGGAACTTTCTCATGGGAGCTGTGGAAGATGAATGCCACTTTGATCACTAACGAATATTTTGTAGAACAGGTAATGAACAGTATCAATGAAATAAAAAAGGATGATGAAGTTAAACTTGCCGAACAATGGGAAGAGTTCAAGCAGCGAATAAAAATAAAAGCTATTGATCGTTCTTGCGCACTGAGTTACGAAAGGAAATAGACAGAAAAAGAACTCCGAAAAACTTTGGAAAGACCAATAGACTTGGAGTGCAAACAACCGGGGGAGTATAAACTTGACATACGCAATATTAAGCAGAAACTTGCACTGCATGACGAGGAACGTTACCGCGGTGCACTCGTCCGTGCTAGGGCTGCGGCTTTAGCTGCTGGAGAGACGCCAACCAAAAGAGCGTTAGGAGTGGAGAAAACAAACGCTCGACTGAATCATATCGGAAAAATAGAGAAGGATGGTCACGAAGTAACTGATACGGACAGCATTTTATCCGTATTTTCAAGTCATTTTGAAAACCTTTTTGCGTGTAGACAGGTAAACCTAGAAAGATTTAAAGAAGAATATTTAGGACGCACGCCGCAAGTGAGCGAGGAAGTGAAGAACGCTTTGGAATTATCTATATCTGCATCTGAAGTTGAAAGGGCGATTGATAAGTTAAATCCCGGGAAATCTCCAGGACCAGACGGTCTTTGTGCCAAGTGGTACAAATGTTTTAAAAGTGAATTGTCTTCAATACTTGCGGGCGTTTTTAATGAGGCATATCAGGAAAAGAAATTACCACCATCCTTTGGGGAATCGCGTACCGTTCTGATTCCGAAAACAGACGAGGTTGAAAATCTCAGGCACGTCACAGCGTACAGGCCAATCGCACTGACAAACGTAGACTGCAAAATATTAATGAAAATTTTGGCGGCTAGACTTCAGTCAGTAATAAAAGATATCGTCGGTCCACACTAAACGTGTGGAATCAAAGGTCGGTCCATAGTTACAAACGTTCATAAACTGCGATCCGTGCTCGAATGTGTTGACACCAGTCAAGCTCATGTGGCCATACTCCAGCTGGATCTGGAGAAAGCGTTTTATTGCGTTGCCCACGCTCTTTTGTTTGCAGTATTGAAGCACGTTAATGTTGGTAAGATAATTATTGACGGAGTAGCCATGGCATATCGGAGTAGTAGTACGAGACTGATTATCAAAAAGACATTGCCCCCCCCCCATTAGAATTGAGCGCTCAGTGCGTCAAGGTTGCCCTGTTAGTCCACTGTTGTTTGGCATCTATATTGAAACTTCATGTTGGTCAATATTGCAGAACGACATCATTAATGGGTTTAGAGTACAATCTTCAGAGGTCAAACTACTCGCATACGCTGATGATGTTGTGATTTGTAGCACTTCCTATGTCGGTATTGAAGAATCAATCAAAGTTTCTTAGTCTTTCGCCGAAGTTACAGGAAGCCACATAAACTTAGGTAAATGCCTCGGCTTCTGGCATGGATATTGGCCTTCAACACCAGAATTTTTTGCAGCCATTAAATGGACAAGAACGCCAGTTAAATATCTCGGAGTACCGCTCGAGACATACAAAAATACTGATGAATATTGGACACAGCAAACGAAAGGAATGAAAGAGAAAGCGAATAGGTGGAATGCAACTTATCTGTTCATGTTTGCTAGGGCTACTGCATGCAACTGGTTTTTTGTGACTAAGCTGTGCTATGTGATGCAAGTGCTGTACTGTTCCCGGGTCAATGTGCAAAAATTACATCGGGTGTTTGCAATATTTGTGTGGGGGTCTAACTGGGAAAGGTGCAGTCACACGAATTTGTTTAGACGGGTGAAGTGTGGAGGCCTTGGGCTAGGACATCTGTTTATCAAGCAGTTAGTAAATAGGTTTTTCTTTTTTTTTGTGAGACAAGAGATCATTTTCTACTAACAGCGTGTCAAACAAGACTAAGTAGACTGTTGCCCGAGTTTGTTGTGAGCACCCATGTTACCACAGGGGCTGTGCAAGAACACATGAAAGAAGTAGTGGCCAGCGTATGGTTTTTGTGTGTTCGTTTTTCAACTGACTACCTGTGGTCGGTTGGAAAGAAAAAAACTGTACAAAGATTTGTGTGACACGATGCTCCCCATCCCGCTGTAAAGAGCGCAATATACAGCACGCAAGGGTCAGAACGTACTTAAACGAGTTGAAAAGATGCCAGCAACTCCAAGTGCGAAAACGTTCTTTTTCAAATTACACACGGGAACACTTCCTGTAAGAACCTTCCTAGAGGCGCGTGGGTTTTATATGCCTTGGGGATCTCACT
This sequence comes from Rhipicephalus microplus, assembly GCF_043290135.1. Lineage (NCBI taxonomy): Eukaryota > Metazoa > Arthropoda > Arachnida > Ixodida > Ixodidae > Rhipicephalus > Rhipicephalus microplus. The sequence goes on along the minus strand of NW_027464585.1, from coordinate 25,352,481 downwards.
GTCTAATCTGTAAGAAACCGGAAACTATCGACCATGTTTTCCTGCACTGTTGGGAAGGAGTTTATTTTTGGGACGTATTACAAAGGACAATCAAAAAAGAGTTCCCTTTAGACCCTCATTGGATCAAGTATTTGGGAATAGAGAATGAGGATAGATTACCTTTCGATTTTATCGTGATGACTGCCTTGCACAGTATATGGCGCTCTAGAATGGCTGGATTTCATTGTGACCCAGACAGAAGACCAGCAAGAGAGTATTCTAAAGAAAGCATCTCAAGATTACTTGAGGTAGTAAGAACAGACGAATGTGTACCTTTATGGGTAGAAAGGGTAGAAGCCCTACTGACCATGAAGGAATTCTAGGACGTGATGTGTTATAGTAATGCTTGACGGGCTTAGTTATTTTGAAGTTTTTTGTATTGTTCGTAGTGAATCGTAGTCATTTATCTTAGCAACCTGTTTGTGAAGTTTACCAGAAATAAAGAAAAAAGAATGTGGTGGCTCAGTGGTTAACGTCCCGCTTTCGCGACGCAGAGGTCGCACGTTCGATTCCGCACGCCATAGTGCTTTCTTTCTTTTTTTTCTTGCGTTTTCATATATATAGATACTATGCATGATATCAACGTCGACGCCGACGCACATGGCAAAATCCAGCCAAGAGTGTCTGTGTCATTGCTATCGCAATAAAAGGCGATTGCGAGACAACTATACACGAGCACAAAAGCATATCTGTTCAAAAACTTAAGTTGCCCAATTGTCAAAGACCAATTCCGCGCGGCGGCAGCTATAAAAACATAGCTTTCGTAGCTGTAGAAGACAGCGTCTCGTTCCTTAGCGTGTCGCGTTTACCGTCACCAAAGGCGAGGGCATGCTGGCTGTGCACCAGCGCAAGCAGGCGGCAAAAAAAGGAGCAGCTATTTTGAACTCTAAAACATCACGCCAGTGAACATCACATGAAATAAGTAAATTACTGAGGGTACTCCTGAAACCACCACAAAATTGAGCGATGCTTCATTGACTCGGCAATGCGCCGAACCAAAGAGCACGCCGAGCTAAACGCATGCTCTGATACGAAATGCCTGGTTACAGCCCCCCACTGCACTTACAGCCTTTAACGATAAATTAAGCCAATACAGTTAGCCAGGTGTGTGATGCACCGTAATGTAAGCTTATTATGAAGTTTGACATATACAAAATGACAAATATACGAAGAAAAATTCTATTGAGTTTATAGCTTTGGTTGTTTATTACCTCCTCACAAAATCGCGCTTCGCTCATCGTTGGGCGTTGATGCCAGTGGCAATAGGTTTCCGACACTTTTTGTTGCAACTTTGGCAACTCATGTACTTTGACAATGCTCCATGTATGTACCTAATCCATAGAGTAATATATAATAAGTTGAGAGATAAGACTGCCATAGTATGCTGCGACTTTATTGAGTTCGCAGTACTCCAAATGATTGTTGGGAAACTTTTGGGGCCTCAGAGAAGGGAGACCGCAGAAAATAAAGTCTCGAAGGGCATGTTTTAGTGATTAGGAGTATTATACAGTCTCCCAGAACAATTTTATGTACGTCTTCGGCAATGAGCCGATAGCATAATATTTTAACGTGTCATTTGCAAGCACCAATTAGCTTCTTGTAAGCTGCACCGCCAGAGCCGCGCGCAGACGATGCCACTGTGTGTCTATGCACACAGTTTAACTAAAACATGACAATCGTCGGAGCAGCGAAAACTTTTTTTTATTTTAAGTTATATTCTTGATAGGCGAAAACCCCTTGTGTTAATATTTGATGAACGCGGGTACAAAAAGAGATAGTTTCATCACACTGCAAGACGCGGAAGTACAGCTGAAATATCGTGAGTATGAATTATACACAACAAATAAACGTATAGGCAACATTATAGAAGAAGATATACAGAAGAATAAAACTGCAATAAATGCACACAAGTATGCTTACAGTGCACAAGCAACAGGGCAGTATTTGCCGTAGCACTTTATTTCTGCACGAACTGAAACAAACAAAATGTTGGCTGCGTTTTCTTTGCCATCTTCGCAAAAGTTTTCTCGTATGCACTTCACAAGGTTTCTCACGAAAAACAGTCCCAAGCAGTTGTCGCAACAAAACCAAAGGAAATTTAGTTGTCAAGCAAGCTGCAGACGAAGCAGGAGTGTTCACTCAAAATTGATTGATTGATTGATATATGGGGTTTAACGTCCCAAAACCACCATATGATTATGAGAGACGCCGTAGTGAAGGGCTCCGGAAATTTCGACCACCTGGGGTTTTTTAACGTGCACCCAAATCTGAGCACACGGGCCTACGACATTACCGCCTCCATGGGAAATGCAGCCGCTGCAGCCGGGATTTGAACCCGCGACCTGCGGGTCAGCAGCCGAGCACCTTATCCACTAGACCACCGCGGCGGGGCTGTTCACTCAAAATTACGCCCTAGTTTTAGCCAACAAACATTTTTTTTTATTTGCCGCTTCTCTCATTCTGTGCCCGTTGGAGCTTTAAGCAGTTTGCGAATGCCACAGATAACGATACTTAGCATAAATGCCCTTTATCAAAACCTCACGCATTCAGTGAATTCGAATACTTGTGCCGGCACAAAGAAAACATAACAACGCGAGCGGAGACTAACGTTTTTGAGCCACAAAAAAACAAGTTTCTCGTAAACTTGTGGCGCAGCAATAAAACAGTTTTTTTTTCGTGTGAAGCAATCCACGAAAGTATTACACGAAATGAAGAGCAAAAAAAGCTCCCTGCACCGAGCAGAGCAATGCAAGAAATGTTAGTTCGACGCTTCAATGACGAATTCCATACACACTTTAGAAAGTAATAATGACGTTCGTATCCAGCAGCAGCCAAGCTGTGAGGCAAACAAAAGAAGCGAAGACCATGACGTACGCGAGACACGTTATAGCACAACTTATTCGGGTCTCCCAGCTGCTGTCCGTAATTCTTCATAGCTTTAAATGCTCATGAACACGGAGTGTGACAACATTACCATCGCGTCGACGCCATGTCCACTTATCTCGCATCTGATTCATGCCAAACCCTGCACAATCATGTGCATTCGAAGGGATAAAGATCAATAAGAAAGCCACAATTGCAATCACAAAGACACGTAGACGTATAATGCACTAGAAGTGTACTGTAGTAGTTACCTAGTACGCGCGTTTTCATGAAAGCAGGCAGTAATGTGCTGCCATTTTACGGCCGGCGTGGACCTGAGTAGCGCTGCCGCTTTTGACCAGACCACTCTTTATTTTTGTTACTCTGTGCCGTAGCTTCGTCCGTATCGTGTTCACGCTTTTACCTTCAAATGTGTTAAACCAACAAGACTGGTCTGCCATTCATAATGAAATATTGGGAGCGCGAACTAACGGGACACAGAAAAGAAGACAAACGAGCCATTCAACGAGCCAATAGTCTGCCAGTCATACATCCTTATCTTGAATTCAACCCACTCGCATGCTTTCTTCTCTCTTTTTTTTAACAAGAAAGACCTGTATGATGGGGTCTCTCACAGCTAGGCTGAAGAGTTTCTATCACGGATATAAGGTTGGAAATGATGCCTTAACAAAAATGAAACTAAGACAGGGATTCTCGCCACCAGGACGCGAACCTACTATCTTCCACTCCACAGCACGTTTTGGATAATGACTCGACAACAAACCACACGTTTCAGTAGTGATAAGTGTGAGCTATTGAAATGCCTCGTTTACGTTCAGCGGCACTCATATCTCAGTGACTTCAAATTGTTCTTGTTAAGACTAGCGAGGTATAGCTCACCTACACTGGTGTGAAGGTTAGCTATAAAGATTGTCGCTCCGCGCGTTTGCGATGCATGCTTATTCCCTTCTGTCGAAGGAATGAATTAACGGTCACGAACCTTTGTGAAGACATTTCATTTCACTTTAGTTTTCCAAATCTGCCATTTACTAGATCACCATACAGCAATCAGCCATATATCTAGTGGTTACGGCGCTTTATTCCTGACCCGAAGCTTGCGGGAACAAATTCTGGTGGCGGCAACCGCATTTTATAGGGAGGGTGATATGCTCAACACCCCTGTACTCTGATCTTGGCGCATGTTGAAAAACCTCGGGAGGTCAAAATTTTCGGATCTCTCCAGTACGGCGTCTCTCGCAATCATATATTGGCTTCGGGGCATTAAACCTAAGCAATAATAGTTAGTTTTACATGTGTGCGTCACATAAATGGATAAAAAGTTCCAGTATATCCACGGAACGAATGATGATGAGTGGAGCGAAGCATCCGTTCGTCTGTCTCTCTGTCCATCTGTTCGTCTGTCTGTCTGTTTGTCCGCCTGTTACTGTTCTAGTCTGTCTGTCTTTCTCCTTCTGCGCGTCTGTCTGCTTGTCTGTCCGTCTGTCTGTCCAGGCATCCGCCTATCCATCTGTCTGCCCGTGCATCCATGCATCCGTCCGTCGGTCTGTCTGTCCGTCGGTCTGTCTGTCTGTCTGTCTGTCTGTCTGTTTGTTTGTGTTTGTATGTTTGTCTGTTTGTTTATCAGATACTGCTGGTTACGCCTGACGCTGGATTAACATGGAATAAGAGTAGCTTCACCGCTAAAAGAGTCGTGCTGTATGTTCCTTCTATCCGTGCGTTTCTTCTTTGTTAGCTATTGTGAGTGAAGATTTTTAAAGCAATCATTTTTTACAGACACTACGTGGCGTCCCCAGATGGATGGGAGTGCATCTCGCTTCCTCCCAGTCATGCACGCACTGCTAACAAGCGCTATGTCTGTGAGATGGAGGGCCTCGTTGTCCTGGGACGACACTGCGGCCGGTGCGTTGACGTCGGTTTTCCAGACGTGCTGCGACAACTATACCACTTCATCCAGATCCCGAGCTTCGGTGGCTCCAGGACGCCCCACAGCAGCAGGAATAGGTCTTGGAGGACTGTGCTACTGTCCGGCCCTGCAGCCACCGGCAAGCACAGCCTAGCCAGGGCACTGAGCAGTGGCATCCGGGTCTGTTCCGTGTCCTACGTGTACGTGCCGGAGTTGCTGTGTAAGCCTAAGCACATGCTGGAGCCGGTCATCAGGAGAATCTTCGACGCCTCTGCAGCGGTGGTACCCGTTGTCCTCATCCTGGATAGGGTTGACGAGATATGCAAGCTGGAAGCCTGTGACGCATCCAAGGTGGTACTTAAATTGGTACATTTTAAACTCTACACGATCTGGTATCCAGGCTTCTTCTTCTCCGTTGAATGGCCATCAGATTTAGTGCTGAAGTGTTCAAGTTAATAGAATATCAAGTTTTCTATGACCACCCTGGTCAGATGCAAGGGCTTAGTCAAAAATCTGCCTGAGGGCACTCCAACAGTTCCTTACACGTATTCTCGCGTCTATTTGTATGCGCGGCTATACAATTTGAAGAGCAGTATTACCAGTGTTCAGATGGCCCTCTGAAGTGCAGAAGAAAGCTTGTACGTCAGCTAGGAGCGCTTGTCGTGAATAGATCTCAGTGCCGTTCGCACGACACTTGAAGGCACCACCAGTGGTGAGTGACTGAACGGACGACAGCTATTTCATAGTCATAAAGAGTGCACTCCCGAAAAATTGTAGTTTTTTACGGCATTTTCAAAAAAGTCGTGATTATGATGGCTTTGATAGATGGTAAGAAGGCTCCACAGAACGACCTTTAACTGCTGCTGTAGAAATACGCGTAGACATGCACAAGCTAAGTTACAAACTTAGTTCGAAAGTGAATTCGTGTACGAAAAATTTTAGAGCCCTGGGATCAAGTCTATACGGGGACAGAAATGAGCAAACTTTGAACAAACCTTAGATGTGCACCGATCTTTTGTCGCTTCAACACGCATCTTCAAATGAATAAAAAGACATGTATGTAGTCCGTGTGAATGTGTTATGACAGAAGAATACTTTTGGCTTGTAAATTACTTGCACGCAGCCAGGTGCTCGCTCAATAACAAAGCGTGTAGTACGGCTAAGTTAACCGTGTTAGAAAGAATATAAACAGCGGTTTGTGAATATTAGAGTTTCTCTTGATTCTTAATGAAATTTTTCGATTCCACTTTCGAAGAGCTGGCATTCGAAATTTAGCATAAATCGACCGGGCGAATATCGAAAACGGGACAAAGGCCGAGGACGCAACAGATCTGCGGTGACTAGAACAAATGCCAAATTCGTTACAGCTAGCTTTTAGTTAAAACATACCCTGATATCCCGGTTTTCAAGTGACCGCATCTTTAGATTACTGAAGACTATGTATTTTCTACACAAAAAAAAAACACAATAGAAAACTTTGAAGCGCTTTACCACTCCGCTTCCAATGCAAAGACGTACGCTTCTTGCGTATTTTGGTCGCCATGTCGCAAGCGCCATTAAACGTTCCAAACTTTAACCCGTGATACCCTTGCTAGTTGGCGTCATGTGTTTACATTTGTACAAGCTTTGCAGTCACCACTGCTGCGCCACACGACTCGTTTGCAGGTGAAAAAAAACTAATAAGATCTGCACGGAACTCGGAGCACAGTCACAGCAAAAGCTACGCTATTATTTGCCTCCGTCGGAAATGCGAGGTACCGGCTACGCAGTTGCAAGTCACTATGCGCACTTTGACATGCGGTGGCTCTGACAATGACGACTTTCGGCAGAGCCCTTTGTGATGGGTTCGGTGCACTTAACGACCCACTCGTTACGCTCTTCGCATTGTGTGATTACGGGTTACAGAACTCGCATCGTACGACGCTTGGTTAGTATTTTGCTCTCGTTAACCATGTTAACGTGTACCAAACATTGCGCCTGTACAGTGTCTTCTTGCAGTTGAGTTTTGAGCACAGGCATGGCTCTGTGGTAGAGTACTGAGTTGCCACAAAAACGACGCAGGCTGGGGCCCAATTCCATGCTGGTTGTTTTTTTCTTATTTCCTAAAATATTGGCTTCGGGCACAGGTGGCGGACAATAATGGCGCCGAAAACGACCCTTGTTTTGATCACATAATAACTTTCGCTATAAAACTTCTGAAGATCCCACGTATTCTGGGAATCAATGTTATGCGGAGAGAATGTGACAGTGTTGTAATTTTTTACAGAGCGACACGTTACGAAATAACGCTAAATAAATGTACAAATGTGTAGCGCACAGAGCGCCGACATACGTTCAACAGTCACATATATTCAATATAAGAAGGTAATTGTCGTTGCGTAATTATGCCAACAGCAACATAAGACTGCAAACACTAGAGTGGTAAGCTGATATGTAGCACTGGGTTAAAGCGCTGGGATTGCGTAGTTACTTATGCCAGTCGATTCATAACTAAGGGCAGCCAGCTTCGTAAAACCCGATGAAGCCAAGCACAAAAAATTGAATGTTGTCAACTCAGCTTGCCTTTGTCCCGTTTAGCCAATTTGAATGCAAATGAGCCTAGTTAAGAGAATGTAGGTGTAGCCGAATCTAACCTAGCCTAGTTCAGCGCGGTATTCTCCGATAAATAGGAGCGTAAGTAAGTTTGAGCCCTGCTCAGGTTGATGTCTTTAAGCGTAGTAAAGCTTCGATGCATCCAGTTGAGTCGAGAAAGCACTCGTACTTCATATATCCAAATGCAATTAAACATAGTTATCCATGCCATTGCCACACTGTGTTGGTGGCAGAAGAAGAGAGCGTAGGAGTGGCTGCTGTGGACGAGTAAACAGTCGCTCGCTTCGAGTCCCTGGTTCCCCTCGCGAAAAACAAATGGAGACGTGGGGTACTGCGACGTCTTATGCCGGTTGGTCCTGAACCAGAAGCAACTAACGCCAGTACACAAGGGTCTGCTGATATCCGTCGAAGCAGCCGCCGCCTTAGTACGGCACCTTGAAAAGCGAGGACAATGTTTGCCACATCCTCATCCTAAACCCAGCATGACCCATTAACCAGCGTACCCTATCACATAAGCACGCCTCGAACACCCAACCCATTCAACGGCGATGCCGTTAAAAACATGGAAAATTGGCTCGACTATTTGAACCGGGTAACTGCCACTAACGACGGAGACAATCACCGAAGAATGTCCCCCACAAGTCCGTCTTAGACGCTGCAACAGGGTGCTACGAGAACCACGAAGCTTCTTTCATGAGTTGGCGAGAATCCCATTGGGAGCTTCACGAAGTCTTCAGTAACCTTGAACGGAAATAGAAAGAGGAGCAACCACTGTCTTCATGGTAATAAATGTCGAACGAGAGCATCGCCACGTTTGTTGCAGAGATGTCATTTCGATGGGCTGACGCCTACATGACAGAAGAAAAGTAGCTGCACCTGTTATTGCGAGGCTTAAAGGAGCAGTTTTTTGATGGTGTTGTGCGCAACCCTTTTACGACGGTGCCGAAGTCATACGTGAGGCCACAAATATAGAGTGCATGCTTCAAGTTTAAGTTTAATAATTACTATTGCATGGGCAGAAAACGGGTTACTTAATACATACAGTATCAGCAGATCACGAAGTACGAGTCTGTCAGGGGGACCTCCTATATTCAGTGGCATACATAAAAACCAACAGCAGAAAAAGAGTGAACAAATAGATTAACGCAATTAACACAGAACGATCTATACTAAAAAGAAAAATATATTTACCAAATCAGCATTATAAAAAGCATAAAATGGCCAATAAAGAACTGTGAAGTAATAATGAAAATTAATTTATAACAGCAGTTGTCGCAGTATGAGCGTCAGACGGCCATGTACGCTGCGTGCTCGCTTGTGCCAGGAGGTTATGGCAGGGAGTTTCTCACAGAACTCATACGGCAGGTTCTACGCGAACACCATAAATATCATGCAGCATTCCCTTTAAGTAGCCCTGCTCTTGGCGACGTCGTTCGGAACGAAATCAGGCAGTACCTTCATTCCTCACCATCATCGCCAGCGGAACCACCCACGCTTGCCCATGCGGATGACCCTGCGCGTCTCTACGCCATCAACGGCGCGTTTTGTTCATGCACCTGCTGCAGCCATTCGACGTCTTCCAAGCCTGGCCCATCACCCAGCTTTGCAGATGATTTACATTCTGGACCGTGGAAGTCCACTGTCAATATGCATGCGACAATCTTACTTTGTGCTTATTAATTGTTGCGATGATAGGCCCATGTACTGTGACTGTTATTACCTACGAGTAAGCCTACGCAGATTACATCTAGGTGCCCGTGCTCCACGCTATGGTGAGCGTCCGCAACAAGTTGATGAATACTTGGAAGGCAGTCATCAGTCATCAAGCTCCTTCCCCGTCGCCACGATAGTCGTAGTCATTATCACGCCGTCCGTCAGCGTAACACACCGCCCCCGATGAGCCTTTGGGCTCATCGGGGGCGGTGTGTTACGCTGATGGACGATGATGACGGTGATGAGCCAGAGAAACTGAAAACGTTAACCCCCGGAGGTGAGGCTGCTGCCGCGCGAACCGACAAAAAGCCTTCCGCCGCTGACTCGCGACTTACTGTTAAGTCTGCTTCTGAAACTGCCAACAGAACGTCTGCTGCCATTAGCGTTTCCGCCGACTTTTATCTGGTGACTGCACTTGTCGACATGGGAGCTGATTACTCGTTGTTGAGTGCGTCATTGACCCCCCGTCTACACAAGATGCTGAAAATGTGGGACGGCCTAACTAATCACCGCTTGAGGACACCTCGTATCCCCTATGGGAAGGCGTACCACCACGCTTAAGATTTGTGCGTCGGTTTTGTGGCATTATTCCTAGTACTGCTCGAATGTTCTCGGCCGGTCATTTTAGGTATGAATTTTCTTCAAGTGTATGAAGCAATGATTAACCTGCGTGATTTGTTCTCCAGTCTCGTTATCACTATTTCTCAGGATTCGGACATTGACAACGAACATCATGGCGTGGCCTTACGTGTATTTGATGATTGCGTGACGTTGCCGCCTTGCAATAGTATTTCCGTTTTCGTGGATCGTACGTAGCACCAGCCAATGAAGGATATCACCGAAGGGAACTTCACGTTATTGGTCAATTCAAAAGTCACCATCGCTCGAAGTCTCATTCAATTCCGACATGCCCATATTACGGTTTTACGAACTTTGGTGGCTAATACACGCATTTTGCGAAATAAACCACCGTAGCTTACTTGAAGGCATTGAATGATTTGTATGCCTTCCCTTTGGTTAAGAAGATCTCGACTGAAAACAGCTGCGATACCGACATGATTTAGTCACCTCAATGTCGATCGCCAGTTTGAACAACTTAAGCGGGCAAGGCTCATCAGTCTCCTCTAATTCTTCAAGACTATTTTGACATTTGCATTTTACAATGAACGCTTAGTTTATCCGAGCAAAACTAGCCGAAATAAGGCAAACTTTATTGAACCCAACTAATCCAAGTCGACTTCCTCATGCGAATAGAGGCGTGAAACCCTGGAAGATACCAATTATTGCTTACTAACACTATACCCATTGAGCTCTTTTATCTCTAATTAGTGTCACTTCAGATGCGATATCACTTCAGATGCTGAATAATTTATCTGATACTGAATTACATACGAAACACACTGAAGTTTTTCGCGGCACAATTAGTCTAAGTATGAATAACTAAGCTGATGAGGCAGCGCCAAGGTAAGCATGGAAAAAAATTCAAATAAATGTGATTCTTCATGGCATCATCAAACTCGTCTCATTATAATTTGGTTTATTTAAAACACTTTTAATGAAACACAATGTAACTGAAGTTGAATTCATGAGCTCAGAGAATCCAGGCTGAAGATGATACTAATACTAATCACCCTGTGAAATCTAGTTAATTAAATAACTTTACTTAGCTTCCCAATTGAGGTTAATTAGGTATTCGTGCTTGATGCGTTTATTTCATGATAACAACGCTTATATAAATTCAAGTTGTCCTAACGCAACATGGGTAAGCTGAGCTGAAAAAAAAATTATTCTTGTGTGCTTGGCTTCATCAGGTGTTGCAAGAGTGGCTGCGCTTAGATATGCTGATAAACCGGTATGAATAACGTGAGACCGGCGCTGGAAGTGGTGTCATCGCTGCGACTATGTGAAAAAAAGAAAATAAGAAACTTGACAGATTCCACTAACAGTGGGAATCTATGATATGTGAAGCGAAAATGATGACGGTATATATGTCACTTTAAATTCGGCACGCCCCGCCGTCTGGCTAAGGTACTGGGCTTCTGACCTGCCAGTCATGGGATCAAATACCAGCTGCGAAGGCTGCATTTTCTATGGAGGCGAAGATGATGTAGGCCCATGTGGTCAGATTTGGATGCACGTTAAAGAACCGCAGGTTTTCGAAATCGAGGGAGCCCTCCACTACGACGTCTTTCATACCCATATGGCGGTTTCGGTACGTTCCACCCCACATATCAAAACTCAGCACAACGTTACGAGGCGGACGGACGTAGTACACAGTAAACACAAGTAGAAATGTTATGCGCACTCACATATTTGGATAAGATGCAAGTGTACTGTCATTAGTCGGGTAATGACGGAACAACTAACGTTTTCAATACAGCACCAGCAGTGGTAGGCTGATGTGCTGTATATCAAGTTACTGAACTGGCTTCAAGCGCACCATGAGCGTGGCATGTAAATCATTCCATGCATGGCAATCATGTAGTGATTCGCATGTTAGGAGCTGTAATTCATGTTCCCAATACAGTGACGTCACTCGACACCTACTAAGGTGTATATAAAGCTAGCGAGCCGCTGTAAGCGCAACTTGCGCGCGGTATGTACATGACTTCCATGTGACGCAGCCGTACATAATTTTCATGTCCTTATTATTATGCTTGCGCCTGGTATTCATGTTCGTCGTTCATGCTCGTCCCGTGATACCAAATTTGGTATATGTGAACCTAGCGAAACGGCCACGAGCACGCTATGAGTGTAGCATATAGTCTTGTTTTACATGACACCCATATATCGAGTATTGTGTTTGGACGTGTCATTTGACTTCGTCGTTCGTTTACGTCACGTAATACCAAATTTGCTACACGCGAAGCTGGCGAAACGGCCGCTAGCGCGCTGTGAGCATGGTATGTAGTCATGTTTTTATATGACACGCATGACATGAATAACATGTTTTGACCAGTCATATGCCTTCGTCGTCCATTCACGTCACGGAAAAAAATTGTTATATGAGAAGCTAGCGAAACGGCCACGAGCATACAATGAGCGTAGCATTTACTCCTATTTTACATGACATGCATGTCGTGAGTATCATGTTTGGACTTGTCATATGCCTTGGTAATTCATTCACGTCACGCAATACGACATTTGGTATTAGTGAAGCCACATTCCACAAACTGAGCCAAGTTCCGCTAACTGAGATAAAGAGAAGCACACAAAAACATTGCTTCACCGCTACACAGCATCGGTAAGTGTGGCATCATTCGGCAATGGTAGGCTTTTCTTGTGTTTTTTGCACTAAGCTGTTTGATACTTTGAAGATAATGCTATGGTGCAGGCTATACTTGAAATATCTAACGGAAAAATTTTGCACAAGTATTGTACGACTAGCCTTATTATTCTGAGTATTTACGCGTGATTACTATACAAAGAGAGCACTAAAAAGCCCCACTCTCGTGCAGGACTATTTAAATGCCTCGCTGCCGGTACCTGTATACAAACACTCCTGCTGCTTTGTCAATGTTACAAGTGTTGTCGCACCACAGGTCATCTCCGAGTGTATGAAAGAGGTCCTCGACGACTCGGATAGTGACGTGCTGGTCCGTCGGTACGTGGTGGGAGTCACCAACACTCCCTGGCTCCTGACATCTGACGTGCAGGTGTTGTTCCAGCGGCGCGTCTATGTTCCACTTCCCGACCACTCATGCAGGACCACGATCACGCAGCATCTGCTGTCAGGCTCCGACGGCTACGCGTCCTCTTTGTCCTTCGGAGACATCGCAGACGCCACGGAAGGCTTCACGAGTTCCGAACTCGCCATGTGCCTACGCAGTCCATTCTTTCACATAGACAGCCACGAAAAGCTGAATCAGCGGTTTCTGGAACTGGTACAGGTGTCCAGTTTGGAACCAGCGCGTTGCTGCTTCTGCGTCGGTGAAGCACAACTGGAGGAAGATGAAACAACGCCACCATTGTCCAGTGTGTCGGAAGTCGGGCCAGCCAGTCCCAGCACAACGCCACTCTTCCCTGTCGATATCGAACTCCAGAAGGCAATCGCGGCCATGACGAAAGTGCTTGCACACAACGCAAGGCCGAGACCACCGCATGGTGGCGCCGCTGTTAGGACTTCCTCAAGATCGTCGGTGCGGAACTGTACCATTTCATGATTATTTATTATTTTGACGAATATTCGCCATCAGGGCATCTATGGATAATTGGGGTGCTGCCGGTTGTTTGAATTCTGGCTGGTTCCACACGTTTCTAGTTTCTCAGGCTTGCAGATTGGAAAAAATAAAGAACGAGCTAATATAATTGCAATGAATGTTTTGTTGAGATTACCCAGATTGCTTCTGCGAGCTCACAACGAGGAAAAAGTCGCATACTGAATGCGCACGCTTAGAGGAAGCACCTTGCGCACCGACGTAGTAATTTATTTTTCTCAGTTGATACATATATTCACGCATAATAGCTTATATACAAGAAAGCTCATCGCTTTCTTGTATTCGTCTTGTTAAGTGAGCTTAATAAGTGCACCAAATTTGCCTGCGGCATTGGTATCGTGAGGTAAGTAGAAAAGAAACTGAGTCGATGATTATCTAAAACAACAGGGGCAATAAAATTAACGGCTAGCTGTTGGGAGGCATTGAGGCACAAAGCCATAAGGCTTAACGAGTTCCGAACTTGTCATGTGCCTGCGCAGCCCGTTCTACCACATTGACAGTCGCAAAAAGTTGAGTCATTGGCACTGCGGTTCTGAAGAGAGTCTTGGCACGCTCCAACCTCGATAAATGACGCGGCACAATCTGAAGGACCTCTGGGCTGAGAACGCCTCTCGCTGGATACATTTTTTTTCAGAAGCGCTTATTTGATCTCTCTTTTTCGCATACTCTTACAACTGTAATTACGTGGATGAAATATTACGCCCATGAGTGCATGCATGTTTATGTCGATGATAACGTTTATCTACGACATACGGCCATCCTCGAGCATAGCTGCTCTGCTGTAAAGATCTTGGGAAAAAAAACTCGGATGACGCTCAAGTTTCAATGGTGCAAGGAAAAGAACGAATGCTGCAAGGAAAAGAGCCACTGGCAGTTTCAATCTATTCTAAAATGTGTCTACCCAATGTAGAGTTGATAATTTTCCGCTGCGTTATATGTATTTTTTTTTCGTAATTGTCAAAGTAGCCACTACTCATCCGTAAGGCGACAAGTGCGCTTGTGCAGCTGCACCTCCCATAAAGGGTAAGCACCTGCTTTTTGCACCATTCACTTGTTTTGACGCTGGTTTCTACTGTAATATTCTGACACACTATCCTGACTCGTGCGTTATGACAGATTTCGCAACGTGCGCCAAAATTCACAAACGCAACCAAACTTCCTGCAAAGGTGGGAAAAATGTATAGCCATACCTGAATTCTCGCGCACGTCTGTATTATACATTATACTGCCATCGTGTCATACGCTAGAGAGATCGCAGAAGCTTTTTTATAAAAATAAATATTGATAGTTGTGTTCGCTCACAGTTGCTTTGAGATTATGAAGTCTCACTTCTGGACGACACTTGATCATAGTGGAACCTTTCCTTTTGTATTTAGCTTCTTGCACATATTACCTTTCGTGAAAAAAAAACGAAGTTACAGTGTGCGCTTCTTTGCCTTCTTTTTTGCATCCAATTAGTTTGCGCTGCCTATACTTTAGTCAGCTCTATTGTATTGATGGCACACATTAGGTACACAAACCTGCTTTGCGTTGACGTTACATGCAAAAAAAAAAACTACCCCAACGCCAAAAAAAGGCTGAAAGAAACTGCCGCGTTCATTTACCGCTGAGTTCTTTTAGTGCTTTGTCAACCATGATTACAACGTAGATGAAAATAATGATCATATACAATGTGACGTTATTAACGTTGCAGACAATATATCGTCCAATCTGTGAATGCTGGTAAGTTTTCTACTATATGGGATTGGCTTTGCGTTGTCAGAAGCAAATTTATTCAGGCTGAAGTATACGTTAGATCCGAGAGCGAAGCTTAGTTTTTCACAACTTCTGCATCATCGGTAGCCACATGACCTACATTGAAAGCTCTCATGTCGACTCTCAGGACAGTATGGATGTTTGACTCCTGGTTCGTTCTGAAGGCTTCCAGTTTGTCAAGCTCACTGGATGTCACCGAGGCATGGTACTTTTGCAAAACCACCTCGAAATCTTGCAAACTGAGTTCTGGTTCCAAGAGAGCCTCTTTTGGGATATCTTTCCAGGTCAATCTGATCGCTCCTGGAGTGACCGGCGAGCATGGCGTGAGAAAATCGCCTGTCTTCGATGCACTGCTGGGCCTCCTGTACCCTTCAACTTTGACAAAATGCGTAGCGGACTTGAGCTTCTGTCTCACCTCCATCTTGGCCTCTCTCTGAAGCAGCGTGAGATCTTCGCACGTATAGCCGACCGTCTTCTGCACCAGATAGAACATGTCTGCTTCTAGCAGCTGGTGACGGACCTCCTTGAGTCCATTGAGCAGCATAAGTTCTCGAGTTTCGTCCGTTGGTAGCGGAACGTAAACCCACTTTCGAAACACGCGTGCCAGCGCCGGGTCCACCGCCCACGGGGACTTGGTGGCTCCTATGACGGTAACCTTTTGCTTAAAGAGTATTCCCTCAAGAAGGCTCAGGAAGTCAGCCTTGACTCTGTACAAGAATCCCGAGCTTTCGCTGCTCACTCCCGTACCACTCAGGGCGTCAAGCTCATCTAAGAAAAGCACGCTTGGTGCGTGGTTGAGGACCATCTCGAACAGGGTCCTCACGGTGAGGTTCTCATTTCCGACGAGGCACTTGGAGGCGAAGTGCTGGCACATGACGTAGAAGAAGGTCGAGTCATTGAACTCGGTCGCCAGCGCTTTGCCGACGTGCGACTTTCCGCAGCCCGTTGGACCGTACAACATGAGACTCGAGAGCGGCTTGGTGTTCTCGAACAGCGTCGGGTGCTTGACGGGGTACACGACGTTGAGCATGAGAGCACGCTTCAGCACCTCCAGGCCGCAGACGTCCGACCAGCGCACCTGCGCCTCCCCAAGCACGACGACACCGCTCGTGTGAAATGCTTTGTGCTCCTCGTGCCCGTGGAGGCTGCAGTGACATGAGTGAGCAAGTTTGCGTCAGGTTTAGGAGCCGCATAGTGTGTTGTGTTAATGCAAAAAGCAAACGTGCTGTTTTCTGCACGTGAACAAATAATTGAATGGCCATGCGAAACAAGCTACGAATCGCTAGTGACTGCGCTGTGAGAGATTTAAAAATAATTTCCACAATAGATAACTTAACTTAGTTATTCTTTTCAAGCGGGACTATGAGGAACTAACTGCATGTGATGCAAAATCCGTAAACATGGGTGTGTTGAGCAGACGTTTTGACATGCGGACTTGTTTTCTTCAAGCCTACAATGTAACTGATTTCTTTAGCGCTACCATGCCTACGCTTCATACCCTCTCCTCCATCCTAAGAAAGGAAGGGAAGGTCTAACAATAGACACGCAAGTGTATCAAGGTGGAAGAAAGTGTGAAAATAAAACACGTGTTCTCTGAGTAAAAAAAGAAAGAACATAAGGAAGCAGTGAGAAGGTAAGCATGCACACGTTTCGCGGAATCCCGGTTGTCAAACTACTTGTCAAAAGATAACAATGATAGGTTTCTATTCCCTCGACGGAGGGCTTAACTCAAACTGGCTTTCCTGAAGTATGTACCATACAAAATGGATTCAAGAGCTGTTTAGAAGCGTTTATACCCACTGACCAGAGCGTAACGAACGTATGAATAAGATATAACACTATATATTCTATTTCTTGTGGACAGGACGTTTGACTGAAGTATGTAGAGTTTGTAATTTCCAAAGTTGTATCCTGATACATCAGAATTTTCTGCCTCTATTTTCACCAATCATTTTTCATGTGTCCTAACTGCGTGCAGTTGAAACAGCATTGTTTGAAGCACTCCATACACTCTTGCGACGAAAACACCTTTTGTATTTTCATATATTTACACATTTCTTACATTTTCATATATTAAATATTTACTGCTTCTCGAATCATTTAGTTTTCTTCGAAATGTATTTATTGTTGATTCAAATTCTTGTTCCCTTTCATAAACAGAATGAAATTGCAGCAAAGAACTTTAGTTATCTTTTGAACTCATTAAAGAAATTATCACACCTTAGGTATGAATCGCTGAAAACGGCACACGGAATGACCATTTAGGTATGGTATGCCTTGAAGTTAGAATTTGAAGTAAGAAGGACTCTGGAATTTTAATATTTACGTTTTGCGAGCATTTACGTGACATCATAAAGAAAAAATCATTTTCGCCGTAATTTATCAAAGGCACAACGTTGTTTCAAGCACTCTATACACTCCTGCAACGGAAATAACAATTGTATTTTTATATAATTATACATTTCGTACATGTTCATATATTAAATACTTACTACTTCAATTGAATATTGACTGCATTAAACAGCTGGAAAAAGCTGCACTTTTTCTCTACAAAATGTATTATGCGATTCTTTAACTTCCCTTCGTACTAGAATAGATTTATTACACTAAAAAGCATAAATATTTTCAGCAATAAGCAAGAATTCTTCAAATATCCGCTTGTTCTAGCAGTCTTTGCGAAAGTCGTGCCACGTTTATGGGCTTCTTTTGCTTAGATTATTTGCTGGTTAGCTCGGTAACATCTGGCCACGTTGACTTTAGGCTACCTACGTAAACACCAGCTGTGGCAAAAGCCTGCCTTGCGCGACTTAGTACAAGCTGCGTGAGCCTTTTCCTGTTAATTTTCATATCACAATACGGCGAAAAGGTCTAGTTGGCGATCATCCATGTTTAAAGCAAAATCTTTTTAGCTTACATAAAACTTCGACATAAGAGCTACCATAATGACCGGTCGGCACTTGCCTAAGATCAAAGTTTTATAGCTATAGCAATTATAGCAGCAGTCTCGAACGGTTTATGCTGCGCCGCCACAGTTGCAACCATCGTTGGTGTCATGTCCCGTAATGCAGTGCGAAGATTTCTCAGTGCATTGCACGTTCTACCGAGGGTTGTAGCGCGTGAGCGATGGCGACTATATGGACACTTTCGGCTGCATTTTGCTCTCTCTCTCTCTCTCTCTCTCTCTCTCTCTCTCTATATATATATATATGTATATATATATATATATATATATATATATACATACATACATATATATATATATATATATATATATATATATGACAATGCATGAAAAAATAATCCTGAAGAAGACTACAGTGCACGGAATCGAACGTCTGATCACCAACTTCTACGCTGAAATGGCAAGCTATTTATATCTCAACATAATGATTATCTGCCTGACCACGTCCACTGCAGGACAAACACCTTTGCCATCTTGCGCCAGTCAACTAGGTCCTGTGCTTGCCGCTGCCACTTCATACCCGCATACTTTATAGTCCCTTCTGCCCACCTAACTTTGTCTCCCCCGAACCCACTTGCCTTCTCTAAGAATCTAGTCAGTTATCCTTATTGACTTGCGGTTATCCTGTCTATGTGCTACTTGCCCAGCCCATATCGATTTCTTGTTCTTGATTTCAACTATGATATCTTTAACCCAGGTTTGTTCTCTGATCGACTCTGCTCGCTGCGTCGTCCTCATTTTAAGCTGAACCCTCATTGTAAGTCTCCTGGTTTCTGTTTCGTAGGTAAGTACCGGCAAGATGCAGCTGTTATATGCCTTCTTCTTGAGAGATTGTGGTAATCCACGAGTCTTGTTTTGAGAGTGCTAGGCGAATGTGCTCCCCCCCCCCCCATCCTTTGTCTTCTGGTGACTTCAATCTCATGGTTCAGCTCCGCGGTTATTACTTGTCCCAAGTAGACATGCAACTTGAGGTGAGGTATTACCTTTCTCGAACCGCTCTTCTCTTCCGAGATTTTTTCCAGAATAATTTTAGGACGTATGCTCCCTTTGTGTAATTCAGTAATGATGATTTACAATTCGTCCCCTGAATTATTCAGCAATGCAATGTCATCGGCAAAGCACAGGTGACTAAGTTACTATTTATGAACTCTTATTCCTAACTCTTTCCATCCTAGGCCTCTGAAAACCTCCTGTAATCACGCGGTGAGATTGTGTCCCCTTGTCTTCCACCATTCTTCATCGCTATTTTGTCGCTTTCTTTATAGATTATTATAGTGGCAGTTGATACTATGTAGGTTTCTTGCAGGATGTTTATATATGCTTTCTGGACGCCCTGAATCTGCAGTGTCTGCAAGACTGCTGATATTTCTACTGAATCAATTGCCTTATCGTAATTTAGGAAGGCTATATACAGTAGTTGGCTGTATTCTGAGTATTTCTCTATTACCTTATTCCTAGTATTAACATAGTGGATTGTTGAGCAGTCCGTTTGAAATCCTGCTCGTTCCTTTGGTTGATTGAATTTTAACGTTGTCCTAATTATATTTTAAATAGCTTGTATACGACGGAGAGCAAGCTGATCGGCCTGTAATTCTTCAAGTCCTTGTTTTCTCTTTCCTTATGTATTTGTCAGCATTTTTCCAAGATTCTGGTACCTTTCTCGTCAGGAGACAGTTCGTAAACAGGGCGGATAGTTTTTCTAATACAATATGTTCTCCTTTTTTACGCAAATCTCATGTTACCCGATCCTTACCAGCAACTTTGGCTCTTTGCATTCTCTCCAAGGCTTTACTGACTTCTTGTCTCGTTACTGGTGGGATGTCTTTGGGTTACTGCAAGCTCCTAAATCGAGGTCGTGGTAGTCTAGGCTGCTGAACAGATCCCTGTAAAACTCTTCTGCTATATTAACTATCCTTTTTATATTCGTAGTTATTTTGCTTTCTTTACCCTTTAGTGCATACATCTGGTTTTTGTTTATCCGAATTTCCTCTTCACCGCTTTGACGCTTCCTTCGTTCTTTCGAGCGTGTTCAATTCTCTCGATGTTGTACCTTTTTAAATCAGATACCTTACGCTTATTAATGAACATTGAAAGCTCTGCCAGTTCTTTTTGGTCTGTTGTGTTTGATGCGTTCATGCCTTCACGTTTCCTAAAGAGATTTTCCTGACTTCTGGGACAGATTTCCAGTGCCCTGTCTGACTACCGTACCTTCAACTTCCACCGCACACTCCGTAATGATGCTCATCAGATTATCATTCATTGCGTCAACGCTAAAACTTGTTTTCTCGATAAGAGCCGTGTATCTGTTCTAAAGCGAGACTGAATTCCTGTACTTTCTCTCTCAGTGCTAGCTCATTGAATGGCTTCTTGCATATCAGTTTCTGTCGTTCCTTCTTCAAGACTAGGAGAATTTGATACGTTATCATTTTATGGTCACTGCATCATAGCTTGGCAAGCACTTCCACATCATGCACGATGTCTGGGTGTGCATTCAGTAAAAGTATATTTTGTTCTTAGTTATGTCATTTTCGCCTCTATGTACATTTACGGTTCTCTCGTTTTCGTAGAAGGTATTCAAGAACCGTAAATTCTTTCGTTCTGCAAATTCTACTAATAACTCTCCTCTGGCATTCCTAGTACCGATGCCATAATCTTCTACTTCTTTGTCTTCAGCCTGCTTCTTCCCTACATTGGCTTTAAAGTCGCTCATGGTAGAGTGTCCGGTGTTTTTACCTTATTCTCATTGCTGATTCCATGTCCTGACATAAGCTTTCAAATAGCAAGTTTTAACGGCTGGATGTAGGGGCGTAAGCCTGTAGCAACTTTATTTTGTATTTTTATTGAGTTTGCGATACATACCACCCTTTCATTATTGCTATCATCATCATCATCATCATCACCACCACCAGCCTGACTGCGTCTACTGCAGGACAAAAGCCTCTCCCATGTTCCGCCAAGTAACTTGGTCATGTGCTTTCTGCTACCAATGTCTACCAAAAAACTTCTTAATCTCATCTGCCCACCTAACATTCTGTCTCTCCCTAACCCGCTTGCCATCTCTGGGAATCCAGTTAGTTACCCTTATTGATCAGCGGTTATCCTGTCTACGCGCTACATACCCGCCCCATGTCCATTTCCTCTTCTTGATTTCAACTATATTATCCTTAACCCTCCCCCCTTTGTTCTCTAAACCACTCTGCTCTCAGGTCGCGGGTTCAAATCCCGGCTGTGGCGGTTGCATTTTCGATGGAGGCGGAAATGTTGTAGGCCCGTGTGCTCAGATTTGGGTGCACGTTAAAGATCTCCAGGTGGTCGAAATTTCCGGAGCCCTCCACTACGGCGTCTCTCATAATCTTATGGTGGTTTTGGTACGTTAAACCCCACATATCAATCCATCAATCAATCAATCAAAGCACTCTGCTCTTTTTTGTCTCTTAAGGTTAAACCTACCATTTTTTTTCCATTGCTCGCTGCGTCGTCCTCAATTGAAGCTGAACCCTCTTTGTAAGCTTCCAGGTTTCTGCTCCGTAGCTAAATACCGGCAATATACAACTGTTATATACCTTCCTCTTGAGAGATAGTGGCAATCTACCTGTCGTAATTCGAGAGTGCTTGCCAAATGTGCTCCACCCCATTCTTATTCTTCTAGGTACTTCCATCTCATGGTTCGGCTCCGCGGTTATTACGTGCCCTAAGTAGACATAATCTTTCATGCTACATTATTCCTCTGTGTTGCCGGCTATATTTCTGTGCATAAGGATCCGCATGCCGAGTTGTCTTCTGTCAGTGAAGCCACGATAGAAAAGGACGTGTCCATTGTGTAGCACTGTATAGGCCTCAACTGTCCTCCAAGCTTACTCATTCTTGTTACATACCATTTCACGCCTTCTAGCTCCTCAAATATCACAGCTAGATTTGCCTCACTAGATAAGGTTCTATCGTTAAACGTTACCAACTTCAGGTTCCTACGACGGCTGTTCCGGACCGAGAAATATTTGGCACCCTCTGCTGCGTTGCAGATCTGACCGCCACCGTGGTCAGTTGCTTCGCAGCTGCTGGGGACTGGGTGCCGTGGGTTATTTGACGTATGCATGTGGGAGGTAGTTGCCAGATACTGCACCAGGGTGGCCAATCCTTCTCTGGTGAGGGAGTGCGTTCCCGGCGGTAATTACCGTTGAGGCTGCACCCCAAGCCTCTTAATGGCATTCCACCAACACAAGGTTATTTTTTAGGGGTGAAGCTCCTTAAGCTGTCGTTCGTGCGTCCCCGATGTATGTAGTAGTAGTAGTAGTGGGTAGCCATCTCCCGTTGAGTACTTGAACTGACCGCTGGATGGGGCTACTTGTATATAATGACGATATTCAAGATGGCGGTACCTGGAGTGTTCACTAGATGGACCAACGCACAGACAGACAGACAGACAGACAGACAGACAGACAGACAGACAGACAGACAGACAGACAGACAGACAGACAGACATATGGATGGCCACACGCGCACGAGCGGGCGCATGAATGAAGACCGCACGGGAGGACTGACGGACGTTTCGCTTCACTCATCATCAATCGCTTCGTGGGTATGCTGTGGTTTTTTTTATCCGCTTAGGAACTGCGGTGCACCAAGATTCGATCAACAGACGTCTTTCGCGCGAGACTGATATACTAGTCACTACGCCATCAGTGCATTACTCTAACTTTTTTGTATTTACAATGGTAGAAATAGCGTGTTTCAACATTATATACCAGCGATATGGTGCTGTGAGCGCGCTTGTCGTTATGGTCCACGCCCTGCCTATCACGATGCGCCGAAGCGCGCTCATCTCCCACACGTGCTTCGATCCGCGGAGTAAAGGGGCCGCACTTATTTAGTAGTGGGTGATATGCGCGTGTTTCGGCTCTGACCGGAACAATCGCGTTTAGTTGCCAGGTGCACAAAGATCACTTCGCTTACTGGACAGGCTCCATTTGCAAAGAGAGCGCGCTTTTCAAACGCAGCGAAATAACAACTATGACACTTGTAAGTTTGCACTCATAATTTTACCAGTGATAACGTTTCGTCATCGTTTTTATTTAAACCGCGCGTTCAGTGTTGAGCTGTAAACATTGTAAGCTGATTCTCGTCCTGTGTGTGTTGTTTTCGTGCAACATTTGTGCGTGAGCAGCATGCTGGACGTTTCGATCTGCTTGTCCTTCTTAGCATTGCATTCCAAGTTGTTGCTATCACAATCATTGCCTCGCCCGTGTGGTGAAATTGTGACTTTTTACCTGGCATGAAAGTACGCAAGAAGGAAAGAGGCAGATTGTTGGAGAAGCAACTGTGAATATTGACTCCACAGACCATCCTCATGGTCACCGTCACTGGCGTGCACGTTATCTTGCTCATCTCAACGGGATCGAAAGTTGGGCTACTTGGATATGCATGGTACAACTGTCACTTCAAGCGCACAAATAAACAGAAAGGAAAAGAGGACAAGCGCTTGTCCTCTCTTCCTATTTGATTATTCGTGCACTTAAACTGAC
The DNA here is from genome assembly GCF_043290135.1 of Rhipicephalus microplus. Classification (NCBI taxonomy): domain Eukaryota; kingdom Metazoa; phylum Arthropoda; class Arachnida; order Ixodida; family Ixodidae; genus Rhipicephalus; species Rhipicephalus microplus. The sequence goes on along the minus strand of NW_027464585.1, from coordinate 25,328,898 downwards.
AGTTACACCTTGCTAATATCGGCAGCCTTCAGCGAGTGACTGTGTGAAAAGTATCCCCACTGTGCCAAAATATGCTACGTGAAAAGTATCCTTGGAATTTCCGTGTTCTCTTACACCACCATTTTATATAGTTGCCCGAGATCGGACAAAAAAGAGTTAGCTGCCAGACTCACTTCATAAACATTGCAATTTGTCGCTGTCATATTCACTGCTTCACGCTTGCAGTCCAACTGCGACTTTTTTATTGAACTTGATTAGATTAAAATGGTGGTTTAGGGTATTAACCCCAAATCCCAGTGAACAAGTTTGATAACATTATTAATAATATATGTGGAGTTCAACGTGCCTAAACCACGATAGGATTATGAGAGGCGCCTTAACGGAGGGCTCTGCAAATTTCGATCATCTGATGTTCAAGTTGCAGCGAAATTAGAGCACGCTGGCAACACAAAATTTAATAGTGCGAGGCAGCGCAGATGATGGCATGAGGGACACACAGGACACAGTGCTATGTCCTGTATATTTTTGTTACCGTCGTGTGGACTGTTACGCAACAGTAATCACGAACCCAATTTTCCACCTAACAATCCTTGTACATTTATTCGTACTGCAGCATCAAATGCGCAGGCGTTCAGGAAAAAGGTTTACTTGCTAAGTGAGGACTGTCAGTTTCACTGTGCTGTCACCTTGGTTCTGAACACCGCCGCGGTGGTCTTGTGGCTAAGGTACTCGGCTACTGACCCGAGTCGAAGAATCGAATTCCGGCTGTGGCGGCTGCATTTCCGATAGAAGCGGAAACGCTGTAGATCCATGTGCTCAGATTTTGGTGCACGGTAAAGAACCCCAGGTGGTCGACATTTCCAGAACCCTCCACTACGGTGTCTCTCATAATCATATGGTGGTTTACGCACGTTAAAGCGCTCATATCAATCAATCACCTTTGTCCCGATATCGAAGGTAGTTGTGCCTGTTGTTCGCTTACGCATGCGCATTGGTTCTGTTAATCTTTAGGGGGATATTTTTTTATTCAAAATTGTATTGTGGGTGAACAACTGTCCTGTAAATATTTCGAGGTTCGTTCACAATGGTGGCTAGAACCAGTCGTACAACCATTTGTGACTCGCGACCAAATAGCGACTGATGTTCACACCCGCAAAGGCGGCATGCGAGTGACCGGAGGCTGCCAACCCGCAGAGTCACGTTCGGATTTTGTTATGAGCAAGAACTCTGTAGACCGGCGGCAATCAGCTGATTAGATGATGGCCGTCAGCCCATTGAGCGGAGCCAACTGAAGTGCCGCATTTATTCTTTTTGTCAGCTTCTTTCGCGCAACGTTCCCAGCAGCGTCATGGAGTTCGATTCAACTGAAGAAGAAAAGATTGTCGTGGCGCTGATGCGCTATGCCATAGTGTCAGTGCTGGCAGTGCAGTAGCCTCAAAATAAAAAAAAAATCACACCACATCCACAGAGTGAATGATGATGAGTCTGGCGAAGCGTTCTTCAATCTGTCCGTACTTCCACCAGTTCGTCCTTGCTCCTGTCCGTCCGTGCATCCATACGTGATTCTATGCGTCCCTGCGTACATCCATGCGTCCATCCATCCGTCCGTCCATTCATCCATTCGTCCATCCATCCGTGCATCCGCCCGTGCGTTCGTCCATCCTTCCGTCCGTCCGTCTGTCCGTTCACCCATGCGGCCATGCGGCCATCTGTCTGTCCGTCCGTTCATCCAGTGAACACTTGAAGTACCGCAATCTCACATCTTTTCATCATATGTTCATCATATACAAGTACCGCCATACAGCAAACATTCCAAGAACTAAAGGACAGATGGCTACCTACTACTATTACTACTACTACTACTACTACTACTACTGATGATGATTTTTCAGAGCTACCTTACTTTTTTTACTTGGCCCCATCGCGGTGCTCTAGTGGTTAAGGTGCTCGGCTGCTGACCCGCAGGTCGCGGGATTGAATCCCGGCTGCTGCGGCTGCATTTCCAATGGAGGCGGAAATATTTTAGGCCCGTGTGCTCAGATTTGGGTGCACGTTAAAGAACCCCAGGTGGTCGAAATTTCCAGAGCCCTTCACTACGGCGTCTCTCATAATCATATGGTGGTTTCGGGATGTTATACCCCCCCCCCCCAAAAAAAATATCAATCAATCATTACTTTTTTTACTTGTTTACTAACTTCATGTTGTCCAATACGGCTTCGCAGATGCAGACCCTGCAGTGTAAGGCAAAGTGAACAGCATCCTTTTTGCCATGAATTTTTTATTGTGACACATCAGGTTCCCAAACATTAATTTTATAAAGTTTATAGGTCTAGGTCTGTTCTACTGCGCCGACATTGTGTGTTGGGGTTATAAACCGAGGCGTAACAAGCAAGCTCCTCCTTATCATTGGGCACATTTTTAGCTTGTCAAAAGGGCAAAGGCGTGGTCATGTTTTCATTAGGCCATAGTTCAGTCATGCATCCACCGATGTGAGAGTAGTTTTCTTAATCAGGCTCACTGATTCAGGGATTCAGGGTGCGCGATGGCACTCCCGACTTCAGTTGCGGGAGCACTGCTCATGTGCTCCAAGAATGCTCGCGCAGCAACTGGCAGCGACGGGGTCGTAGCCCGCATATGAAAGCTGCTTGTCATACGCTACATCCACACCATGTCGCACAATTTTCGTAAACTTGCTCGAAAAGTTTGTTTGACAACAGTGTTCTCTGCACCGGTGCGGCTGTCTGCACTTTGCAGAAAAGCACACTTGCAGAGCAAAATGACTTAAGTTTGATCGATTAAGCAAAGGCGCTCTCACGTCTTCTTTACAGAGTATGTAGTCTACTCGATTTCGCTGTTTTGTGACAGGGTGTACGTTGGCAAACGGGCTGACACCTCAGAACGAGGCATACGAAGAACAGTTTCCTTCGAAGAAAAAAGCACGCTAGCTACCTTGCCTCACACTGCAGGAACTGCGGCTGTGAACCCGTGTAGGCAAACACGAAGGTAGTTAACAATGGGAAAAGCAAAGTAGGACGAGAAATTATAGAGGTGGCAGAAATTATCGATACGAATCAAAGATAGATTATTTGTATATCGTTTGCTCTAACTTCGAAATAATTCTTTAGGTATTAATGCCTGACACTGTTTATTGGCCTGTTCATCTCTTGTTGCTCTTGCATAAGTGAATTGGTTGCTGTGACGTGATAGGGTGCTCCTGGTTTTGATCGTTGCACTAGACACACGTCAAGTGTGGAGAACACATATGTAGTTTACTTCAGTGATTCTTGTAACAAAACTCAGTTGAAGTTCGGTGCATGTGCACTGTCTTTGTATGAGTGTTTTTTTGTGTATTCTGGTGTGGGCTACCATATGCTGTTAGTTCCTATGTCTTCATTTTTCAAGTGCCTAAAAAGCTTTTGCTTTATTATGACTGTTCTGTACACATTGTTTTCGGCGATTCTGTTCGCACTGCGTCATGGAATCAATACATATTGTCAGAGCAAGTATCATCAAGCGGCGTTCTTGATGGGTGTGTCACCGAGCTCCCATATATCGATGGTGTGAAGTCGATTGCTTTATTCCACGAACACATTCACGTCAATACGATCTCCCCTGTTCACCTTAATGTACCTCATCGAACTTTACGCTGACTAAATAACCACTATAGCTTATCACGCATGTATACGGTGAAGCCGATGCTTTCAACCTGATACTTTCAGCTCTTCCACAATAAATGTGTCTGTGAAATCATCTGCCAGATGAGCTTACATCAGAGTGTGGCCTTGCACAGTTATTTTACAACATTAAGAAATATTTGCTCACTGAATGCTGATGCAAGACATCTTTATATTTATCCGTGCCCCCAATACTGTTTGGGTTACCAATGTTTATATTTATTTCACGTGCCTTTTGTTTTACTGTCTTCCGTATAATTATTTGCACAAAACTCTTTGTCCATTTTCCTTTTCTGTTGAATTGTAGATTTATGTTATATTTTACGTAGACCATCAACATTGATTAATTAGGAAAAAGAGATGGGGTTGCAACCTTGAAAAAAACAACTGGGCTTGTCGAAACGTTACCTTCAGCACCCCCTGCCCCCTGTTTTTGAATTTTTTGCAAGGTTCACTTTTGACTTTTTGTCCTTCATTGTGGTCAATCACACATTGCGACTCAATTTCTTTTAGTATAATCTGCTTTTATATGCTCACATGATGAACCTAATTCTTTGTAGTAATCAATATTTACATTCGTACGTATGCGAGCATATATTTCTAACGTGTATCCTGTGTTACTCCCCTTACATAATGTCTCACGAGGGTTCTACAAAATAAAATAAATCAATAATGAATAAATATGTAAATAAATAGTTAAAATTATGACTTACAGTGGAAAGACGCTGAGGTTACTGCCGCTGCTCAATAGGCGGGCCGGCTGACCCGTGGGCGACGGTGTCGCACTGGCGCTCAAGCAGTCGCCCTCGTTCTTGGCCCCAAGGAAGCGGATGAACTCGTGCGTGCGCTGCAGGTAGCCGCTGCTCTCGACGCGAATCTCTCTAGCCGCCACGAAGTACAAGAACAGAGCCTGCTTGTAGAGCCGAAAGGCCTCGCCAAAATTTTGAGCCTTCTCTTCGGCCTCGGCGCGGTGGCCGTAGTCCACAGCCATTCGAACCGCTTCTTCTGCGTTCATGCTGCACTCCTTTGCGCCTTTTTATCTGTCGTCCGGAATTAAGAAAGTAAGAGCGCAGGACTTGTGTCAGGAAAAGCACTTTTGCAGTGCGAACGACTCGGGATAAGATTTAGGTGCCTAGCTTTTGCTTAGAGTGTCGCTTGATTTATCGCGATTGGAAGTGACATGCGGCAATTAAGCTTGACACCGATGACAAGTGACCAACGTCCGTGAAATCACAGCTACGAACAATCGCAGTGTGCAAGTTGGCGGATATATGAAGTAATTTATTGGAGACGAAGCTCTTCGCAGCATGAAACCGAATGCAGTGCTTACCTGGTTGTCTTGAAGATAATGATGGTGACGAAGCTCGTGAGATGATTGGCACCAACCCACTCATGGGGATCGGTCAAGAGTGAGTCAAGAGTGCGACCAGTGGTAGAGCTATTTGGTTCCTCTTTTTGTTCAGTAATCGCCATGTAACACCCGCTCTTTATTTGTTTTTGTTCATCCATACCCTCTAAACAGGCTCTGGCAATGCTCTGGTGAAAATTATTCAAACTTCACACGACCATTTGGTTTTCTGCTCACATGGAAGAAATCAACCGTGCTCCCACGAACTTCAACAAATCTGCCCACAACGCTTAATGAGGACTTGCAAACCATGCAGCCACAATGCAGGATGATGTTGAGGTTTCAGAATTCAAGGATTACCTCGTCTCGCACAACGAGATCACGACACATTTCTATCTAGGACGCAGGGCCTTCCCCCTGCACACAGTTAACTAAACACAACTCCGGCCAGTACGCTAAGGCTATAAAAGACAATAATCTACCCGACCACACTGTTAATTAACCAGATTTACCCGTAGTGCGTACAACATGCAATAAATGTTATGATACCATAAATCTCGCTCAAATGCTCTGGCGTTGCTCCGCGTTACGTGGCGACAAGAAAAATACTGAAGAATGATAGGACGCAGTTTTATACGCAGTCCTACATTAGGCGGACAATTATGGGAAGTTCAACGGGCCCGTGGTACAGCTGAAAGATTGAGTCTTTCGGTCTCAACGTGGGAGGGGCCCACTAAAGGTTGAGAAACTAGCGTGGCTTATTAGACTATAATGAAGCTCTTTCGTCCAGCCATACTCCTAATTTAGTTAGGAGTTAAACAAAATAGCTTTGTTATAGACCAAACATTTGTTTCACCAATAATGAACTCTCTCTGATTGTTTCTGAAAGGCAGCCACTGGTAATCACTGTTGAGCATAAAATCTGGCATACTTTAGTTGGCGAAGCCAAAACCAACGCGCCTAACAGCCCTTCGACCATAAACTTCGAAAACGCCATCAATGACGATGAGCTATTAAACGAATTCAGAGAGGAAGATAAGTGAGCGTCGACAAGCGGTGAAGCAGCAGTTATGCGTTGCCACTAAACCAAGTGTCTAGATTGACTGTTGATAACGGTAAGGGGAACAGTGCCATTATCAAGGGTGTTTTCGAAGTGAACAGTAAATGCGCTGCTTGGTGCGTTTGTTTCGGTTTCTGCAGCAAAATGAGCCAGATTTTCTCGCTCTGTTGTGATTTCCAGTGGCCGCTTTTATATAATTTTGAAGTGGCCGGGGACTTTTCGCAAGAAGGATCTGAATGCGCCCATTTGACTGTATCGTTTACTTCCATTAGTTAAAAACTTAAGTGTTTTCATTTGTATAATCACAGACATAACGAATGTTGGTACGCACATTAAGGAACCCACTACGACAGTCAGTGTTGTTACCTTAGCGAGAAGATTGCCAAATTTAGCTTCTTTTCAGCCGTGCGAGCGACAATTCATTGCTCAGACTATCAGCGATTGTTTTTGGGGACTTTCATATTTAAGGTATAGAGTGCCCTAAAACAGAACAGACTGAAAATTAGGACACTGTGATAACAGTGGATTGCTCAGAACGAGTTTCCATAAATGAGGCCATATCATGCAGGATCAAGCTTCCTGCGTCGCTGTGATCTTTAGCGTGCAATGTGGCCGTTCTGAGCAACTTTTCTCTTCAAAATAGAAATGAGCAAAGAGGCTCTGACCGGCTCAGATCACTGAACTGAACCGGCTCAGTTGAATGGCTCGCGGTTTACAAAAGCACAGGAGGTAGCAGTGCAGTCCACTTTCACTTACCACAACAATAATTGATTAGAAAATCGCAGCATTTGCACGAAGTGAATGATGAGGAGCTGGGCGAAGCGTCCGTCCGTTCATACGTTCATGTGTCCGTCCGTCCGTGCGTGCGTCAATGTGTCCGATCACGTTCGGGAATGCGGATGGCGTGGCGTGCAGCTAACACCTATGACACGCGAACGATGAAAGCCGAGCGCAAGCGTCTTCAACGCACCCGCCACTCTGCTTCGTCCATGCCCCGCCAACGATCCGCCACGTACGGCGACAATTCAGGAGACTGAGAGAGGCACTCGTTCTTCGCGTGCTCAGGCACAGCCCGCACAGCAGCCAATCGGAGAGTACCGGTAGAGCGCCATCTTGAATATCTTCACTCAACTGCCGTTTGTATGTACTTCTGTGAGACAGTGCCGTATAATATACCACCTTTTTTTCTTTCTCGTCTGTTATTCTCTCGGTTATATGCGACACATGACAAGGTAGTTTAGGAGCTTCACCTTTAATATATTTTTAAATAACAAAACAATCTCTTCACGTGCTTTATTAGATTAAGAACTAGACTTGGCCGAAATTGAGCATCATGATTATTTAGCGACTTCCGGCTAAAATGGGCGTCTTGTCGGAATCGTCCTGGTGACATTCTACCTCCCTCCACCCAAAAATTTAACAACACTGTAAACAGTGAGCTTCATTGATTTACCAAGCCCTGGACAACTCGCCGGTGGCCCGCAGACGCCTCGGCTCATAGGCGGCTACGTCCTATGCACGTCATTCAAAAGTCCCGAGCCAGCCCCAGCAGACTCGGGCCATCTGCGCTATTCATGCTTTCTGCATCCGCTGGTGTGTCCTATGCCGTCTGCTCCCTCCGTGTCTCTGACACAGGCCACAACCTCTACCCAATTCCCAGCTCAACAGCAGTTATGTAGGGAATTACACCTATTTCCTTTGCAATGCAACTTCCTATAAGTGAACTATTCGAGCGAGCATGCATCGTAGACCCGCGTGGTCGTTCTCGCCTCGGTTTTTCCTAGCGAGTATAACGCGTGTTTGCCCGTTTTCTGGGAATATGCACATGCAATAACTAGGTGCACAAATAATGCGAAATTCAGAAACATCCGAGAAGCAGACAGAAAAGCAAAGGAGAGCAGGAGTGCGATAGAAAGTTTGCGTGTCTAACTCAAGATAGCCACATAGGCATGTGGACCACGCTGTTATCTGCAGCTGCCCGATAGCAATCGCTCGGACAGTCCGGGGCTACCCACAGGCCACGCTGAAACTGACATGCGCCCGAGCGACAGTGGGCAGCGCTTCCTGATGAGCCGCGAGAAAAACGAATACGGCGCTGCTATCCGCAGCCATCCGGAGCCGTTCAGGACGTGTAAATTATTGAAGCTCAGTACATGTATTGCCGCAGCTAGCACGCAGACACCTCATTTGTGTAATTTTTCAATAATGGCAGACACATTTCTTGAAACACCCCCTACATTGGCACGCATTGTCGCATAATATAAGAGGCACAGAAGTCGAGTATTAGATGTAGGATTGGCATGCAAACTACGGTCAGTCGCATCAGCTTTGTGATCCGGGTGGGTTAATATTGTTAACCAAAGGGATACTGAACAAAATTTGCCACGAATAATTTCAACCAAAAGAGGAGAATGTGTCCTGGAATATACAGGCACCGCCTCCATTTTGCACAGAAAAATATTTTTTTTTCATTTTTTATTTATTTCCGCGGCTTGCGACCACGCCGGGAAAGTTTGATGATGCCACACACGCCTGAAACGCAAGAGCCAACAATGGCAGCCGTCGCCTGCATCTCTCGACTCGCTCAGCTACCCGTATGGTGCCCTGAACTTCGATCAACAGTAGTGATTGAGTGATTATAGAGAAGAAGAAAAAGGCACCTAATTTCCGTCAGCCTCATGTGCGACACGGCACAGTGCCTTGCAGGGGAGATAGGAAGAATGGATAAAACGAATAGTGGAACGCAACAAATTGAATGGTCACGCGCAGAATGGCAAGCAGATCAAAACCTGCCCCATGTTTCTCACGCAAAAATGATGCCCAAAACGTACTCACCCGTACAGATGAACGCGAATCAGCGTCTCAGTTGTTGCTTCGCTGTGTCTGAAATAAGCGCGGTTTTCGCAAACAGAGACTGTGCACGATTGCAGTGACTTTTGTGTGTTCGGTAACTACAGCAGAATCGTTCCGGTCAGAACTTAAGGCCATAGAACAAGTACGATGCTCCCAACCGTGAGGGAAGGCATCCGAGTGAGCATAATCCACCCCCTTCTCTCCGCGGCGCAAAGTTCGCGTGGCAGATGTGAGCACGCACCACCGCGTCACGACATTGTGGCGACGCGTGCTCATTGCACCATCTTGCTGGTAATGCTGAAAACATGGTAGTTCCCCCGAGATACTCGTCATCATACGTAAATGGTTGATATAAATAGCTTGTCGTTCGAATGTGTTCGTATAACTGCAAGCGCAATAAAAGAAGGAGATAGGAAAGTTGGGAGCCAGTTGCAGAAATCCGAAGACGGTGGCATCAACCGAAGAGAGTTGCAAGGCATCCGGAGGTCGCAGAGGACGAACCAGTCGGCGACAGCTAGGCTAGCATATGCGGTCGTGGACGGCACAACTGTCCAGCTTGAAATCCTCCGAGCGACCCCAATCGAACAACATAAAAACTAGGAGAGGCCACTCTGGCCAGAAGTGGTGGCGCTACGCAGCTTCACGCTGGCCGTAAGATGGCAACACATCGCTCACTTCTTTCAAGGGAACGCACGTACTAGTTATACCTACAGTATCACCTTCCTAGCGCATTACACGCCTACGTGTCTTCGCGACTGTTGTGGCTTTCTTATTCGTCTTTATTGCCTCACGTGCACATGGTCGGGCAGGATCTGGAATGAATCAGATGCGAGAGAAGTAGACATGGCGTCGACATGGCCGTAACGTTGTGACACTATGTGTTCATGAGCGTTTAAAGCTATGAAGAAGTACAATCAGCAGCAGGGAGATCCGATAAAATATTCATAACGTGCCTGACGTACATCGTGGTCTTCACTTGTTTGTCTGCCTCTCTGCTTGGCTGCTGCTAGATTCAACCACATTATTACTTTGTAGAGAGTGTATCGGATTCTTCATTGAAGCCTCAAACTAACATTTCTCGCATTTCGCTGTCCGGCACAGAAAGCTTTTCTTTTTTCCTCTTCGTTTCGCGTATTCTTTTCGTGGATTGCTTTACACACACAAAAAAGAAAGAACTGTCTGAAACACTGTGCCGTACGTTTGCGAGAAAATCATTTATTGGCTCAAGAAAGTGAGTAAGTGATCGCGTTGTTCGACTTTAGGAGCGAAGCTCTTTATAACAACACTCATTCGTCCCTCGTGGCCGTTGTAGTGTGTAACAAGTATAACATTTTGACCTCCAAGGTGAAGCCGGTGAGAGATTTCTTCTGTGTGTTGTTGAACAATAGAAAAATACTGCTTAATGTACATGCCAATGGCTGCTAAAGGTGAATGAAAAAGAGGAGCATTCGGCTTTTAGTTAACGCATAACGCTGCAATCCCATTTAGCAGCCAATGGCATGTAAATTGAGCACTATCTGATAAGAAAGGGTTGCTACGTTATACTCGCTGGGTTTAACCTCCTTAGTTTCAGAAAGGTTTAGCGAGCGTTGAGCCGCAGTGCCATGAATACAATGAACTAGTATATACCATGAACTCTAGGTGGTTAAAGGTGGGAAGTAGATACGAAGCGCAAGCCCTAGAAAGTAAAAGCTGAATTCTCCTGTCTCTCATTTTCCATTAGCAGCCATCGGCGTGTACATTGAGCACTATCAGACAGGAAAAGGTTGCTACGTTATACTCGCTGGGCGTAACCTCCTTGGTTTCAGAAAGGTTTAGCGAGCGTTGGGCCGCAGTGCCATGAATACAGTGAACTAGCATATACCATGAACTCTAGGTGGCTAAAGGTGGGAAGTAGACCCGAAGCGCAAGCCGTAAGAAAGTGTGCGTGTGCCACCTCTCGTTTAGCCCTTGGAATGTTCGCTGAATGACGGTGCTTCTATATTTGGAATATATGATGAAAAGATGCGAGATGGTGGTGGTTGGAGTGTTGAATAGATGGACGAACGGACACACAGACAGATGCATGGATGGACGCATGAACGGACGCAGGGGCGGATGCATGGACGAACGCAGTGATGGACGCACGAACAGACAGACGAACAGAAGGGCGGATGGACGCATGGACGGTCACACAGACGGACGCATGGACGGACGGAAGCAAGAACGAGTGGACGGACGAATGCTTCGCCCCACTCTCCGTCATTTACTCTCCGTCATTTATTCCATGGATACGCTGCTATTTTTTTCTTGTGCCAGTACATGTATTTTATTTCCGTACATGTCTGAGGTAGTATATGCAACGTGTAGTTATGCTTAGTACGAGTGTGGCGTTCGCAAGTTGACTAAAGTTAATGAGAGCCACAAGAGAGAAGTTGTGAATCTAGAAAAATGTTTGTTAGCTAAAGCTAAAGCGTAATTTTGAGTGAACACTCCTGCCTCGTTAACAGCTTGGGCAAATATATTTTATTTTGTGGACATATTTTGCGGACGTAATGTGCGGACGTATTTAACACCGCCTTGGCAAGTGTATTTACTAATGACCATGCCATGCCTCTGATTGTACTAAGATCTCGGTGAATTACCAGTGAACTAACAATGCCTAACAATATATTTTCCATTGATGACATAATATCTTGCATAGAACGTCTCAAGTTAACATCATCAGCTGGTTTTGACGAAATTGTTTCGAAGTTTTTACTTAATACTAAGAACAATTCGGCTGCTTTCTTGTGTCATCTTTTCTTAATCCCTTTCAACAGGTCACTTACCCGATGACTGGAAAGTGGGAAAGGTCGTTCTCATACATAAGTCTGGCAGTAAGCAGTCACCATTAAATTATCGTCCAATCTCGTTAACAAGTATACCATGCAAAATCATCGAACATGTCATTTATTCACAAATCATGACCTTTTTAGAATTAAATGATTTTTTTAATCCTTCACAGCACGGTTTTTGCAAAGGCCTATCTTGTGAAACTCAGCTAGCTAACTTCCTTCATGATTTACACTTAAACTCAGACTGTAACCAGCAAACTGATGCCATCTTTTTAGATTTCGCTAAAGCGTTCGATAAAGTGTTTCATCAGCTCCTTCTTTTTAAACTTTTTAGCTTAAACATTAACCCTAACGTTCTTAATTGGGTTGCAGCATTTCTGAGGAATCGCTCCCAATCAGTTTTTGTTAATGAGTGTGTTTCTAACCCTCTTCCAGTTAAGTCAGGTGTTCCCCAAGGTTAGGTGTTAGGTCCTATACTGTTCCTAATATACATTAACGACTTACCTTTGCACGTTTCATGTCACATTCGCATGTTCGCCGATGATTGCGTCATTTATCGTACTATTACGAATCCATATAAGCAGCAAGCACTTCAACAATATCTTAACTCTATTCAAGCATGGTGTGACCATTGGCTCATGACACTTAACCCAACTAAATGCAAATCACTATCTTTCTCACGTCGTCAAAACCTTTAACTTTTCCTTCCACACTCGGTAATGTTGACTTGGACAGAGTCGAATCTTATAAGTATCTAGGTGTAACATTGTCAAATGATCTAACGTGGGGTGCGCATGTCACTAACATAATAGCGGGTGCTAACAAATCACTTGGATTTCTGAAACGTCATTTACGCCACGCTCCCAAACACCTGAAACTTCTAGCCTACAAATCTATTATCAGGCCAAAGCTTCAGTATGCGGCTGCCATTTGGAGCCCGCCTCAGGCTTATTTAACAAATTCAGTTGAGGCACTGCAGAACCGCGCGGTACGATTTGTTCATTCATCATATTCATATCATGTCAGTGTGTCATCATTGAAAGAAGAATCATCTCTATTAACTCTTGCACTTCGTCATCGCATTGCCACCCTAGCTCTGTTCCATAAGTTCTATTACAGCTCACGTGACCGACCGGACTTTATCACCACTCCAGCTCGCATATCTCATCGCACAGGTCATGCCCTACAAGTCACCCGTCCACGCAGCCACACCAAGACATTTTCTGCCTCCTTCTTTCCACGGGCATCATCTGAATGGAACGACCTTTCCCACAGCACTGCCGCCATTACCTGCCCGAGTTTATTTTTACAAAACGTAACACATTGTCTGTCTCGCAATTAACATACATGGTTAGCATTTTTTGGATAATTTCTCTACATCCACCCCTTATGTAACACCCCCTAGTGGGGTCTTTAAGGTAATAAAATGAAATGAAATGAAATGTAATGAAATTTTGCTACGACGACAACTGCTTCTGATTGTTTTTCGCAAAAAAACGGTGTAAAAGCATAGAAAAAACTTTTGCGAAGACGGCAAAGAAAACGTAGCCAACATTTTTATTTTTTAAAGACTATGGTCTTTCTTGGAGACCTTCGGCGCAAAAATTTTGGTCTGTCTGTCTGCCTGTCTATCTGTCTGTCTGTCTGTACATTTCTCTGTTTGTCTACTCTTAACGGCATCGAGTACTTGAAACGACCGACCCCATCAGCAGTGCCCACCAACGTTGCTCAAGATTGAGCGTTCATGCTTGTGCAATCGTCAATAAAAAACAATTATTGCGCATGACTGGGGCACAATAACAACACGTATGTGTTCTGCATGAGCATCTTTTACTAGAAAAGGCATACTTAAGTATTTTAAGGACAGTAGCGCTTATCACGCTGTGCTGACCATGCAACGCTTGCACGGAACGGGGAGTGTTTCTAACGCTTTGCTAAGACGAGACGGTGGTGGCACCAACCCTTCGCCTTGCGTTCTACACCTTATCAAATCCGAGACGGGCACGCAGGGTGTGCGCCCTTCGCTTTTCAAGATTACTGCCAGATAGCGCTCATGTCTCACGTGTGATGTGGCTTGATGCGCTTGTTCGCCTCTGCTGCACGCTCGAGGCACTCTAAAGCAGCACCTGCAGAATACCACTTACCGATTTTCGTGCGCAAAACATTAAATAAATGTTTTGTTCACTCTCTCCACCCGCAAGACTATCGTCTTTTGACGACATTTCCAGAAACATGCAGATACGGGGATAATTTTTTTTTCAGTTCATGCTGGAGTCAAGTGCTGCGGCAACTACTGTTCTGTTGCATTGTGCAATGTATGCGTACTTGTGTTCATTTATTGCAGTTTTACTGTTCTCTAGATCTGCGTCTAATGTTGCTTATAGGTTTATTTCTTGCGTATAATTCATACTCATGATATCGCAGCTGTATTTCCGCGTCTTGCAGTGTAATTAATCTCTCTCTTCGTGCCCGCGTTCATCAAGCTGTAACAAAGTGGGTATGTGCTTACCAGAATATCAGTTGAAAATAAATGTTCTCGCTCCTCCAACAATGGTCATCTTTTATTTAAAATGCGGGCATATACACACAATTTGCATCATGCGCTTGCCGCTCTGGGGTGCAGCTTACACGAGGCTAGTCAATGCATGCGAACGACGCGGTAAACAAAATGAAACTATGACCGAAGAGACGAGCACACAAAAAACGTTCAAGTAGCTGTATAATATTCCTAATCATAGAATATCCTAATATACATAGGAGAGAACTCGGGCACTAGCGTCTATGGGAGCTGCAACGCACGGCGCTTCAGCATGAAAATGATGGGTAGTACACACATTTTTCTAATCTTCAAACTTCTGGCCTGCATTTGGCTCCGTGTGTGTTCGTGTGGCTTAAAGTTGTTTTCTGACTAAACAAAAATCAGCAAATGGTCAGCGGTTGCGCTTCACCACCTTATTCTTTTAGACTTGGCTTTCCAAATTGGGTCACGAAGTACAAAAGGGTTGATTGCTTCTTTCAAAACAAAACCGAAACATAGCATTAAACAAAGCCGTAAATACGATTCGCCACCCGCAAGTACGATGACTAGGCAAATGTGTGTACTCCCAATCATTCCCGTGGGCGCTGAAAGATCGCAGTGACACAGTCCCGTCTATTTATTTAGAAAACTCCATGTTCTTAATCGCTACAAAATAGCCTCTGAGGCGTCTTTTTTTTTTGCGGTCTCTCATTTCTGAGGCTGCGAGGGTTCGAAATGGCCATTTCGACCTCTGCGAACCCAAACCAGTCGCAGAAGCCTATGGGAGTGTCCTCTCTTAACTTTTTATAACTACTCTATAACTCTCTATCAACAGCACCGGTAGCCAACAATGCTTCCGGATGGGTTAAAGTATCAGCGCCTTTACGAAAAGCGGTTGAAAGGAGAGGAAGAGAAGGAAAGAGGAGGATAGGAACACGTGCAACATGTATGCGGCTCGGCGATTGTGACGTCATGGCTTGCGCTCACTTGCAGCCACCACGCGCTGACAATCTATCAAAAAATACAGCCAACTGTTGGAAAATATATACGGAAATTTAGCTGAGTTCAGCGATTTGATTTGATTTGATTTATATGGGTGTTCAACGTACAGAAACCACCATATGATTATGAGAGGCACCATGGTGCAGGACTCCGAAAATTTCGACCATCTGGGGTTCTTTAACGTGCGCCCAAATCTGAAAACACGGGCCTATGGCTTTCTCCTCTCCACCAAAACTGCAGCCGCTGCAGCCGGGATTCGATCCTGCGACCGACGGTCAGTAGCCGAGTACCTTAGCCACTAGACCATCGCGGTGGGGAGTGGGGTTCGTTGAAATGGTCACATCTTTCAAGTAGAATTTCGAAATTTTTTAGTGTTTTGTAATTTTACAATTCTTGTTCAGTATGCCTTTAAGTTCTCTAAGTAAACAGAACGACGGATGGGACTACTGATGGTCCGACTTTCAACAGGAGAGCTGCTTTTGCTCCTCAAACCCTTGGAAAGCGTTCACGAAACTGTCGCCTTCATGTCGGCACGCTATCTCGTTGTCTACTTCCTTATCTCCTTCATACCCCGAACAAGTACGCTCCACAGCTGCTCTGATCACTCTGACAAAAGATCCAACAACTCAAAGGGGTGATGGTACGAATAGAGAGAGAAAACAAGAGACATTAAAACAGAGCAAGAAAATGGCAGATAGAGCGAAGGAGATGAAAAAAGATGGTAAAAAATAGGTATTAAATATGCAGCACGAAGCAAATAGATACAAAAAGAAACAAATGGAGATTGATTGATTGATATGTGGGGTTTAACGTCCCGAAACCACCACATGATTATGAGAGACGCCATAGTGGAGGGCTCCGGAAATTTCGACCACCTGCGGTTCTTTAACGTGCGCCCAAATCTGAGAACACGGGCCTACAGAAACAAATGAAGAGAGATCTATAAAAGGCGGAAACGAGAAAAAGTGAGAAAAAAAAAGTAGGAAAGGAAGAGGGTGGGGACGTGAGTGAGACTTTTGTGATGCTAATGACGGTATACTGTTCGCCATATAACGTAACACTGGCCACTTTACGTGTTCGTGCCCATAATTCGTAACATTACAAATTCGTAACAATTGTCACGCGACACAAAATCAAGTAAAAATAGTGAGGTGATGCGTTCCCATCGAGCATGACGCTAGTCACTCGACGTAATTTTTTGTGCTATTCGTCAAGTAACATGCGGCCGCCAAAATCACTTTTGCCACGATGAGCGCCAGCGTCAATTTTGTCGCCAGTGTACGAGCGTTAGCGCCCGCTTTTTTTATTCACTTCGAGAAGGCGTCAGTTCGTATTTTTTGCCGAGCCCAGTAGCGTTTTCAATGAGCATTGGTCCCATGCATATAAACCCCAGGTACTACTTGTTCAAACACATCTATATGCTTTAAATGCTAATATATTCGAGATCGTACCATCTGACAAACCAATCGGTAAAGCGCAAATGAAAGTTGACGATATCTTCCCAACGAATTTCTTCACCCTCTCTCAAAAAGAGATGGACTTCTTATCTGTAGGATGAACACGTGTGCGGTGAGACAGTAGCGATATGGTGATGGTGACGCTTGTGCGAAATTTTTTGATATTGTGGTGGACACGTGTTTTTTGCCTGCCATGATATATATTTGTTCGCATTTCCTAATAAAGATCAGTTGTAAGTCAGCGCTCTGTCCTGTCTCTTCCTTTCTTCCTGCCGTTGTTTGCGCTGTGTCTTTAATCATGAATTTCTTTATTATATGGCCATTCATTCCCTTATTAAAAGAACACCTGTCTCAATTAGGTACTAACATAAAAACTGCAACGGATGCATCTATGAGTGCATCTATGAAAGCAGGTGTGGGTACTTTTTCTCTCCCATTATTCTGGTTCTTTACATTACGCCTCCCAGATTATAAACAATATTTGAAGCGGATTTAACGGCCGATATACTAGCTCTTCGTAAACTTCCTCCGACTCATTTGACAGCTATGATAGTGACTGACTCGTATTCCGTGTGTGCATTTTTATCATCGTCTTCGAATTCAGCAGTACTAGAAATTTTTAAATATTTAATCCCAGCAAACATTCGTCTAGTACGAATAATATGGGTGCCAGGCCATTGTAGTATACTTATAAATGAGATGGCTGACTCACTTGCGCGAGCATCCCTTGATCTTCCAATTGTGCCAGTCATGCCTCTTACAGCTTTTGTAACAGGAGCATGGTTCAGGAAACCTTCCCTTCTTGAATACTGATCAAAATTTACGATACTGAATCCAGATTTCTCACACCTCCACTTTGCATGGAGTAATAAATGGTGTTCCACGCGGAAATTGGAACTCTTCATAACAAAATTACGCTGCCGTGTACCACCTCCTAATTTCTATTTAAACAGGTCTGGTCTGTTTCCATCCCCTCTGTGCTCAAGCTGTAATGAACCCAAAAATGTCAACCATTTTCTTCTCCCATGCCACCATTTTAAAAATCAAAGAAAAAAGTATTTCAAAATTTTATTTAACAAACAAGGAATATCACTTACTACTCCTAATATTTTGTTCTTTGGGGCTGCTTCATTAGTACACAGCGACAGGAACATCTGCGGGGCTCTCTGTGAATTCCTATGTAACATAAGAAGACAACCTTGCTGATCCATTGCTCAGCTCTCAATTTTTACTAGCCAATAAAACATTTATTATTTAACTATTACACTGTGATGACTTAACCTTTTGAAGAAGTACATATAATGATTACACCTCAGCTATTCACAGAATTCTATTATTTCTTTTCTTTCACTTTTTTTACATTGAGGCAAAGTAATCTCGCCAAGTCAAGTCGTGGTCAAAACAAAGTAATCCTATTTCCCTAGCCTGGATAACCTTAAGGTAACAACTTACATTGACATTAATGGGTGAAAGCCACGAAAAAGGATGAAGCCTGCAAGCAAGCAAGCGACCGCTGCTTCGCATCTACACATGGTTCCCTTTATCGGTAGATGGTGTAATTTTCGTATGGTCCTTCAAGCGCCATGATGGTGGTAATTACGGCACTCTTTAAGGGCCCAGGATATCGTATGGTGTCATTCTTCGAATTACAACAGCAAAACGGTGTCAATAGCAAAAAAGGAAGCAGACGCAAAACACACAGAGAGAGAAAGGTAAAAAAAAAAAGGAATAAAATTAGAAAAGCAAGAAGGAGAAAGAATCAGTTATGAAGAGGGGAAGAAACAAGTAAATTAAGAGAGAAATATAGACAGAAAAAAGGTACAGAAAAAAAGTCAGAGTTTCGCTAAAAGGGCAAAGTAATCAATGTGATAGCAACACATTAGAGTGTTTTACAAAGCAAGGCTACCAATTCAGGAGCCATGATATTTGTAGTAAGCATGCGCTTGCTGAGTAACCAAGTTTCCTGCAGCGCGGCCACAGTAGACGACCCCAACAAGCCTAGTGCGTATAGTGAAAGCGCTAATGAGAAGCGCCTCGGGTGGGCAGCCCACCGCAGGCGCTTATTTCGTTCGTCCATTTATTTTCATTTCGCTAAACTGAAATTTTGAAATATTCTACATCCAATTCGTTGCTTTTGGGGTTTCGTGCGTGGTAAAAGCGGCGCTTTGATCTCGCTGTCAAAAGTCTTTCTTAGCAAGTGGATCAGTAAGTCGTAAGAGGCGGGTAAGAAAAGGAAGGTATACGTGACAGCAAGGAATCACCGATAAGCTGCGAAGCTTGCTCACGCTTTCATACCATAATCATGTTGGAGTGCTGTCTCTTCGGAGGTGCGTTTGGCAAAGGAATCACTTTCAATCAGCTCTTTTGGAGGCGCTGCTTTACGATGCGGCTGGGAACGCTGTCCCGTGGTACTTTTCATATTTTGCGGGGATCGTTCATTATTCAGAAAAAAAATGAGCACGTTAGTCGTACGTCACTGATGCCCCATCGTTTCATGCCCCACGTAGTTGACTACAACTGCCTGATTGACGCTTCGATGATTAGAACAGTAGTTCGAGAATTAGATGTTTGTATCACTCACGTAAGTACATGTAATGAACAAAAAAATTACCATTGGCTAGTACCCTGTCCTGGAAACAAGGTGCAGTAGGTATTTCTTTATTTATGCTGGCGGCTTTTTTTTTTCGTGCGGCATACTAATTGGGACACCCGGTATATAGTTTTACACACATAATACACGTTAATGACGGCCGCGGTGGCGGTGACGACGAAAACCAAACAAGACTCTCCATGTAATTGCTATCGCAATAACAAAAATGAAAAAAAGAGGAGAAAGAGAAAGAAACCGAAAATCTCTCAGAGTGGGTGTGAACCGTTTGTTTGGCCACCACCACCACCATCATCATCATCATTATATTATCATCATCAAGTGATACAAAGGCCTCCCAGCTCTGAACTTATCTCTGCCATGGCAGCCCTAGTGTATAGGTTACTCTACCGTTTGAGGAGCAAAGCGGTGTAAGCTAGCCGTAATTCGTGCAGCCTATCAAACAGCCGCCATCGTTAGAAAGGGTGTGTGCCACCGAAATATGGAAAAATTTAGTACTCCCGTTTCGTCCATTAATGCGGAAGAAGAGGGCTACCATAGTCAAACACATGGGTATGAGACACGGCTTTTCACCAAAAAACTACGATCATCATAAACTGGCATTTGAAAAGGAAAGTGGGCAAACTGCACTGTCAAAAACTCGTCTACTGAAAATGAAAAAAAAAGACAACGATAATCTAACAAAAGGCTGCGCAGTGATAGCAGCGAGGCGAAGAACACTATAGTTCATACGAGAGAATACTAGCGAACGGCAAAGGCAACGGCAGCTGCGAGCACACCCCGAAGCAATGAACCAACGACGACTTGCCCGTACATCTATGAGAGATGTGAACACTTGCTATCAGCGTGAGGTTCTGTGTCGTGGGTGCCGTGTGTGTGTGAATGGTTATACTCTAACCTTTCTGTGCTAAAAGTCAACTTAAAAAATGATAGCATCACCTTGATGAAGCCCAAGAATGACCTACGGAAGCAACCAAATTAATCATCCAAATCGCCTAGCTTTTTTCTTTCACGCATTCAGTGGCCTAGTGCAAGACCTGCAATTTTTTTCAGGAATGCATGCATATTTCGAGACAACTCAACTGCCGGCTATGTTACATCAACGGGAGTTCATCCTCTATATGGGAGGTCCTAAATTCACCTAAGCTAGTGGGCCGCAGTCACGGAAATTATTTCCTTCAAAATCAAGGGTGGCGAACGAAGCAGGGCGGAAGGGAGGGAGATAGCACAAAATGTGTCACTTGAAAGTAGTTGCTCATATCTCATATATGAATAATTGCTAAACTGGATAAGGCGTCAGGATTTCAACTAAATTTTGATATTGATGTCCAATAGGACTAAAATATGCAACTCTAATATGAGTTTTGTTTCACAAATAGTCATGAACACAATGGTGACCGAAGGGGTTTTCTCATCAAAGGTTCTTAACAGTTTTCTAAGCTATGTACACAAATTTTATCGACATAGGGCTAAGAAGGAACATGATACATTGATCTTTGTAATAACTCAACCTCCTGCGTAATAATTTTTTTTCGCTTGAATTTATTTTGCAGCGTACCGTTTTATATGATGATGACTTTACTAAAGGATGCCATATTCGATTAACCGTGCAACGTGCCGCGTTCCGCAGTCACGTTAGTCGTGCAAATTTTCGTTCCTCAGCGGGGCGATAACCGCAAACGAATCTGCAGTGTACTTATAGCCAGAGATGTTATTCGATTTAGGAACTGAACACGATTCGCTTGGAAATAAATAGATACCTAATAAATCAATTAGGAATGGCTAATAGAACACACAAAGGAGCATGCTACAAGATTCCATAGAATACTGTTTGCGAAAATAATTTCGTTTACCTAAAAAATGGTCCAACCAACCGACAACTTTATTTCTGTTGCAATATAATATTGGGTGCCTTGAAATCACATTGTATTATTTCCATGCCCATACAGGTTGTCCATATGCGGTGTATGAAAGGGTTAGAGCCAGTTTTATGGCACAGGAATGTTTATGTTAAAAAATCGGGAATGTAGGACTAAGGGAGTGATGGGAGCACCGCGGGCCCCTACCGAAAGGTCGGCGGGCCACCTGTTTGAGATGCTGTACGTTCTAAGCCTTACGCCAACGGTGGGCTCACGCAAGCCTTCTGATAGAATTGCCTATGAGGGTTTCGTTACACTCCCACATGAAAATGAACCTTACGGGCACCTTTCACGCCAGGCCACCGTGCTCTAGTGGCTACAGCACTCGTCTGCTGAACCGCAGGTGACGAGATTAAAACCCGGTGGCAGCGGCTGCATTTTCGATGGAGGCGAAAACGCTGTAGGCCCGTGTGCTCAGATATGGTTGCGTGTTAACGAACCCACTTAACCAAGATTTCTGGAGCTCTCCACAATGGCGTCTCTAATAATCACATGGCGGCTTCGGCGCGTTAAACCCCACATATCAATAAAAGAGCCTTTGACATTTTCCTCCTTCCGATGGTTAGTTGGAAGTGTGGCAGCTTGGGCTAGTTGGTATGGCATGACGATAGTTATAGCGCGAGAACAAAACGACGACACAGAGACAAGACGGACACGAAAGACACGAGCGGTCGCGTCTTTCGTGTCCTTCTTGTCTCTGTGTCATCGTTTTGTTTTTGCGCTATAACTATGGTTAGTGGGACTGTAAAAATGTCCATGTTTCAGTCACGCGCCTTAATTGCACTTTTACGTTTAGATTAGAGCAAGCACCTTAACATGCTGCGGTCTCGTGCACCGGCATGTGACGAAATTTCAAAGAAAGAATTGCAGCAGCACGAGCTCAATTGGTTACTCTGTACATCATTATATGAAAAAAAAAACATAAAGACTGGATACGTACGAAGAGTGAAGGGTCGGTTCTCTTGTGACCCATTATTTGCCAGGCGGCCGCATTTATTTTGTCCACCAAGTTTCTTAATACGCTACCCGCATGCGATTTCGAGTACACGTTTTATTGTGACCTATTTTTCTGGTATTTCTTGCAATTTTTCTGCAGTATATTATGACATTTAAAAAAACTAAAAAGGCGCTATATTTGACTCCAGCGCATTTGTGATGTTTGGTTTCCCCAATTTAAATTTATCTTCACTCAGAAAGGTGGCATATATTCTGCGACAGGCCTCCTCTAGTTAGCCGTCGGGTTCGCCGTGATGAACTCCTTGTGCTTCGGCTCGTCTTCTTCGGAGAGGTCTGGCTTGATGATTGCGCTGACTTTGTCCATGTCTTCCTTGACCATGTGACTGAGCCGCTCGGCGTCTTCCTTCATGCGGATGTTTTCAACGTTGTTGAAGTTGCGCGCTAGCGCGTATCGGACGATTCGCAGCAACTGGTAGCGAGAGAAGCGATTCGTGTTCTTGGCCAGGCTATCGATGTCACCGTCTTTGTACGTGGGCACTCGAAGTTTGCCAAGCTCCGCCTTGAGGATCGCTTTGCGTGCGTCCTCGTTCTCCGGAATGGGAATGTTAATCTTGGCCTCGAACGTTCCCTTCATGTCGTCCGCTATGAGCCAAGGTCTGAAGGAAGTCGCTATAACGATCTCCTTGTATTCCTTCTTATCGGCCAAATCCTTCATGTATTTTTGCAGTTCTGTCCTAATGGCATCCACTACTGGCTTCTTCGCGTCCGGATAGTCCGACAAGTACAGCTCATCTATACCATCCAGAACTAGAACTCCAGTGTTGTGCTTCTTGTAGTTCCTCGTGAGCATCTGCGTCATCTTCGCAGGGTCGTGAGACAGGCCGCCGATGATAAGCTGGTCTATGTCAACAATGAAGATCGACTTCTCAGGGTACTTCACGTAGATGGACTTGGCCAAAAAGGACTTCCCCGTACCGTGAGGTCCATGCAGTAGGATTGTCGATGCAGACTTTGCCTTCGGGTCACTCAGAATCTGGGTGAAGACAAGCTTGGTGGGGTCGATGCCCTGGATATCCTTGTCGAAGTTCAGCTTCTGGCCGGCAATGACAGTTCCAGCAGCAGTGCACCATGGAGGCAGGACCTAAGAGGCAGAAACAGAAATTCTTACTTGGACACGCAAGTCACTTTGCTCGAAATTATTTGAACTCATTACATTCCGCGTAGCTGCTGAATGGCGTGGCGATGAGGTTCTTGACAACAAAGTTTACCCAACGGCATACAATGAACTTACTAGAAACTTTTATCCGAGGAGGCGTAGGTATCCGCCACCACACAGTAAACTGAACGGGCCTCAGGCATTGACGCTCAGTTTATTTCAGGTTGGGGCCTTTCCAAGTTCCGCACTAATGCACAAAGTTTATCCAGGAATTCAGGTGTCAAACACGTGCGTCTTTTGCTCAGACTTTGCTAGTTTAGGCGACATCTCTTGCGGTGCCCTGCGTTACGAGTTGAAGACGCTAAATCAATCGTCCAAGTGGGATGCTGCGCTACGCACTAAGGATATGGGCAAATATATTGGCGCAGCTTTGGGCAGCCCACTGAGTCAACGACGTGGCAGTGAGGTTAGGCCTATCTGTCCTGACCTGTGAGTGACCCGATATACGTTCCAGTTGACGCCGCCACAGACCTAAACATAGATTTTAAAGACGATATAGTCTTTCTAGAAGACCTTCGACGCAAAAAGTTTGGTCTGTCTGTCTGTCTGTTCATTTGTCTTGTCCACTCTTACCGGCATCTGGTACGTGAAACGGCCGACCCCATCCACAGTGGCCACCAATGTTGCTCAAGGTTGAGCGTTCATGCTTGTGCAATCGTCATATAAAAAGCAATTATTGTGCATGTCTGGGGCACCATAACAACACACATATGTTCAGCATATACATCTCTAACTAGAAAACGCATACATAAGTAATTTTAAGGACTGTAGCGCTTATATCGCTGCGCTTACTATGCAACGCTTGCACGGAACGGGGAGTGTTTCCAACGCTTTGCTCAGACGAGATGGTGGTGGCACCTGCCCGTCACCTCACGTTCTACACCTTATCACCTCTGAGATGGGCGCTCACGGCAACTCGCTTTCTTTTCCAAAAGAAACTGCCAGATGGCGCTCATGTCTCACGTGTGACGTGACTTGATGCACTCGTTCGCCTCCACTGCACGCTCGAGGCACTCTAACGCAGCGCCTCCGGAATACCACTCACCAATTTTCTTGCGCAGAACATCAAATAAATGTTTTGTTCACTCTCTTCACACGCAACACTATCGTCTTTCGACGACGTTGGTAGATTACATGAAGATATGGGGCCAATTTTTTTCTTACCATACCATAACTTGAAAACGGTTGGAGTTTTCATAAATTTTTAATATCTTTGTACCCAACTGAAGAAAGAATATTTGTGTAACTATACACTTGTAGACGACGCCACAGACATCATCCATGATGACGATTGAAAACTAAAATATTTCTGGTTCCTCTGCCACATGAGTCAGTATAACATGGAAACAAAACGTGCCTTGACAAAGATAGTTCAGCGTGTATTGCGCATTGTGTGGCCATAAGATGGAATGATCAATTGCTGTATATATGCATGCAACAAATTGTATGGCCACGCAAAGAAGAGCAACCAGATCCAAGCCCCACCGCGATGGTCTAGTAGCTAAGGTACTCGGCTGCTGACCCGCAGGTTGCGGGCTCGAATCCCGGCTGCGGCGGCTGCATTTTCGATGGAGGCGGAAATGCTGTAGGCCCATGTGCTCATGTTTGGGTGCACGTTAAAGAACCCCAGGTGGTCAAATTTTCGGAGCCCTTCTGTCTTAATGGCATCCACTACTGGCTACTCATAATTATATGGTGGTTTTGGGACGTTAAACTCCACATATCAATCAATCAATCAACCAGATACAAACTTTCAGTGTGCTCCTCAAGCAGAAAGGACGCACATAAGAACATACTCTGGACGAGCGTGGACTAACAACTCTCACAGTTCGACAACCTAAGGACTCTGCTCAAACACAAAAGAGGGCACACATAACGAACACGCAAACATACACCACACTAGCGAGAAACTGTCACCATGGCTACCTTTATGTGTGTGGATGGTGCGCTCCTTTCGCAAACGGGGCCAGCGGACATCACACGGGCGGCACGACGACCTTTAAAGCGCCCCCTCTGCGTCCTTAGCGCCATCTCGTTAGTGTTATATAGGAACAAGCTGAAGCCACTGAGCTGTGCGTAGCACCAATGGTAAATGGTGTGTATGAATAGCTCCAATTGGCAAGCTGAATAACATACATTGTGTGGCCGAGTCGATTAGTGCAGGACGCTGCAGAGCGAGTGGTCACATGTGAGTGGCCCCATGACTAAGCTTTTAGGGGTGAAACCGGGAAATTTATAGCAAACTGGTAACAACATTTCAGGTGAGTACAACCGTCTGGTGTAAGAAAATCACTTCAGTGTCGTGTACAAACAAGAGAACATAGACAGGATGTAACACACAGCACTTCCAATATCTCACAGATCACGAATCACACAAGAAAACAAAGAGAAAAGAAGCGCGCAAAAAAAAGCTGTAAATTGGAACAGATTCACATATTACGTGCGACGAGAAGCATTTTTCCCCCGAGTTAGAACGGCAGTAAAGGAAGTTCAATATTTTTGTTCCAAACTCCAAAAAAAAACGTGTATACCACCTTCTGATAAATGCTTCTTCACCCTGAGTTTCAATCTGTTCGGTAAGGTACCAAACCATGATCATTCTAATCTTCTGTAACGCTTGGTATGCAGCTTGTTGGGGTCGCCGCCATGCTTCGGCCATACAGCGGTGACGCCACAAGACGAACATTATGACGTACAGTACGAGTTGTTTAAATAAGCCCTTCTGCGCTGTTGGCTCGAAGGAATTGAAACTCCGAATTGACGACGCACGACGTGCCACACGCCTTTGGCCGCTACGCATTCAAACATCGTGTGGCGGATCGTTTCTCTTTTCCCGCAGTTGGGGCAGTGGTCATTGGGAACGACGCCCCACTTTGACAGTCTCGGACGAGTGGGCAACGCGTCCCATCGCCGCAGCCCTTCAAATTCTCTATTTCCAGTGCGTGGTTGTTCCTCCGTTTCTTCCACTTGCTGGGCCTCCATCTCTGTTTTTCTTCGTCAGTCATCGCGCGACTGATTAATATTTCGATAATGCGTGCGGGTGCGAGCTTTTCAAAGTATTCTTCGGTGGCGTCGCCGTCAACCGAATGCTTGAGGCCCTCTGCTGCCTCATAAAAGGCATGTGGGTGTTCTGCTTGAGGTCCCCGGTACCTTTCCGATGTGAATGCGGCTCCAAGAGTTCCGGTCCAATATAGCAATGAGCTACGGCCAGGATAGTCATTGTCTTGAAACAATTTGTGAACTGTTTTTGTTGCAAGTGCATTTGTGAATGTCGCAACATCTGGCAGACTAAGTCCTCCGCAACTTTTTGGGAGCTTCAGGAACTTTTGTTGAACTTTTGGTGTCTTCCCGTCCCATAGAAAGGCTCCAACCAATGACGCAAGGCGGCTCGCAAAAAGTTTGGTTATGAGTGCATTGTGCCCGATATAAAAAGCATATGCGCATGGTTTGGATTTCACTACCGTCCCTTTGGCGCCAAGTGACGAATTGAAGTCAGTGGCATACGCGAAGACCTGCATGGCTCTATGTACGGCGTCCTCCCAATTTCTTTTGGCCCCCTTCCCGTCTTGAAAGCATGCCCCGAGGACATTTACGGCATCCACGTATTGAATACCACCCGTCAAAGAGCCGTGAAAGCTACCGAAACGAAGGGCTTTGCTTTTCTCCGCATTCAGGAAAACACCCGATAAACTGGCATATACTCTTCGAACAGCTCCAAGAAAGCGCGGTAACTGGCTTGGTTTCGCACGAAAACAGAGATGTGAACCGCATAAGCGGTAATGCTAACTGACTCCAGACCTGTCATTGGAAAGCTCTGAATATTAGGGCACTTTGCCACTTTCCTAAGGAGAGGATCTGTGGAAAAAACAAAGAGCACCGGTGCGATTGGGCATCCCTGGCGAACACCTCTTGTTACTGAAAAGCTTGCTGTCTCCACGTCGTTGATGAGAAGTCGGCTGGTCATGTTGGTGTATAGAAGCTTTATACAACGAATGTACTGCTCAGGCAAACCAAACATTCTAAGTACGCAGTACAGGTAGTCATGTTCAACCCTGTCAAAGGCCTTAGCTTGGTCCAATGGCACGAAAGCACCGGTAACGTTTTTGGCGTTGGCATAGTAGAACAAATCTCTTATCAGAATAAGTGTTTGAAAAATTGACTTACCCGGCACTGCACACGTTTGCGTGGGTGACACTATATCGGGCAGAAGAGGTTTTAACCTCAAGCCAAGTATGGTAGATACACGTTTGTAGTCCGTGTTCAGGAGAGTAATCGGCCTCCATGACCGTGGATCGTCAGGATCCATGCCCTCCTTTGGCAGCAAGGCTACACGGCCCTCACTGAAAGACCTCGGCTTTTGCCCATCAACAATGAACCCGTTAACCATGTCAGTAAGTGCGTCGCCTAGGACGTCGAAGAAAGTTATATAAAACCCAGTCAGTATTCCGTCTCGACCTGGAGCCGTGGTAGTGTTCATTTTCCTCAACGCTTGCCAAACTTCATCTTTCGTCGCCTCAGGACACAGCGTGGGCAAGCCTTCACAAACGTCTGCGATTTTTTGATACTGGTTGTTTTCTCTACAGCGATAATCTGCAGAGCAGAACCTTTCAAAATGCGCCCTAAAGACCTCCTCGATTGATTTCATATCTGTGACAATGCTCTCACACTCTGTCCGTGCTGCACCGGTAATACAGAGCTGGTGTTTTCTTACCCCTACTCGCTGTGCATATGCCAAGTTACCTAGCTCATTCGTAGGCAGGTGCAGTTCCTCTGTGCGTTCAAAAGGCCCGGACCTTAATCTAAACAAGAGGTAGTATTTAGCCTCTTTGGCCCCAACCTACTCTTGAATTGCGCAGGTTAGATTACCTGCGCACTCAAAGATTTGAATACGCCTCCATGTTTCATTCATTTGTGATGTTAGACATGCATGGTGCATTTTCCCGGCCTCCTGTGCAATCACACGCCATTTGGCCTTCAAGTGATCCCATGCTGTCGGCGTAATTTGCGACGTGTCTTCCAAAGACGCATAGATACTCATGCGCGTTTTAGAAACCGAAACGTCTTCCTTTAAAATTGATGAATCCATTCGCCACAACTTGAAGCAATGCCTTCCCAGCTGGGTCTTCAAGATGAACAGCACTGGCATGTGGTCGCTGAGCTTGCGTTGCCCAGGCGCTAAAGAAATGACATCGCATGTCTCTAAACTTGCAGCGAGCTCGTTAGGGATATAGACTACGTCAATCCTGCTCTGAGACGTACCCTGAACGCGCGTGGCTCCCAAGGTGTTCCCGTGAAGCGTTGTCCATGAATCAACCAGCTACAACTCTACATATTTTCTGCAACTCTTTCGAGTGGTATGCGCTTTGTCCTTGTCTAGGGCCTCGGACATCTCGAATTGAATCAAAAACACATTTGAAATTACCTAACGACACGCACGGTGCTGAATTTACCAGGAATAACCTGGCACCTCTAAAAAAGTCATTGCCTCGGGCGCGTAAAAATTGGTGAATCGGATTTTCTGGTCGTTTATCCACATGTCCACCGCAATAACGCGGCTTTCAGCATTTAAGAGGCAATGCGCACCCTGCCTGAACCTAGGATTGACAAACACGGCACTGGTGCCATGCGACTGCGTCTGCGTTAAGGATAAGAAGGCTTCAACCGAAAATCTAGTACGGAAGGACATGACTGGCGTCGTGCCGCGTTCGAAAGTTGGTCTTTTGCAAAAAAGCACGTCGACCCTGAGCGAGCGCACAAGTTTTATTATCTCCTGTTGTTTTACAAGATCTTTGAAACCATGAACATTGATAGTCATGAAAGATAGTCTATCCATTTATTATAAATTTAGGGGGAAACGAAACAATCGTTTTTTCTCTTTAACAGCGATGCGTAAGGGGACGGCACGGCCTCTCCTGTGTCAAGCGGCAGTGGATGAAGTCAACGTGATGATACTCGAATGACCGGCGAGATTTACTCACGCGCACAGATAGAACGGACTCAGTAAGCAACACCAATAATAACAAATATAGTATGCTCAGCATGCAACGTAACTCCCATGAAGCAATTACTATAACAGGGCATAGCCACCACAGCATAGAGCTCACATAATGACGCATGAAGGTTCCATCGTGAATGTCAGTGACATATGGGATACTAAACAGTTTGCATGCATCAGAGACAACAAATTCATAGTAGTTGTACGGCTGCAGGAAGCAAGCATTGCAACGGTACAGGCAACAGGAAGCGGAAAGAATGGATGTGCGCAGCACAAATTAAAAAAAACATCCACACCCGCATCAGGTGATGGATCTCGGTTTGGCGAATCCACTCGGGGCTCTTTGGATGTTCCGGAAGTGGTGACATCACTTCCACTGCTTGAACTACCAGGCTTGGTGCGACGCTGAAAGTTTGTGGCTGTAGACAACTTGTCGGGAGAACACGTATTTTCAGGAGACAAAGATACCGATTGTTAGGCTTCCGAAAATCTGTCACTCCTTAATTTTTGTGATGGTGACCGGCTCCTACGATGTCTGGATGTCTTTTTGGACGCTTCTTCTTGGGCCTGTACAGCGTGTGTGTGAGGCGTTTTAAGTTTTCTTGAAGACGTGGTCTTTACTTCTTTCGTGGGCGTCGTCTTCACGCTACCTTTCAGGCCCACAGGAGGCCGTTTACGGAGCTCATCACTTGCACTTGTTGCCTCGGAAGGTCGGAGCGATTTTCCCGCTTGGCCAGCGCTCCGAGATGCTTGGGACGCTTCCTCCAGTGGTGATGCGTTCGAGGATTGTTCGTTTTTTGTGGCCTTGAGTTCCTCTGATGAAGATATAACAGACGCACTTGGCGTCTCCACAGCATTGCTGGGCTTCTCTGACGACGTTGTGGGAGATGACAACGCTGCGCTGTCCCCAGTCAGCGCAGACACGTCGTTGTCACTCGTTGTGCATGGTGACGCGGCATCAACGCCACTGGCGTCTTCTGTCTTGGCGTCATAAAATTCTGTGTCGGTTGCACTGTCTTCATACCAATAATCTGGAATCTTCTGTGGCCGTGGCTTGGTTTTGCGTTGCAAAAATTTCATGTGCGTGGAGGTTCCAATTTGGGTTGTTCTCTTCGAAGCACTTTCTCCAAGCTCTGGGAATTATTTCAGTGACTGTAAGGTGCTCTGTGCTGTGTCTGCGTATGACTTGGGCCGGAATCAATCTTTCATCACGTGGTCCCCATTACAGCGCTTACACCTGGACACACAATCCTCAGATGTATGGCCGAAGGTGCCATATCGTTAACAGAAGGGTGTTGTGCAAGTAGCCGCAACATGACCTTCTCTGCTGCAGCGTGCGCACACTCTGCGCATACCACGATACTCGAGCATCACGTGGTGACATTGAATTGATAAGAAGTTAGGGGCGGGCTTGGCCATCTCGATTCAGACGATGCGGGTACCAGTGTACGCTGATTGATGCCTTTGCAAGGTAACAAATGTGGTACCCTTCACTTTGCCGTAAGGCTGAAGAGCTGAAATAACTGCGTCATCTGACACGTACGGCGGGAGGCGGAACAGACTGACTTGTACGCTTGGCGCCCCGACTGCTTAAACTTGTAACTTGTGACCTTTTAACTTGAATCCTTGGTTTACCATCAACTTGGTTGCTTGTGCAGCCGACCGAGCCGCAACTACGAACATCGAAGCTCCCAGGTGTTGCAGGAACAGCACCCCTTCACTTCCCTTGACGTCTTCGAGGCCATCGATGATCTCGTCGACAGACGCCGTCCCCTCCGGGACGGTGAAGTTGAAGCAGTGCTCCTTGTGGGGGAGCGCCGCCGGCTTTGACGCCACCTTCGCTGGTCCCGGCAGGGGCCGACGACGATGGGATAAGGCCTAAAAAAAACTGGCTTGCAAAGTCGCGAGTGGACACCCGGCAGCAACGCCGCTGCAACGCTGACCGCGTTGAAGACTGGAACGCCGAAGCTCCTTATAGCGGCAGCCGTTCGTCCGTCGTATCCGTTGTAGTAGTGTGTAACAAGTATAACATTTTGACCTCCAAAGTGGTGCTGGAGAGAGATTTCTTCTGTGCGTTGTTGAACAATATCGGATAGTGGTCAATGTACAGGGCATTGGCTGCTAGGGGGGATGAGAGACAGAAGAATTCGGCTTTTAGTTAACGCGCGCGTTGCGAATTTTTATTGTTCAACAACGCACAGAAGTCAAGAAAGGGTTGGTACGTTGTACTCGCTGCGCGTAACCTCCTAGGTTTTAGAAAGGTTTGGCGAGTGTTGGGCCACAGTGCCATGAATACAGTAAACTAGTATGTACCATGAACTCGAGGTGGTTATTAAAGGTGAGAAGTAGATACGAAGCGCAAGTCGTAAAAAAGTAAAAGCCGAATTATTTTGTCTCTCATTTCCCATTAGCAGCCATTGGCATGTACATTGAGCGCTATCTGACGGGAAAAAGTTGCTTTGTTATACTGGCTGGGCGTAACCTCCTTGGTTTTAGAAAGGTTTAGCCAGCGTTGGGCCGCAGTGCCATGAATACAGTGAACTAGTATATACCATGAACTCGAGGTGCTTAAATGTGGGAAGTAGATGCGAAGCGCAAGCTGTAAGAAAGTGTGCGTGTGCCTCCTCTCGTTAAGTCCTTGAAATGTCCGCTGGATGGCGGTGCTTCTACATGAGGAACATGTGATGAAAAGATGCGAGATGGTGGTACTTGGAGTGTTGAATAGATGGACGAACGGACACACAGACATGGACGGACGCATAGATAGATGCACGGACGGATGGACGCATGGACGGACGCATGGACAGTCGCACAGATGAACGTTCGGACGCACGAACAGACGCGTGCACGGACGGACGGATGGGCGCACGGTTGGCCACACAGACGCACGCAAGGACGGACGGAAGCATGAACGAATGGACGGACGGATGCTTCGCCCCACTCTCCATCATTCACTCCGTGAATACGCTGCCATTTTTTCGGTTGGAGGGCTTGGTTGCATCGTGGTGGCCAGCTACGACCCCTGGGCAACGTAGATATGTGGTGAGTGTCTCCAGTGGGCGTCACCGATTGTTGCAGAATGGCCAAGCACAGCCATGCTGAAAATCCAACTGTAAGCTTCTCCAAGTTGGTTACCGTGGCCGACACTAGCTATGGGGCGGTGGTTGACCTCAGCCACGCAGCGATGTACTTCGGAAGCCGGGCAATGATAGCTCCAGTGGGCGCCACTGCTATGACAAGACGGTCGTCCCATATTGCGACGTCGCTGTTACGGGCTAGTGTGTTAGCCGTGCTTGCTCATTTTAACATCCTGGACAGGCATGTACTTGCCCAACGAAGCATGCTTGTGAGTTAGTACAGGCTGCAAGACCCAGCCCCCGTGATTGACGCCGAGGCCTGTGTACTGCAGTCTGACTCCAGTTCCATGGCCACAAGAAATAAAGACGCTCTCTGGTGACTTTATACAGCGTTCATACGAATTCAAACCGCTAGGATTGAACCTCACGCGGCAGACGCCAGCGTTGCACCAAGGCACCATCTTGCTGCTTCGTTCTAGTTGGTCGCTGTATGACGAATCAGCGTTGTGTTTTCCGCTGATGCATGCTGCCTCAAGAAGTACCGTACGACACTACGGTGGCGCTGGGGTGGACAGCCTATCATCGTCAGGTTAAGCGCACGCCAGGTTGGCAGGTTTCGACACAACAGGTCGATCTTTGTTATCCCCAGCCATGGAGTTCTTGAGTGCAATACGAGCACACTCGGCCAATGATTGCAGTGGAATCGGCAGAAATGCCTCCCGCTGCTCAATGAGGATGCAATTGTTGCTAGACATCTGTGGTTCGAATTTTCAAAATCGGAATTGGGGAAGTAAATGTTAAGGGCCACAGCCCACAGCCCGAAGCTTCATTGCACTACCTCTCGTTATTAAATGCAAAACATTTCTTAGCGAACTTCGGTGACTTTGAGCGTATCTATCTATCTATCTATCTATCTATCTATCTATCTATCTATCTATCTATCTATCTATCTATCTATCTATCTATCTATCTATCTATCTCTCTATCTATCTATCTATCTGTCTATCTATCTATCTATCTATCCATCTATCCATCTATCCATCTATCTATCTATATATCTATCTATCTATTTATCTATCTATCTATCTATCTATCTAGCTGCCTAGAACTTTTAGCTCTCCTGGCCGTTTCGATAATGGTATCGACACCAAATTTGGTATGGCATAACATGACTGCACAAAGAATATGTTTGACTAGTCATAACATAAAAATCACGATATGTATGTCATAAATGTCATAATTAACATTTCATGGTCCCGCAGCTCTTGCGGTGGATTTGTTCGCATGGCATGTTGCAAAACTGGTATGGTATAGCATAATTGCATGGTGAACACAAGCGACAGACCACAACATGAAAATGATGACATGGGTGTCATGTAAAAACATGACTACATGCCACGCTCACGATGCACTGGCGGCCGTTTCGATGGCTTCACTTATACCAAATTTGGTATTGCAAGACGTGAATGAATTACGAAGGTATGATACTGGTGCAAAGATGATTAGCATGAGATGCGTGTGTGTAACAACACGACTACATACTACGCTCGTGATGCCCTCGCGGCCGTTTCGCTAGCTTCACAAATACCAAACTCGGTATTACGCGACACGAATGGACGACATAGGTAGATGTCACATCCAAACATGATAATAATGACATGCGTGTCATGTAACGACATGACTACATGCCACACTAAGTACGCGTTCGCGGCCGTTTCCCTATTTCACATATGCCAAATTTGGTATTACGTGATTCCAATGGATGACGAAGGTATGTGACTGGTGAAAACATGATAATCATGAGGTGTGTGTCATGTGAGAACACGACTACATGCCACAGTAAAGGCACCAATACATTTCGACATGATGTGGTGGCCGTGCTCGCCGGCGTTCATTTTGTCACGTCACGCCGGCATTGCCACGCCAAGTGCCGGTTCTGCCATATACTCGCAGGTACGCACCGCACTGCGTTGAATGGACGCATGCGCGTTTCAGCGCTTATGGCGTCCCTCCGTCACGAAAAGAAGGAGACGCAGTGTTTTCTGGGTAACGAATCGGCGTGAAATGCAGCATGTCGCATTTCGCGCCGGTTGCCGTCGGGCCGGGCCGACGGACGCTGGTCGCGCCGGTCGTGCCTAGCGTCAGACTTGAGAGCGCTCGAGTTTTGCTAACGGTAGCACCGCCGTGCCCAGCGTGCGCACGCGTCCACGTTATATTAGAGTAAATAGGGCCCTTCATGATGTGCACATGGCAGTTTTGGTAGCTCCACATATACCAAATTTAGCGCTACGTGACGTCAATAGATGACGGAATATATGGCCGGTGCAAACATGATAATCCTGAAACGCTTGTCATGTAAGAACATGACAAAATACAACGCTCATAGCGTGCTCACATCTATTTCGCTAGCTCTACATGTTCTCAATTTGGTATCACGTGACGTGAATAGATGATGAAGGTAAACGACACATCGAAACACGATAATCATGACACCGAAGTAATGTGCGGCATCACTTAACTCTACCTCGTAACTTTGTGCTTATTTTAGAGTGGCAGTTCAACTTTTCTCATTCGTGCTTCGCATATAATGAATTCCCACCACACGTGGGATATGACAAGTTTTTTACTATATATATATATATATATATATATATATATATATATATATATATATATATATATA
Source organism: Rhipicephalus microplus (assembly GCF_043290135.1). Lineage (NCBI taxonomy): Eukaryota > Metazoa > Arthropoda > Arachnida > Ixodida > Ixodidae > Rhipicephalus > Rhipicephalus microplus. The sequence goes on along the minus strand of NW_027464585.1, from coordinate 25,293,715 downwards.
TATATATATATATATATATATATATATAAAGTATTGACGATATCATAATTTTATTGAAGTTTCTGCCGCGGGTCCGGCCTTCATCAGAATCGACGAAGGCCGGACCTACGGCCGAAAGGTCAATAAAATCACTTCCTACGTGCGTCTTCTTTACTACGGATATATATATATATATATATATATATATATATATATATATATATATATATATATATATATATATATATATATATATATATACATATATATATATATATATATATATATATATATATATATATATATATATATATATTTATATATATATATATATATATATATGTGTGTGTGTGTGTGTGTGTGTGTGTGTGTGTGTAGTCTCGCATTTTCTGAATGGTGTGGATGGAACGCGGATGGCGTCGCGTCGTGCAGACGCCATCCACGTTCCACCACTCATAAGGCTCATTCATCCTTCCGCATCAGGGGAGATTCTACAGCTGGCACTGTCACAGGGGACCGGACACCAGCCAATGCGAGTATGAGATGTTAAAGGCTTTCGCCCTAGTAACGGAGCCTTATTTTTGTCAGAATTAAATATTGGCAATAATCAGCACCACGGCACATCACGCGCGCATGTCCACTGGTCAACATGCTCTGCTAGCATGACACAACGTTTCTCGCGTGACGAGGTTCTCCTACGACGCGCCATCATTCGAATATGTAGAGGAAAGTTCACGCATGACGCCTCACAGGGACCACCCTTCCAGCGACCCATTGCGCTTAGGTCACATTCACAATGGAGAAGTGGAGCGAAAATGAAAATGGAGCGACATTTGACCGTCGGCGTCCCGTGCCGTTAGGTACGAGGAATGCAAAAACTCATGGTGAGGTGACGTCACTATTGTACGTGGACGTGAGGCAGGGTTGGGGGGAGACGAGGAGGAAGAGGAGGTTAGAAATAAAGAAGATGGCTGACACCCCAGCCTAGTACTGTGTACTATTACAAATTGGCGCAGCCGCGTATACTTTCTGTGCGGACATTCAAGATGTGGGTTGAATTCACCATTGGAGCAAATCAACGCGGTGGCATCCGGATCTTGACCGCAACGCCTCAAGATGAAGTAGAACTAGCTCTTCCGGAAGCAGTGAGCACTGACGCACTTGTTTCCTATATAAGCACTAAAATGAAGATAGCTCCAGACCATTTACTAGCTAAAAGAACGGTGAGGATCAACATGAAACTTCAGGATTATGAGAATTTCGTGCTGACTCCAGTAAGAAACGACGCAAATCCTGCTACCGCTGCTTCGCCTTACAGTTCCGTCGAGCTGATCAACAAGTTTATTGAACTGCACCAAGAACAGAATAGGCAGCAAAATGATTTAATGCGCTTGCTTGTAAACGCGACGGAAAGATTGAGCAGACCGAGTCGCGAACACGTGAAGCTAGACATGTTTGACGGAGAGTCTAGTAGTCCCGAGTGCTGGCTCACGTTTTACGAGTATGCATGCGATGAAAACTACTTGCACAGCGACAAAGATAAAGTTTAAAACATGCGACTATTCCTATCGGGCATAGCAAAAAGTTGGTACGAATGGCGTCTCAACTCTCACAGCAACAAACCATGGCTAGAGTGGAAAGCAAGCTTTTTGAGCTCCTTCAGCGAGAACAAGGTGTTGCTATGGGACAAAGCAATCACGTTTAAATACAGGTCTGGATCTGCACTCAGCTATTTTTATGAGAAAAGGCGCTTGCTACAGCTGGCGGACTCATCTTTGCCTGAGACCTCTGTGGTTTCACTTATCATTCATGGTTTAAGTCCGGACCTCCAGAAGCAAATACAAATGCGCAGACCCAAGACGGTCGAATAACTTCTGCAGAGAATGCGAGACCTCTGCCTCCCGGACCTAGGAACCCAGCGTCAAGCTATGACACCTGCTGCAAAGAATACCGGGGCCACACGAGCTGAGGAACGACGCCCGCTTGCAAGCTGGAGACCTACTACAACACCCGTATCCTTTTTGACCGCACAGGGAAGCTGAGACCATGGCGATGAGCTAGATGATGTAACAAAAAACTAAATAGAGAGGGTCTCGGCTTCCACCCGACGACATCAAGAGAAGCTGTTTATTTGTCTCATACAAGTCTATTGTACATATCTGTTTTTGTGGATGGAAAGGAACGGAGTGCGTTAGTTGACAGCGGAGCAAGCGTCATGGTTATTAACGCAAATATTGTTGAGAGGGCGCAAGTAATAGAGAGAAGACCAGTAGAAGTACACGGATATGATGGAAGACGAGATGTCCACGATAAATGGACTTGTATAACCATATCGTGTCTCGGCAACACTGTCACTGCGCAAGCACTGGTACTCGACGGAGTTCCGTATGAACTACTGCTTTCACGTCCAGTCATCAGTGCACTTCGCCTTAATATCTACTGGATAGGCGAAATTACCACAGAAGAAAAGCGCCGCGCTTTCAACGCTGCAGTTTCGCCTTCAAGAACTCCGCGGAAACCATCGTCAGGTGAAGATGTTAGGACGCTTTACCCGGAATTGCTGTGCCTGAAAGGATATCCTACAGCAACTACGAAGTTTGAGGTTCCATTCCAGCTCAGTGATACGACGATGGTGAGAAAAAAGCCCTATAATATGTCACGATAGAAGAAAGTGTGGCTTGAGAACGAGATTCAAAACATGTTGGATGCGCAGATTATCCGTCCATCCACGTCTACGTTCGCTTCACCCATCACCATTGCACCAAAGCAAGATGTAAGTCTTCAACTCTGCACGGACTACAGACAAATTAATAAGCAGACTGAGCTTTTTCCGTTTCCTATGCCACGTATAGACTCTATCATAGATGAAACGGGTGGCTGCAGAGTTTTCTCGCGCATTGACCGATGTAAAGGATTTTGGCAAGTTCCGATTTCTGAAAAGTGCAAGAAATATTCTGCCTTCATCACGCCCTTTGACATCTATGAGTATCACCGACTTCCATTTGAATGGAAGAACTCACCCACTTGGTTCCAGAAAATGATGAACGACGTCTTGCCACCATTTATCGGGAAGTTTTGTAACGTCTACATAGACGATATAATAGTATACTCCCCCAACGAGGACGAGCACTCAAACAATCTGGCTAGTGTACTTCAAGCACTTTGTGACGCCGAGCTCAAAATTAATGACAAGAAGAGTGAGTTTTTCCAAAGTAAAGTGGTGTTTTTTGGAAGAGTATTTGACGGCCAAACCAAGACAACAAAACAGGAATCAGTCGAAAGAATCGCAAAAATGCAGAAGCCATATGACTTGCACTCTTTGCGGGTATTTCTGGGTCTTGCAGGGCATTTCCGGCCATTCAGTAGAGATTATGCGACCAAAACCAAATGCCTTACAGAAATTACTAAGAAGAATGGGCCATTTCAGTGGACAGCAGAGTGTGAATCTGTTTATCACAGCCTTGTGATCATTATTTCATCGGATCCGGTCCTGACTCTTCAAGGCTTGAAGTTGCCCTTTGAACTGAACACCGATGCTTCTTATTATGGCACCGGCGCAGTGCTTTACCAGAGAGATACCGACTCTCCATGGAGCCGTCAACAGAGGGTCGTCGGGTACTATTCGTACACATTTTCGAAAACTCAACTTAACTACACGACTAAAGAGAAGGAAGCCTTGGCAGTCCTAATGGCCGTATGCTATTTTAGACCTTACCTGGATGGCAGGAGCTTCGAGCTCTTTACGGATCACCAAGCCTTAACGTATATACTTAATCTCGTCGAGCCTCGAGGAAAAATCGCTTGGTGGGTGAGTGAACTCCAGCAGTTTACTTTCATGGTCCACCGCAGGCCTGGAGAACACCTCAAGGACGCAGATGCGCTTTCAAGATTTGCGGTAATTCCTGATCATAAAAATGCCAACGCAACATTGTTGTGGGAGGGAACTGAAGAACTTAAGTTCCATAACGGAATGTTCACAGTCCCAGAAACAATGGTGCCTCGAATTTTGGAGCTCTATGACGACTCCCCGCACTCAGGTGGACATGATGGCTTTTGGAGGACATATCACAAGATTCGTCAGCGTTTCCAGTAGAAACACATGAAAGAGGACGTTCAAAGGTATGCTCAGTCTTGTCATCAATGTCAAGTTCACAAAGCCAAGTACCTTCAGAGAACAGACGAGATGGTTTTGCCTCAACATTCCGACGTACCATTTGAAGTAATTCATCTGGATTTCGCAGAGCTCAAGAAGAAGGCTGCAGGAGTAAGAAGAACGCAGTATTTCCTAGTGGCAATAGACCAGTGCACAAGAATAGTGGCTGCACGGCCGGGAAGGGAAGACGCAAATAGTGTGATCGCTCTTTTGAGTCGGGAGATGTTGAAGAACACGATAATAGTAATATCAGACAATGGGCCAGCGTTTCTCAGTCAGCGTTTGCAAGATTGTGCGAAAGAACGAGGAGTTGTATTGCGACGCTGTGCTCCGTACCATCCTGCAGGAAATGACATGGCTGAAAGAATCATTCGGGATTTGAAGCAGTTCATTTCAATGTATCCAGGTTTTCAGGGTCGATGGAAGTGCTGCTTGGAGGCAGCCATCGCTCATCACAATCGGCCGCACACTGCGAGTTTCGGCTGTAGTCTATATTTTGCAGCTTTCGGAAAGGTACCAGTGCTTCCTGCTGATCAAGAACTTTACACTACAGACCGCCTGCAATTGTGCGAAAAACGAAAACCTTCGGAAGCCTGCCTACCAGCGATACCGGGAAAGTTTGAAGAGGAACTTTGACCGTCACCACAACAGCGGATACCTGAGATACAACTGAACAATCTGGTGCTTGTCAGAAAAGGCTTTCCCGGCACAAAGCAGGTGTACATGGGACCTGATCGCGTGGTGCAGATCGCAGTGCAACATGGCGTTCTCAAAGGGTCGGTTACACCAACAATGATGGTGTGCTGGAGTTTGCGACCATTGGAAACGTTTTCAAGTATGACCCCAAGAGGGATGAGTCTTCAAAGAGGGGGAGTGTACATGGACGTGAGGCAGGCTTGGGGGGAGACGAGGAAGAAGAGGAGGTTAGAAATAAAGAAGATGGCTGACACCCCAGCCTAGTACTGTGTACTATTACAACTATATACCACAATATTGATGTGACATGTTAAAATTTTTGACAATATTTTGACGTCATCATCACGCCATAGTGGCATCACTTCTAGTAACGTCACATGATGACACCATTAAATCATATCGCAGCTCGTTAAAAGTAGTCAGATCACGGAGAAAATGCGAAGATGCACAGATCTTTCGCAAGGCAGCGTTGATAGTTCAGCTGAGAGGAGGAAGTGAATGCTTAAGCATCGCAGTGAGACAAAACTTAGTATGTCAGTTCCTCTTTATTGCTCCTTCCTATGGTTTCGTTACGTGCACTAAGGCGAAAGCCTCGGCTGTATCCTCAAAGAATAAAAGTTGCCGTCGGCGTCACAACGTCCACACGATTGACGCAAAAGGTCACGTCATCAGATATTGCAAATCGTGATGATATGAAAGAGTGACATCGTCACACTTTCATGTCATCATATAGGATATAATTACAGCTTCGTCAGGCCGTCAAGGTGATGTCACCTATTATGGCGTTACATAGTGCCATCACATAGTACATCTTTCGGTCTATGGTGTGCCGATACCAATGAAAGTAAAACATTAGGAGGGTGAAGAGAGCCTCCAATGCTTCCGATCCGGGAAGCTGTGCCAAATGTTTTTGTGCCCAGAAAGTTTTCGAGGACAGGGGGGGGGGGCGGTCTACAGGTTTATTACGAATACTAAAAATACAAAGGTAGCAATAGTTATGGTTTTCTGTTCATCTTATATTAGGAGCATAACGAACCCTTTGGTTTCTATCCGTTGCCTGAACTAGGTTCATATCACATAATAAGCACCAAACTGAAATCACCGTTGAACGCTTGTACCAGAGAGTCGCGCCTTTGTATAAGCTCCTATATGAATAAATAAATTGATTGATACTGGGGGTTTAACGTCCTAAATCCACCACATCGTTATGAGCGACGCCGTAGTAGACGGCTCGACTAATTATGACTACCTGCGATTCTTTGAATTGCTTAACATCTGAGCATATGAGCCTACAGCATTTTCGCCACGTTCAAAAATGCAGCCTCAGCCGCCCGGGGTCCATCCCGCGACCTGCGGGTCAGCAGCTGAGTACCTTAGCCACTAGACCATTGCGGCAGGGTATGACTAGAAATTCATGTTTGCTTTTTAGCTTCATTAGTTATTGAAGAGGTGTAAAAAGAAAACTTCAGTGCACCGGAGAAAGAAGGCATGATAAAATATCTTCGCCATGCCTAGGTATATGTTCTGCACTGCATGTTCACTACTGAGCAATGTTTTACAATTTGACCGCATCAAACGCCACAAAACAGCTGTTACTGAGCTAGTCAAAGCTAATCAGCGATTATAGAACACTCTTTTTTGTATGTCCCTATTTTAACGGACTCCCTACGCTAGCGATGTTTTATATTGCACGTATGACCCAATCAACTAGCTTTGTCAGCTTGCGAGTCTGCATAGAAACAAATAACACACTCGTACGGTTAGTGATACACGCACAACTATATAAAGACTGCTTGCCTGGTGAATAAACAGCCGCCGGCACACAACAAATGCGCAGCGTTTCTCCAGTTCCGCAATTTTTAGGCAGGCCTAGCAAGGTGTTGTGGAACTGCTGCATTACGCATGAGAAGCTTTCAAAAGCGAACAGAAATACGACTGGATTGTGCCTTTGAAGCAAACATACAAGTCTGCTCACCTGTGAGAGCAGGGTGATTTCATACATTCTCTTCAGCTCGGGAAGGCCTTCGACGACCTCGTGCTCAGCGTCACCCGAGAACTCTTTGAGCTTCTGGGCCCTCTCGACGAAGGGAGTGCACGTGTTGCGTATGAGCAGCGCCGCGTTCAAGTATGACTCCATGGCCTTCCGATAGAGCCGGATGGCGTTGGCGAACTGCTTCTTGCCATCCTCAATGTGTGCTTGGTTGGACAGGTCGACGGCTGCCTTAATGTCATTGATGAGCGTCACCGGAATCACCATGACTGTCACCTGCTGCTTGGCCGCCTCGCTACACGTCTCGGAAGACGCAACGCCGTCGCCAATTCTCGAACCCTGGCTCGTGACACTTCGTCGTTTCCCGCGAGTTATGGGGCATAGCTGAGCGTTTCACGCATTACATCGACAGGCTTCTGATGAACAGTGTAACGACCGTTTACCCAATAAACTATAGATGAGGTATCACTATAAGCCAAATAGGCACCCATAAGAAATTAGCACCAAAAAGAGATGGAATTTCTTGAGCTTCGCCTTTAAGAGTTGAACGCAATAGCGGTGTCCTGTCCCTAGTGCGTACTTCAAACATCAGAGCATATTTTAATGTATGATTCTACTCTAAAATCTTAAATTGTGGATTACAAAAGTGTAATAGATAAAGTCGAAAGTTACTTGTGTGAGCGAAGATTTCGTATATGGCTACATTCTGTGTAAAGGGTAGTATGCTTAACGAGCAGCTATGCGAGTCAAATCCCCGAACTTCCTTTAGTCCCACTACGTGCTTTCAAAGAAATATCGCAGTAACATGTGCGCTTTTTGTACTGAGTGGTCGGCTATCGACAGTGAAATCATTATGATAATCACATGTTCTCACGCCTGCTGGTAATGTACGCTTGCACCAAGCTCTAGAAGAGGCCATTATTATTCATCAGATTTGCTAATCAATCAAACACTTCACCTAACACAGAGAGGTCGCTTTATCATATTATATTGGGTTCCTGGACACTGTGGTTTGATTGGAAAAGAAATAGCCGACAGTGAAGCAAGAGCGGCTGTATACAAAGGCTTCATTGACGTCAAGGTATTGTATTCTCAAAGTGACGTCAACACATTTGTTTACATTGCTCATGCGGGAATGCATGGTCACTTATCTGTTCAAACTAGATCGTCCGAACAAGCATCTGCGGGAAAGAGAACACAATATGACTTTTCTATTTCCGGCTAAAACCAGCCGAAGGCAAGCTAGTGTGCTGCACTGGATTTGCCTGGGCATTGCCTTAACTTGACCCTACGTTCACCTAAAAGGTTGTGCTGGCTGCCGCATGGCCGATTAGGTTGATGAAGTGTGCAAAACATTAGCCCATATATTTTGCGACTACCTATTATACGTGACGCAAAGAAACGTGTTAACGACAACGTTGGCAGGCATCGGACGAAGACCGTTTAGAGAAAGTTGCAAATTTGTGAGCAATGTGCAACCATACGGTCTCAAAAACTACTAAAAGAGCTGTTCTAGATTCTATTCAAAACACTGAACAGGATACTAAGCTGTAGAATACTATGTTTGCTGAGAAAGTTCAACTTAAGTTGACGCTGCAAGCAATGGAAAGGAAAATGATAGGTGTAATCTTAAGGGACAAGAAGAGAGCAGTGCATGATGGAAGAAACGGGTGTTAAGGACATCATAGTTGAAATCAAAGAGGAGAAATGGTTACGTGTCGCACAAGCATCACGAAGGCAAGACAGCCGCTGGTCGTTAAGGATCACAGAATGATTCCAAGAGAAGGCAAGCGGATGAAGGGTAGACAAAAGATACGGGGCCAGATTGAATGAGAAACTTCGCGGGTATAAACTTGGAGTCGCAAGCACATGCCTGAGTTGATTGGCGGAATATGGCAAGGGCCGTTGTCCCACATTGAGTGTAGTCAAACAGATGGTGTGAACTGGCCACTGCACATACGCACCATCTCTTCCTGTCCCCATCATGTCCCTTCATCCCTATCGTTTCGCCCTTGGGAGATAGGCTACACAAAACACAAAGGATCACCTCGGGACTAGCGAAGTTTACTGGTACGAATTGAAGTATGTCCACAAAACACCTCAAGGAAATCTACTTTAGCAGCATAGAACGTATGGTAATCCATGGTTCACAGATCTGGTGCCCACTAATATATCCACATAAGAAAAAGCATACAGAGAGGGTCAATAGGCTGAAATAAATCCAAAGAATTCCTTCCGCAAAACCCACCTAACATTTGAAACAGTCTCTAACGCATCCGTGAATGCTGTCGGTAGCATCCCCTCATTTTTTAACAATAGGAAACGGAACAAATTATGTATTATTATCAAAGAAGATAAAAATTTGTCTTTAGTGAAAAATTACTTAATAAAGAAAAGATCGCCAAAGAAATTAGGACTTCATTCATACATACAGAAAAACAAAGAAAATTTAAATACTCAAGGACTATTGGCTGAGCCGCCTAAACCCTTTATACTGATGGATTCGAAATGGAGCACAAATGTGGCAAACCTTCTGTGGTGGTGGACAGATCCAGCAAGGCAGTCAAATATAAACAGGTGAAATTGTTTGACTACTCTGAAAATTTCAAAGCCGGAACTATAGCTATAGAAGGAATAGAGGAAGTAGGGAACATTGATTGCAACAAGTCGTACCAAATATTAACCGGACCAGTTCACATTGGACGCGCCGAAAAAGCCAGACAACACAAACCCAGTTAACATCAAATATGGCTACAACTAATCCACCTGGAAAATTTCCAAATAAGACACAGGCATACAAGGGGAGAATATGCAATGAGCTCGCAGATCAGTTAGCTAAAGAGGCCACCAAAGAAGGTATGGAATACACATTTTCAATGTCGAAGTAATTAGTCAAAAAGCAACTACAAAAATAATGTTCAGAGAAATGAAACCAATATAAAATTTAAAGGAGAGGAACTCGATCCAATACCTAGCAATAGACACAGTGCGAAAAACTCCTTCCCAAGACCTTTCCACAAGGCTATTCGTCCGTGCAAGCGGTAACAGGTTACGGCCGTTTCGTTTTTCTACTTAAAAACATCCTCAATAACGGATCACGAACGATGCATGTGTGCAGAAGAAGCAACAACGTTCGACCATTACTTAGACAAGAGTAAAATCTTAAAAGAGCACTGACATCAAATTTCAAGATCGAGATGTGCCCATCATTCGATCGCTTGGTATGCGTAGGTCTTTTAGGCAAAATTTGAATGGCATCCGTCGCGTGGAAGTCATTTTAATTCTAAGTCAAACGGCGTAGAAAAGCTTAGGAGAAAAAACGACAATAAGCTGCCCTGCGACATCGACAGTAGTGCTACGTGTTCGGTGTGATACATTCCACAAATACCATCCTGAGTGACAATACCCTAGTAGCGATGACGTGTACGATCCGAGTGTTCTTATCGTGGCGCCGACTGGCGCCGAAGTGCAGAAACGCACTCGCTCGTCCACGGCCGGAAACGCAGGTGCTGTCTAGCCCGGCTGTGGCTCGTCGCGTCTGATATTCTTCGCAACAGTTTGAATGATTTCGTGAAATTATCAAGATAAAAACCATCTTTAAAAGAATGGCGAAACGCGAGAGAAATGAGCATGAATAAACGTGTGCTTGTCGGTCAGCACGTCGGGGAAACGTTGTGAGTTGCAGGTGAGTTGCAGTCGTCTAGTTCGAAGCACGGAAAAAGCGATATGAGGGTGTCTTTTCATATCACGTACGTGTTACACATCAACACGACCACAAGCTATCAAAAGTGGAAGGGCGTGTAGTCAGATATCATCGCTAACAAGTAACACGCATGTATCGTTGAATTTTAGTTCATCTGTAGACTTTGCGTCCACGTAAAAGTGGTAATACTGTGTTTACCGCGAGAGGCTGGATAGGTGGGGCCATCTGCAGGCGCAAAAAAGAACCTGACAAGCAGGAAACGTGTTCTAGTTCTCCGCTGACGCGGATGCATATATTTTTAGGAACGTACGAACTGCTACTACTTGGAACCTAGCACGGAGAGAAGGCCAGTGCGATTCCTTATATAAAATATTATTGCGACAAATTTAGGGAGCCCAAGACATAAACGTGACGCTTCGCGTTCTAGTAGGAACAGTGGGCTAATTTCATAGGCGGGTGCTCAAGAAAACAAGACACAGCCAAACTCCAGTTTTGGGCGAGTATACATACAAATCATCACCACCACATCCTGACCACCACATCACGACGTAAACTAGAATGTTTATTGTTGAGTCTACGAAGCAACCCATGTGCCCGTGCTACTGTAGCTGCCACATTTTCTGTATGCGGACTCCAATTCAAGTTTTCAGTATAAATCACTTTTAGGTATTTCATCGATTTCACCTGCGGGATAAAGTGCTGTCTGTAAAGTACAAAATCATGCACTGGAGCACCTATTGGAAAAACTATGATTACACTTTCCTGACGTTTAATGTTAGATTATTCTCGTCTAACTATGTATCCAAAGCATTCATATAAAACTGTGGCATCTGATATAGTGTATGTATATGTGCAGCTGTAGCGAAAATGCGATGTCGTCAGCGTATACATAAACCTGTACATCACGCTGTACGGGAAGTGTACCTAATAAAATTATTTATAATAATAGTTACAGTACCGAACCTTGGGAGAGACCTCTAGTTTTCTTATAGTTTGAAGAAGACATGTCATATTTCGTGTTTATTTCATTCTTACTTCTTTCTTCTCATCTTTGAAAAGGAGAAATGTCAAACTTCTCAGTTTAAGTTATATGAGTGCCATGGTATGCTGCCAAGACATACCACTGTGAAAAACTACGCCTAAATATCTTAATCTCTCAACGTTTTCTGCTGCAGTACATATGAATCGATTGCAATGTTCGGTGTGGAAAAAAATTGGCATATTCGTTTTTTCTGTACTTTAGGGGGCTTCGGAAACAGATCTATTGGGTTTTCTTTTTGTTTCTAATTAGGCAATATTCCTCAAACCATAGCATGGTATTTTTAGTTGCACTCTGAAGAGGTTGGTTGGTATGTGGGGTTTAACGTCCCAAAACCACTGATGATTATGAGAGACGCCGTAGTGGAGGGCTCCGGAAATTTTGACCACCTGGGTTTTTTAACGTGCACCAAAATCTAAGTACACGGGCCTACAACATTTCCGCCTCCATCGGAAATGCAGCCACCGCAGCCGGGATTCGAACCCGCGCCCTGCGGGTCAGCAGCCGAGTACCTTAGCCACTAGACCACCGCGGCGGGGCGCACTATGAAGAGCAATAATCGCTCCTTCATAACGTATACGTGACGTGTTAAATTAACCATATCACCTGCATACTGACACACATTGGCTTCACAAATTCCTGAAGCACATTCATTCTTAAATGAATTGAATAATAATGGTGACAACATTGATCCTTGGCACACCAGCTGTATTGTAATTTCAATTGCTTCTTGCTTCCGTACCTCTCCTACCTACCTATGCATGCAGGTAATTACAGAGCACATCATAAAAGTGGCCCACTAAAGCCCAAGTGAAATAGCTTTTCTAATAAAATGGTATGTTTCGCAGTTTTCAACACTTTCGCCAAGTCTGAGAACAGAGCACAACAGAACAGGTTTTTGTCTGAAGCCGAATATATTTCATCACTAAACATTTCTAACAAAGTTTTAGTACTGCAATTAGCAATCAATGCAAAATACCGGACTTTAGTAGCGAGAAGTTTTGTAAGTTGGACGTCATATATTGAAACAAGAATTTTTCTAGCATCTGGGAGAGTATAGAAAAAACAGAAATTGGTCTGTTATTTTCTGTATTATTTTTTTCAGCTTTGGTCAACGGTTAAACGATTGCCCTGGTTAATTTATCTGCAATTGATGTACTCATTAAAATATATTTCAACGAGAAGATAATTTCTAATATTACTTCAAAGTTCCTTCAAAGCGTGGCCTCAGCTACCCCATCGATTGCTGGCAGCTTATACGGATGAAAACTGAAAAATTATTCCTGTAAGATATTCCTTTGACAGCATGGGCAAATAAGCAGATGCTAGAACAGATTGTTTAGGTGTGCACGTGCGTTTATGCGTGTGCGCATTCTTTCAAAAACGTGTGAAGAAGCGGTTGAACTTACCTACCACTATTTCTGGTTTCTGGGAAAACGATTTGAGTAAATCAGTGGGCGTGTTCTGTTTTCCACGAAGATTATTTTTTAAGACCCAAGTCTCTGCTGCATTTTCGTATGCTTGGTTGAATCGTTCCAAAAATACCGCTTTTCACGGGGGAATATTTCTAAGGCATGGGTCTTGTGTCTTCTGTATGTAGTAACCACCTCTCATTTTAGTCCTTGGACTGTCCGCTGGATGGTGCTACTTGTATATAATCAATATATGATTAAAAGATGCGAAATGGCGGTACTTGGAGTGTTCGCTAGAAGTATAGACTGGTGGAGAGACATTCAGACACACAGGCAGACTTACGGACAGATGGACGAACCGACAGACAGGCAAACACATGACAGACAGACAGATGGACGGACGGACAGACAGACCGACTGATGCGGCCAGCGGTTGATTCACTGTTTCCAGATTAAACTCTTCGAAGCTTCACCCCACTCAGCATCATTCACTCCATGGATATGATTTGATTTTTTCCTGACCTTAAAAGGGCGACGACCCTTGCAAACCTCGCTATCTTGTATTCAATTTTTAAATCCTGATTTTTTGGTGATTGCCTGTTTCTTTTCCATAGCCAGTCTCTGTGAAAAGTAGCGCTTATATTATCTGTAGTAAACGGCTAATAATTTTTATGTATTTTTCAGCTTTGACATATGTAGTGGAACACTCAAACTTTAGTAAATGCCGAACAATTTATGGTAGACTATAAAATAATTCAATCTCACAGTTAATTGCGCCCCGTAAAGACACGGGAGGCGGCACGCGTTCGAGAACTTTGCGCTCGGCTTTCTTGGCTCGTGTCTCGTCAGTTTTATCCGCGCGCCAGCTGTATTCTCGAACGAGTCAGCGTCAATCGTCGTCCCCTGCCGATGCTTGCTTTCGACTTCCCTGGCTCACACCTCGTCGGTGTTAACGTCGCCATTCGCGAAAGCGCTCAGCTTCATTAAGCCTCGCAACACCGCAACACCGGCTACAGCCAGGAAAGGTACGCGCACACTAGCGGGAAGCATGACGTTCTGCCCGTCGGCGCAATCACGCGGCAAGTGGCGGCGCGCTGTTCACAATTTCGTTAATTGTCGATGCCACGAGATTCTAGTGGCGCACGCAGCACGTGCATCTGGTGGCTCGCGGATTCTTTTGGCCGACAGATGAACAGAGCATGACCTCATCTTATAAACGACCTGCTCACACGCACCACACCTATGGAGGCGTGTGGGCCCAAAACTTAGCGCGTAGGGACCGGAGATACAGCCAGGTGCCGCCACGTCTTACCCTCATAGCAGACGACGCACTAGCATAGTTGTGCACCCGTGTGTTCTCGTTTTTGCAATTTCTTTTCTTGCTTATAATGCGCCGATCAATTACCCAAAAAGTTTACGAATCGAAGCAACAATTCAGCTGTGAGAAGTGCCGTGCTGGTTAACTCCAGAATGTTCATTACAAAAACTCAATCTGCGTGAGCGCTTTTGTGTCCCCGTCTAAGCACAGGTGAGATTCTTTCGTCCTTTTTTTTTGTGAATATCTGTGGCGTCATCATCATTTTATTAAGCTATGCACCCACTCGCCCAACGTCACACTCTGCTAATGCGAACAATATGTGACACACTGCCCATTCGTTTTGCGCAGTGTGTCCCACCTAACCGCTGTCTATGAAAGGTGCAGAAATACTTTGTCCGTGGGCAAGACTGCGATCTTGTAACGAGTTGAAACCTGAAATCGGAGTTTCTGCGACGCAAATGAAGACGCACACGGCACTTACAACGCATGCGATGGCCCGTGTAAGTTTTTATGCTCTGCATATTGCCCTCCAGTGATACCGTTCACGCACAACAATAGAAGGGAGTAATTGTGTTATCCTCTTGCGAATGTCGAATGATCAATGGAAGCACACGATAATGCCAGCGGATCACCGAATATCATTACAGCGATTACTCGCACCTACGGCAGTTCATTAAAGTTATTGCCACTGTCCGAGTGCCCCTGGCATTGCTGTGTGCGTCTCACCGGCGTTGTCAGCAAGCTTTTGACCCTGGAACAGCAATATATAGCGCATTACGAGACAACAGCTTCTTTCGCGCTCCATTTCCGTAAAGGAAATGGTGCTGTACCTGTCGTACCTTAACGCGCCCGAGTCCTGAACTAATATGCTGACAAGCGGTTACCTTCAATTTGCACAAGAACGAGTCAACACACGCACGCACCACGCAGGAAAGGTTTTGGCGGCTGTAGCGATGGGGGTTAGTAGTGGCACCATGGCCTGCCGCGGCACTTTCGAGAACTAAGCAAACTGAACAAGCAAAATCAAATCGAGCGGTGGCATGAGCAGGTCGTAAATTTATAGGAGGGCATCATCTCACCCGTAAGTTTATACGGGTGAGAAGATGCCCACGTGTGGAGTGGGCTCGAGCGTTGCGAGTACTGAAGAGGGTGAAGCGAGATGAAGCTGACACGCGGCGAGCGCATAGCAGGTGAGAGAGATGTCACCACCCACTGCTAGAAAGGCGTGATCTACCTGGCACCGCTCCAACACCTGCGGCGAGGGGAGCGGTGCGGGCAAAGGAACAGCGTTACAGATGCTAGTCAAATGGCTGCTTCGTATCTAATAATGTGGTGCTCGCATTGCTACGTGGCCTATACAGGAAGACACAAGTATGGCCTGTACACACTCTTCCCGAGTTGGGAAAGTTATGATCAACTGTAAGCCGTATTTTGGACAAATCGAAAGCTAGTCAGATACAGTGACTGTGGCAGAGTCTAATATATATTTTTATTTAAATCTTCTACAACGCAAAGAGTTACATGAAACTCTACAACTTCATCTACAACCGCAGTTTTTAGAACGACGATAAACAGCCAGCAAGCCACTCACCAAGTTAAAGAGCGTAACTTTCATCGGAATGTATTCAGCATTGGTGAAGGTAACGTTCTTTGTTGTGCAATATCTAGTCCTGACAAATAGCGTCATACCACTACCTCATTTGTTTGTTTTTGACATAAAATGGCCTTGTTAACCTTTTGAGACAAATACGTTTTTGTAATCTTGTGGTATATTTGATTCGAGTATAATAAATGCGTCCACACAGTCCCTGACTGATTAAAATTACTAATAATAATAATAATAATGATCATTAATTTGGTCTAGCCCAGCAATCTGCTGGGCTAGACCAAATTACCGAGCGATTGTTAAAAGAAAACGTAGATATTTTAGGCCCAATCTTATGCAATTTATATAATCATTCTATACAAAACGAAACTTACCCATCCATACTAAAAATTGGAAAAGTAATTCCAGTTTACAAAAACGGTGTCATTTCCGATCCGTCTAGCTACAGACCGATATCGGTTCTTAGCGTTGTAAATAACATTTTTGAAAAAATTCTATCAAACCGCATAAGTTTTTACAGAAATACATGGTTCTTTGTCCTCAGCAACATGGATTTCGGTCTAATTATTCTACGTCATCCGCAGTGTTGACATGTGCACAATCAATTAACACGGCTTTAAACAACAACAAGCTAGCGGGAGTTGTTTTTATTGACTTACAAAAAGCATTCGATACGGTAGACCATTCAATTCTTCTGCATAAATTAAAGCCCTACGGCATACGTAATCAAGCCTATGAGTTATTTTCTAATTACATCAAAAACAGACAGCAGGCTGTCGTGATGACCGATATTACTTCCACAATGCAATATCTGAACAAGGGGTGCCACAGGGATCGATTCTCGGGCCGCTGTTCTTCTCCCTTTATATCAACGACTTGCCTTATGTATTAAGCTCATCCGAAATTATTATGTATGTCGATGATACAGCATTAATATGTACGGCCGACAATGCTCTTGAATTCCAAAGACAATTGAACGCAGAATGGAAAAAAAAAGTTCCCAGTGGTTTTTGCTAACAGGTTAACGGTTAATGCTAAAAAAAACAAGGTACATTATATTTCATTCCCGTAGAAAATAATTAGTTACGAAGATATTCAGATAAAAATTGACAACTGCATATTGGAACGTACGGACACGTTTAAATACTTCGAGATTATACTAGATAATCACTTTCACTGGGCAGGTCAAATAAATGCCGTCGGTGAAAAGCTGGCTTCCAGCTGCCACGCGCTTTTACAAGCTAGAGGCTACTTCGATAAAAGCATTTTGCGGGCGCTTTACTTTGCTTTCATCAATAGTCATTTAATCTACTGCATGGAATCGTGGGCGTGGACTTATGATTCTTATCTGGATCCTCTTCGAAGGCTACAAAAGCGTGCCATAAGAATAATAACTCACAGTAAGTACAACGAGCCAAGCCGGCCGTTATTCCGATCGCTAAAAATACTACCCTTCGATCTTTTGCGTGACTATAAGATGACCGTTTGTGTTAACAGTATCGTAAAATACAATAGCGCATTTGATGTCTCGTTATTTTATTCCTCTTCCCGCCCTACTAGAAGCCTGACGTTCGGTAACTTTAACTTGGCGCCAAGAAATAACGTTTATGGTGAGAGATTAATGCAATTCACGGGGATAAAGATCTGGAATAGTTTGCCCACTGAATTGAAGACATCACACAATGCTGCGGTAAAACTAAAAAAATCAATTCTTGAGCAAGCTGTAAATGTTTCTTTTTCTCTTTGGTGGTAAGCACTTAAATTTGTATAAATATACGCTGGTGAATTTTGTAAACCTAGCATTTTTTTTCCTTCTAAATAAAACTTGTGATAGTTTGATGTTCTTTCTGTATTTTAACTGATGTTTTTGGGTGTTTCCGCGAAGTTATCTGTCATAACTTTTTGTATGCGCACATGCAGTTTTGTTTGGTGTGACCAGATTGTTTAAGAAGAGAAAGACTTCTCTACTCTGTATATGTATATATTTGCAGTATCTGTATAGCTACATATGTCTTATGTGTAATTGATATTTCCCGCTTCTGCTCGTTACTTTTCTCATTGAACCCTACACTAGCCTCAGGCAATGGGTCTATCCCGTGTTTGTAAACCTCATCTGACAAATGATAATAAACATTCAATCAATCAATCAATCAATCAATAACAATACAATAGTAATAATAGTAATGATAATAGTAATAATAATAATAATCATTTATTTAACGTGCTCAGGAACAACTGCAAGGTCTTTGTGCAGGCGCACGCAAAAATAAAACAACAAAAATAAACAATACAATGCAGACAGTCTTAAGAAATATCAAGAGAAAAATCGCGTAAACATAGGAAAATAAACACAAAAGTGGAGGAGTAAATAAGGCAGGACAACAAATATTAAAGGAGAACGAAAAATTAGATTGCACATATACAACTATATATGCAAGACGGAGAAGGGAAGATTTTGTACATTGTACCATACTATGTCAAGACAGTGCGAAGTTCAGATAAAAACAATGACTGTGGGCCATGAAAAACGTAAGAATAAGAAAATTAACATTATAGAGACTTTGTATCCTGTGAACGGTAGAGTGTTAGAAGAAGCAGGCAGGTACATGAAACGGTCTATTCTATCTTGTCAACTTACACGGAATTCGAAAGTTAACACAATTGAGAAGTACAGGGCAGGATATGATACCATGGGCAAGCTTGTAAAAAAATAACAGGTCAGGACGATTTCGTCGGCAGTGAAGTGATGGCAATAATAATAATCCAGCAGTAATAGAATGAGATCCAGAGTGATTTCAAGCAGAGCGATGGCTATATAAGCTGAGGATTTTTTCTGGACTCGTTCAATGGTGTTACCGCTGGACTGAGTAATGCAATTCCATATCATGGACGCATAATCAAGTTGTGAAAGGCATATTGCGGTGTACATTTTGTGGAGGGCTATAGAAGAACTGAATTCACGAGATATCCTGCAAAAACATCCGAGGGTACGAAGGCCCCGCATAGCAGCACGCGTAACCTTAGCAGAAATGTTTAACGTGTTATCAACAACAACACCAAGATCACTGATCTCATAAACCTTGCATAACGACACAGAATTGACAGAGTTTTTTAATGACACGCTAGATGTTTTGCGAGTGATAGACATGAATTTCGTCTTTGAGGTATTCAAGAAAGGTTATTGCAGTTCCATCATTCAGAAAAAGTGACAAATCTGACTGGAGCAAGTGACAGTCGTTAAGCGAACGAATTTCCTTAAATATCTTGATATCACCGGCATACAAGAAGAAAAAAGAATTGCGAATGGCAAAAGAAACATCAGTAACGTAAATAAATATAGCAGTGGGCCTAATACCGATCCCTGAGGGACACCACTAGTCACATTATACAAAGAAGAGGTTTGGCCATTGACGGCAACATAACACGATCTATTGAACAGATAGCTGTGCAGGAGATTCATAACCGACAAGTCAACATCAAACTGCGCAAGTTTAATCATAATCAGTGAATGACTGACTACGTCAAAAACCTTGCTCAGGTCACAGTAGATTACGTCAACTTGTCCTCTCTGAGAATTAAGTGCGGAGATCTGCATCATGAAACTAGCAAGATTTGTGGTAGTTGAGCGACCAGCAAGAAAACCAAGCTGATTTGGAATCAATGAGTTTTTCACACCAAAAGACACTATGTTGTGAAAAGCCAGCTCGAAAATCTTTGATGTGGCACATAGTAGAGAAATCGGGTGATAATTTGAAACATCTGTTTTAGAGCCCGACTTAAATACCGGGAAAACACGAGCAGTTTTCCACATGCTAGGAAATGTGGAAGTGTCCAGGCAGTTATTAAATATTGTAGTCAGTACAGGGACAAATTAGTACCATAAGCTTTTAGTATGGCGGATGGGATGCCATATGGGCCACATGATAAGGATGGTTTTAAGCGCTTAATGCATTCGCCGATAAGATTTTCATTCAGCGACAAAGCACTGGATTAGCTAACTGCCTTAGGCTGTTGTCCGATATCAGTGATAGAGTCTGAGGCCTTATAAACGAATGAGGAGTGCGTGGCAAAACAGTAAGCGACGGCATGCACTTCTACCCCATTGGAGTCCAGCAGTCTGAAGGACTCTCCGCTTTTGCTAGACCGTTTACGCACATACTTCCAAAACTCAGCTGGCCTGCCAGAGGTGCTTTTTTCTAAGAAGTCAATATACGAACTATGATCGCACCTATATAGGCGTTTAGAGAGAGTTCGAAAAAAGGTGAACTCTTTCTTCTCGTTGGATGGAGAACATTTAAATTTCCTCAGTGCGCGATCTTTATGCTTCAGTGCACTGATAAGTTCAGATGAGAACCAGTGGGGATATTTACGTTGTTTAGGTGTATATTGGTGAATAAAATTACGCATGCTGCTCAATACAAGCTCCGCAAACCGATCAACCTTATCATCAACATTCGGTTTGTCAGTAAGATGTGACCACTCAACAGTGGACAAGTAATGATACAGGCCCGTGTAGTCACCTCGCTTGAAAGCAAATCTTGGAGATTTGTTTACGTTACTGCTGTAGCTCGTTGTTTCAGCTGATACAGATAATCTTACATTAAGTGGTGGGTCGAATTTGTCGGGACGTACAAGAGAGATGTCGGAACGGGAAACTCCAAGGGGTTAATCGTTGGACCCACACAGGTCTAAGACGTTGCCACTGGAAATAACTGACTGAATTAACCCAATTAACTGACTGAATTAACTGAATGGCCTTTAGCTTCGCTTCGTTTTTCTGTATCTGTCCAGAAATAAAATCTGTTCATTAATTCATTCGAAAAGTTATATTGCAGTAGGAAACTAAACGCCAGAAAGTCCAAAAGCAGGCGGCACTTTTTCTCTATAATATGATTCTAATGAGAAAAGGTGAGCGTGCTCCAGTCAATTCCAGGTGCATTGAACTCCCCAAGAACAATAATTCTGTGTCCACTATGAGAAGATAACACAAGTTCTATAGGGGACATATCATGAAACGAGGCAGGGGATATGTTGGGTGGTAAATAGAAACATCCAATCAACAATTTTTCACGGCGCTCAAAGTTGATTTCAAGCCAGATCGATTCTTCGATAGATTCTAGGTCTTTCCGTCTAACACATTTTATTGAATTGTCAATGGCAATCAGCACGCCACCGCCTTTCTGTTTGGTGTCACTGAAATCTCGGTCACTGCGGAAGGTGGTGTAGATCGGAGAAAAAGGTCAGATGAGGGAATTTCAGTGCCTTGCCAGGTTTCAGAAATAGCGATATTTGGAAAATAAGATGAAAGAACATTAGAGAAAAACTCGAGTGTCTTGGTACGGAGACCCCGGGCATTTCGGTAAAAGATGTCTACGTTACACGGCACTTTCGATTCCAGTCACAAACTCAGAGGGATAAAGCATGTCATCGTGCAGCTCCCCGCGAGATGGCTTGAAGAGCTATCCGAGGGACCACATCGAAGGGTCATTCAGGCGTTGTAGTGTTTGCTCGTCAACTTCGATGTAGAATGAAGAATATGACTGGAATTTTGTTTGAAGTCGCCGACAGGAGATGGTAGACAAATCCAGTGAAGCAATATGTTTTTTTTTTTTTGATGTCAGCAGCAGTGGTGTCCGGGCTCAGCTTCGTAACAAAAATGGCCTTTGACCGTCGTGGCCGTTGTGACCGTTGAGCTACAGATATAGATGATCCAAACAAGGCGAGTTTCTTCTTTCTTTCACCCTCAGTAACCGCTGCAGAAGAGGCTGTCGCTGGCTTCACACTGACACGCTCGGACGTGTCTGCGTCAGCTTGCGGTGGATTCGTGGATGAAAGAATTTTGGAGAGAGGCTGTGCAGAGTACGCAGGTTGCTTGGAGGTTACAGATCGGTCAACGTTCACATGCTCTGGGGTGATCACAGGTGCCGTCACTGCCACGGCGGCCGTGCGGCGCGTCAGCTCCTCACGCAGGAAGCGGACCTCTGCACGAAGGGAGGCGACCACGCGGGCTAGTTGTTCAACACCGCGGAAACGATCCTTACGGAGGCGCTCGTTTTCTTCGCGTAGTTGGGACAACTCGTCGCTGAGGAACGAAATTCCCTCCAACAAGTCGAGGAAGAGACGACGCAGCCCGGCGAGATCCCTACACGGAGGGGCACACGTGGAGAGAGAACCGGTTTGAGAGCTGCAATGCTCGTCACTGCACGCCGCCGAGTCGTCTTCGTTAGGCTTACCAGAAGCATGGCTCAGATCACATAAACTGTAGCGTAATGAGCGCGATCCAGACTTCAGAAGCTGCAGCTCTTCATCAGGCCAGGTTACACACTTAGCATGAACACGTTTAGAGCAACTTTCACAGCGGAAAAACTGCTGCTTACCGAAAAACGGGCAGGAGCATAGCATGCATGCATCCCGACTGAGAGCCATGAAGCGGAATAATAATAATAATAATAATAATAATAATAATAATAATAATAATAATAATAATAATAATAATAATAATAATAATAATAATAATACCGTTATTAATACAATTATATTATTCGTAATCTTGATATTATTTATATTCTTGTCCTTTCGAAAGACTGTTTCATTCTTGTTGTATATTCAATATTACGAGTAAAACAGGACCATGTATCTAGCTCGGTGCTTACCCATCATGTGGGTTCACGCCAATGTAAATGGCTGTCATCATCAATGAAAGCAACAGCAGCTACCATCCGCTCGAATGCGTGCACGTAGCTGCCCTCACCAGGTTCTCTAGGGCGGCTGCAGCAGCTTGCCGATACGACGACGCGACGCCCCCCAAGACGCCTCCGCGGCCGCCGAAGCTGGCAGGCACACGCCGCCGGCTCAGTGTGTGCCAGACCATGGAGTCCGTTATCCTGCTCAACGAGCAGCGCGGAACGGGCTCGGCCAGCAGCAGTGGAGTGGCATCCGCTGAAGAGGAGATGCTGCGACTCGAGGGCTGTCTGCCGGCCGAGAGGTCGCTGCTGGACTTTGTGCAGCAGTACCCGGACCAAGGTCGCACCTTGCTCCTGTACGGCGCCTCGGGTTCGGCCTTCATATACCTGGCCAAGATGATCGCCAAGGAGGACAAACGCTGGGACGTGCATTACGTGCGCATGAAGCAATTTATGGGCCGCTCCACAGGCCGCGACAGCCAGAAAGAGCTGGAGTCTCTCTTTACTGAGGGTAAGGACAAGATAAAGATGCTGTTCTTCTACCTGTTGGATACTATCTACAGCAATACGCTCTCAGCTGAAGAGTTAGATTACGCGCAGCGGTTCAAGACGGAGCTACCCGAGTATATTAAAAGGGTAGCGTCCACAGACAAAAAGAAACTGGCAATAGTGGCATCCGCGAGAAAACCCTGGCTATTCCCAACTGACCTGCAATCTCTTTTTAAGAAATGGGTTCACGTAGGCCTTCCAGGTTCGGCAGAGAGGATTCGACTAATCAAGGCGCACATTGGACAAGTTTCCTGCTCGCTGAGCGACAATAACTTTCTTCAGCTGTCGCGAATGACGGAAGACTACACGTACTCCGAAATCGGCAACATGGTTGAAGAGGCACACTTGGGTCCTCTCAAGAGGATTGAAAGGGCTACACATTTCAGGAAGGTGGACGCCTATTGGGAAGTCTGTTCACCCCATGAGCGTGGTGCTGTTCAGCTCTCCTGGCACACGATGAAACCGACAGAAGTTAAGGAACCCCTCGTGTACGGTGATATTTTGGATGGCTTTGTCAAGGTTGAGCTTCGTCGTACTGACAAGGAGCTTGCAGAAATGGAGACAGTCCGGCTCGCCCATTTGGAACCAAACAAAATCAATGATAACCGTGATCGAGCCCCTCACTGTTCAACGTGCCGAAAAGGTTTTCCCGATAGAGCGGCGCTTTAAAATGCCTTCGGAAGACTCGCCATAATTCGCATAACTGTTCTGTAAAGCAGCGGTCCTGCGGCCTTTGTAACACATTCGCTTTTTCTTGAGCTAATAACAGGCTGAGCTGGAGCAAAATTGTTTAGCTAAGTGACTATAATGTTGCTAAAACATTTCAGCTAAATTTGCACAAATTGCTTTGTGTACCCTTAATTTCATAACTAGAGTTCTCTGCACGGATGCATGATTGCGTATTACTGCAAGTTTTAGGCGAAATGAACACAATTGATCATCTAGATGCAGCCTTGTTAGAATATCAAGCTGGGTGGCACTGCACATATAGAGACACCAAATTTCATGCGCTTTTTTACTATTCATGTTAATAAACGATCATTTTTCGGACATCGCGATCATGATGATCATAATTTGCTTAACGTTTTTTCGAACACTGATAGTTATAAACGCAATTCTTCTCAGCAGTCATGGCATTTTATCGAACTACTAGTTAGCCAAACTTTATTCTTGGGTTGCCACTGTTTTTTTTTGCATAATTTACCACGCGTATTGTTGTTTTCAGACGGATTTAAATTCATTTTGCATCTAAAGAAAGGCAAAGTATGGTGCACAGGTGAGCTTGAATAAACATCGCAATGACATTCGTAAAATTTGTAGTGTAAGGCATGTACAATAAATACTGAACCTCATAATAAAACTATATCTTTTCGTTTTCAATATCAGTCACATGTTCACATGTATTCAGCAAACTAGATCATATTTTTGCATCCAATGATTTATGTAGGAAAGCAGGATCATAGGATATTTTAGGCTTGACTTAAGGACGCCACTCGCTAGGCTCTCAAAATACAAAAAGAGTGCAGTTTGTTCTTCTGACATTTCCTGTTATTATTGTGCACTTCTGTGACGCAGACAGTAGTTTCCTTGACATCTATAATGTGCATGCACTCGGTAGGTCCATAAAGGCGAAATATTGCATGTGATTTGTCTGCTTTACTGCTTTGCCATGCAGCTGTTCATCCTTTCTTCTTTGCCCCGCATGAATATTGTGCAAGATCAACCGATCACACTTCATTTTGTGTGTTTACAACTACGCAAGTGTCGATAAGAGCGTGTAGCCGGGAATTGCGAAATCCTGATACGCTGTCACGCTTAGTGCCGACATTGTTAACTTGACTTTAAGAACTAAGGAGTGAGGAGAATATATTGCGCGTGCGAAGGTACTGAAAGAGAGTATAAAACCACCACCTTGTTCTTAGTGCGGGGTGGTGAGTGGCCTTTCAAGACATTATTAACGTCCATGCCTACCACGTGTTATACAGGAAAGGCGAATACTACAACTTTCTTTGCAAACAGCGAGTTCCTTCAAAAAAACCTGAGTGACCCTCGACAGCACGGCGCATGCCACAGCGTGCGAACATAGAAAAGAAAGAGACAATGTAGAAAAAGAGTGTTGACAGGCAACCATAGGGCGGCAAAAAAAATCACAGCATGTCCATGAGTTGAATGATGACAAGTGGGGCGAAGCGAACGGATGAACGAACGCATAAATGATCAAACGGACGCACGGAGTAACGGAAGGACAGACGCATGGACGGACGCACAGACGCACGCAAAAGCAGACGGATGGAGAGCTACTGGCTATATATGGCTGCAAACTGGCTACTACGAAGACGACATGGGGCATACAACCCACGTTGTAAGGACGTTCGCCCCTAAAAGAATAAAACTCACTGAGATGCAGTCAAGGAATACAATTCACTCTTGGAGCATATAGGACTCAGACACATTAAAAGGTTTATCAACCTAACTCACTCGAACACTACTCGTCGGCATATTTCTAAGCAATGATTGATTGATTGATTTGTGGGGTTTAACGTCCCAAAACCACCATATGATTATGAGAGACGCCGTAGTGGAGGGCTCCGGTAATTTTGACCACCTGGGGTTCTTTAACGTGCGCCCAAATCTGAGCACACGGGCCTACAACATTTCCGCCTCCATCGAAAATGCAGCCGCCGCAGCCGGGAATCGAACCCGCGACCTGCGGGTCAGCAGCCGAGTACCTTAGCCACTAGACCACCGCGGCGGGGCATATTTCTAAGCAAGACCCACTTAGTCTCACGGCTCACTATGAGTCTGAGTGAGCCTGATAGAGTGAGTCGACTCATGGGTACGGTAGTGAGAAATTGTTTTTTGAATGCGAAGCATTTCTTTGCGTACTGCAAGCACTTTTGGCGTCTATCTATCTATCTATCTATCTATCTATCTATCTATCTATCTATCTATCTATCTATCTATCTATCTATCTATCTATCTATCTATCTATCTATCTATCTATCTATCTATCTATCTATCTATCTATCTATCTATCTATCTATCTATCTATCTATCTATCTATCTGTCTGTCTATCTATCTATCTAGCCGCTTACGTCTGACTGTTATCGTGATGAAAACCTTAAGTTGGGGTGAACCAAAATTAGTATGCGAGGCTAAAATAATTTGACGAATGTGACGCGCTGATGAGAAATGATAAATATCACAATCCTGTCACCTACGTTGTTAAACACTTTTGGCCAGGCAGTGCCACTTACCCGTGGTGGGTTACATACCACTTCTATGTGGGTATGTGCCATAAGTGATTGACCCTTAGTATCTACCGGGAACGGGAGTACTGTGCATGAGTAATTTCAACGTGCAAGTGTTGGAAAAAAAACGAACACCGGCAGAATTGACACGACGACTAAATAAACGTCCCAGAAGAAATCGAACCCCAGCATTGTGCTTGGCAAACGGGTGTTCTACCACAGAACCACGCCAGCTTTCAGAACTACTTTTCAAATTGACCTTACTGTACGTGAAACGTCAATTGTGGTTGTAGTGCGCGCTGTCTAAATTTATAAATATTACACTTGCACTCCTATGACACAGCCATCACGTCGAGTTAACGTCAACTGTGGGTGTACATGCATAGGTTGATTTACGTAGCAGTGTCCAGAAGTACCATGCTTCCAAACGCCGGCGTTTCATATCAGCCTATCGTTTGTGGTGTCGTTAATACTCATGTATGTCCCTGTCTGCATCGTTGCACAAGATCAAACAGCTGGTTATATAAACATCTGCAACTGTTCAAGATATGACTGTGCGAACAACACTAGTACTTATATTGGCGTCAACTCAAAACGTTCCGCTCTATAAAAAAATGCAACACGGTCACCTTCCCTGCGCATGCTTCCCATAACGTCAAATCTCCGAGTACGTGTGGTCTGCCGATTTTTTTAGCATTCTTTCAATGTTCTTTAAATCTAATATTTCACAAATGCGTTGTTCTATGCGGCGCCTTTTGATTTGCTGCCAGAAAAAAAATAGTAAAAACATGTTTATCTAAGAAAGCGACCCACTTCATATATTTTTATTAAAAACATGCAGTGAGTTTGCGTGGTGTATTCAAAGCCCCCTATCCCCTACTTACTTAGGCATATCATGCAAAAAATTGGCAGATCTCACGTACAGTGGGAATCGATCATATGCGAACCACGAATGAGCAATGTTGATAAGGCACTTTAAAATCAGCACAACGTTACGAGGCCGACGTAAATTATGCCGTGCATAAGTTTCGTGTCATGAATATTTGTTTAACGTGTAATTTGTCTTCATCGTCTATTCACGACTAGTGATACCAAATTTGGTATATGTGGATTTTGTGAAATGGCCGCGAACACGCTGTCAGCTTAGCATGTAGTCATGTATTACATTACACACATGTCATCATTATCACGTTAGGCGTGTCATTTATTTCGTCTTTCGTTCACGTCACGTAACAACAAATTCGGTATACGAGAAGCCAGTGAAACGACCGCAAGTGCGCTATGAACGTAGCGTGTAGTCATGTTTTACTTTACACACATCTCTTGATACTTATGTTTGCACCAGTCGTTTACCTTCGTCATTCATTCCCGTCCTGTAATACATAATTCGGTATATGTGAAGCTAGCGAAAGGATCACGATGCCACCATGATCGTGGCGCGTAGTCATGACTTACATAACATGCATGCCATGATATCTATGTTAGGGCCAATCACGCATGTTCGCCATGCAGTCATGTCATACCACACCAGTTTTGTATAATGTGAACGAAACCACCGCTAAAGCAGAAAGACCATTATACAAAGGTGCGCGTTGAAGAACACCAGGTCTATACAACAAACTACACAGCCTTATCGCCACTTAAACAACGAAGTTTCTACCGCTAAGTGTCACTTCTTTTCAAAAATAATCTTTCATGTCATCATCATCAGCCTGACTACGTCCACTGCAGGACAAAGGCCTCTCCTATGTTCCGCCTGTTAACCCGGTTCTGTGCTTGCTGCTGCCAATTTATACCCGCAAACTTCTTAATCTCGTCTGCCCACCTAACCTTCTGTCTCCCCCTAACCCGCTTCCCTTCTCTGGGAATCCAGTTAGTTACCCTTAATGACCAGCGGTTATCCTGTCTACGCGCTACATGCCCGGCCCATGTCCATTTCCTCTTCTTTATTTCAACTATGATATCCTTAACCCCCGTTTGTCCCCTAATCCACTCTGCTCTCTTCTTGTCTTTTAAGGTTACACCTACCATTTTTCTTTCCATTGCTCGCTGCGTCGTCCTCAATTTAAGCTGAACCCTCTTTTGTAAGTCTCCAGGTTTCTGCTCTGTAGCTAAGTACCGGCAAGATACAGCTGTTATATACCTTCCTCCTGAGGGATAGTGGCAATTTACTGTCATAATTTGAGAGTGCTTGCCGAATGTGCTCCACCCCATTCTTATTCTTCTAGTTACTTCAATCTCGTGGTTAGGCTCTGCGGTTATTACCTGCCCTAAGTAGACATAGTCTTTTACAAGTTCAAGTGCACTATTACCTATCTCGAAGCGCTGCTCCTTTCCGAGGTTGTTGTACATTACTTTCGTTTTCTGCAGAATAATTTTAAGACCCACCTTTCTGCTCTCCTTGTGTAACTCCGTAATCATGAGTTGCAACTCGTCCCCTGAGTTACTCAGCATTGCAATGTCATCGGCGAAGCGCAGGTTACTAAGGTATTCTCCATTAACTCTTATCTCTAACTGTTCCCATTCTAGGCTTCTGAAAACCTCCTGTAAGCACGCGGTAAATAGCATTGGAGAAATTGTGTTCCCCTGCCTTACACCCTACTTGGTTGGTATTCTGTTGCTTTCTTTATGAAGCACTATGGTAGCTGTTGATCCCCTGTAGATTTCTTCCAGGATGTTTATATATGCTTCATCGACACCCTGATTCCGCAGTGTCTGCACGACGGCTGATATTTCTACCGAATCAAACGCCTTCTCGTAATCTATAAAGGCTATGCATAGTGATTGGTTATACTCTGAGCATTTCTCTATTACCTGATTGATAGTACGAATGTGGTCGACTGTTGAGTAGCCTGTTCAAAATGCTGCTTGTTCCTTTGGTTGATTGAATTCTAATGTTTTCTTTACTCTGTTAGCAATTACCTTTGTAAATAGCTTGTATACTACAGAGAGCAAGCAGAACGGCCTGTAATTCTTCAAGTCTTTGTCATCGCCTTTCTTATGTATTAAGATGACGTTTGCGTTCTTCCAAGACTCTGGCACTCTTCCCGTCAGGAAACACCTCGTAAACAGTGTGGATAGTTTTTCTAACAAAACCTTTCCTCCATCTTTCAGCAGATCTGATGTTACCTGATCCTCACTAGCAGCTTTGCCTCTTTGCATGCTCTCCAAAGCTTTTATGACTTTTTCTATCATTACTGGTGGGGTGTCATCTGGGTTACTGCTAGTTCTTATAGTATTAAGGTCGTGGTTGTCTCGGCTACTGTACAGATCTCTGTAACACTCCTCCGCTATTTTAGCTATCCTATCCATATTGGTAGTTATTTTGCCTTCTTTGTGCCTTAGTGCATACATCTGACTTTTGCCTATCCCAAGTTTCCTCTTCACTGCTTTGACGCTTCCTCCGTTTTTCAGAGCGTGTTCAATTCTCTCCATGTTATACCTTCTTACATCGCATACTTTACGTCTATTAATCAGCTTCGAAAGTTCTGCCAGTTCTACTTTATCTGTTGTACTTGACACTTTCATGCTTTGACGCTTCTGAATTCGGTTTTTTGTTTCCTGGTAAAGCTTGCCAGTGTCCTGTCTAACTGCCCTGCCTCCAACTTCCACAGCACACTCCGTAATGATACTCGTCAGATTATCATTCATTGTATCTTCGCTAAGGTTGGTTTCCTCACTAAGAGCCGAGTACCTGTTCTGCAGCGACACTCTGAATTCGTGTACTTTCCCTCTCAGTGATAACTCATTGATTAGCTTCTCGCGTACCAGTTTCTGTCGTTCCTTCTTCAAGTCTAGGCGAATTCGAGACCGTACCATTCTATGGTAACTGCATCGTACCTTGCCAACCACTTCTACATCCTGCACGATTCCTGGGTGTGCAGTCATTATGAAGTCTATATCGTTCTTATTTTCGCCATTAGGTCTCCTCCATGTCCACTTGCGGTTTTCTCGTTTGCGGTAGAAGGTATTCAAAATCCGCAAATTATTGCGTTCTGCGAATTCTACTAGTAGCTCTCCTCTGGCTATAATCTCCTACTGCCTGGTCGACAGCCTGCTTCTTCCCTACCTTTGCATGAAAGTCGCCCATCACTATAGTATACTGTGTTTTTACCTTACTCATTGCCGATTCCACGTCTTCATAGAAGCTTTCAACTGAAGCGTCATCATGGCTAGATGTAGGCGCGTAAGCCTGTACTACCTTCATCTTGTATGTTTCATTCAGTTTAATTACAATACCAACCACCCTTTCATTAATGCTATAGTATTCCTCTATGTTACCAGCTATGTTTCTGTGAATTAGGAACCCCACTCCCTGTTCTCTTCTGTCTGCCAAGCCCTGATAGCAAAGGACGTGCCCATTCTGTAGCACAGTATAGGCTTCATCTGTCCTGCTAACCTCACTGAGCCCAATTATATGCCATTTAACACCCTCTAGCTCCTCGAATAGTACAGCTAGACTTTCCTCACTAGATAAGGTTCTAGCGGTAAACGTTGCCAAGTTCAGGTTCCAATGGCGGCCTGTAGTCCAGAGATTCTTAGCACCCTCTGCTGCGTTGCAGATCTGACCGCCGTCATGGTCAGTTGCTTCGCAGCTGCTGGGAACTGAGGGTCGTGAGTTATTTGACGTATGCATGTGGGAGGTATTGAATCTTTCAGAAATTGAATTTTTCCTGTGATCGTAGCCAAAAAAACGTTCTGGTGGCATTAGTCATGTCAACATTGCGATATCCCCCAGCTTACATCGTGCCATCAAATCGTCAACGAGGCAGATCTATTAGCCAATAAAATAAACACTTTTTTCTCATTTTCACTTCGTCGTGACGCATGGATCTTCTGGAAAAACATCACCATCATATCTTTTATTTGAACTTAAGTGCGCATTCGAAAATATTTATTTTCAATTCTGTTTGCCCTAAGGAGCTGTTACCGGGTGAGGTAGTTTCCAATACAAAAAAAGTAAGTGCAAACAGAATAGCACGAACAGCGCAATTTAAACTAATAGAACTAAATATAAATCTAGATGGTGTCCCCTGCTTACAACGAAAACTCGATGTCAAGAAGCCCACAGGCCCAGAGGACATTACAAACACTTTGATTTAAAAGTATGCTGACTAGGTGAGTGGACGTTTGTTTAAAGTATACATTAGCTTCCTCTCTACTTCAGTGGTGTTGACTTAGTGAGAAAGCCGCTAAATTTAGCGCTTTTTAAGTTGTGCTAGAGACAATTCTTCCTTTTTCGAGCCTTAGCAACATTTAGAGACTTTAAAATTTAGGTATAGTGCCCTAAAACAAACATATAATGTTAGTAAATGAGAACAGTGGAGTGCTCATAGCGATCTTCAATGAATGAGCCCGAAGCTGTCTTTGCGCTAGGATTTTCAGCGTGGAATTTGGAGCAGTCGAGCTTCATTCGCCACAGCAGAGATTGATTTAAAAAATTGATAGAATAAAAATAATCCCTTCACGTTCCTAAGTACTTCAGAAACTAAATACTCAAGAATAATACAATCGTCATCGTTTAAGTACTTTTGGTGACTTTTCAGAAGTGCCCTAGCGACTTTGCCCAAAAAAGTTAACAACACTGATCTACACACATGAACCCTCATGATTGGTGATTGCTTAAGGTCATCCCTATACATAAGTTCGAATATAAAGATGAAGCTACCAATTACTGCCCAGTCTATTTAGGAAGCAGGAGGTGCAAAAGTTTACAGCATATGTCGTTTTAATCATTTATGAATACAGCAGGGTTTTATGAATACCCAGCAGGAGGGCAAAGGTACAAACAAACAGTACAGAGTGTGCAGGTATCAAAAATTACAATGCAAAAAAGTTTACCTTGATTACGTAAAAAGGCGTAGGTAACATGCTGCCAACCACTGCCTTAAAGAGAAAATAGCACACCCGAGATTATGTAAAACACATAAAACGTACCACCCGTTCAACCTTCACGAAGGTCTCCGCAATGAAGAAATAAAGTAATGGCTGCTACGGAACAACACCCGTTTCGTAGGGCCATTTCTCACACATTATTCATAATACTATTGCTACATGTCCGTAAATAACAAATGTGTTTCCATTAGATTCAACATGAGGCATACATAATCAGCAGTTTTTCATCTGCAAGTACAATGCCATTCAAAACTTTCCAGGCCACTATTCCAACTAATTGTGTGGCAGCGTCACCTGGAAACTTTTGAGTGCACCTGCACATGCTGAAAAATTTATGAAGTGAATTCAAATATTTAAAAACCAAGAAGGTCAAGTTTCCTATTCACAGAAATTGAATTTTATTTTCTCATGATCATAAAATGAAATACAGCACATACATGCTACAATTTGTGTGAACGAAAATTCTCAAAAATTTATTTTATTTGGGCAGCTTTGTATCTAGAATTTAAAATACAAAGATTAAATGTCACAACTTCCAGATACCCAAAGCACCTGTGTTGTTTTCCTAGTCTAACAGTATTGTGTGGACTTCCTTTCTGAAAAAGAGGAAAAGCATTTTGTCAGTACAACCACAACAGGCGAGTACACAGCAAAAAACATCGAGAGAACAATAATTTATTCATTTCAAGACTCCTAATAGGCCTTATTAGAGGCACTGGCTTGCAGCACAAAAATAAAATATCACAAGGAATAAATGATTATTGATGAAATGGCTGAGAGCATGAACAACTTCATAAACACACCAAAATATTGGCTAACAGTATTATTAGAGGCAAAAGGAGCAAAGGGGTTTTTATTGTATTAAACAGTACAATAATTCGGGTTATACTATCCAAAATTACCGAACGTACTTTTTTACCATCACGAATATGGCGAAAAAAATTTTCACGTTTCTCAAAACAAAACTCGTACTGGTCACTTAATTTCGTAGTCAAAAATTTTGCTCCCTATTTATGAGTGTCTGTAGTATGGCGCCGACTGAGCTGAAAGTAGTCAAACAACCATTTTTTTTCAAAAGTCCCTTTAGATTGCACTCAATAAATGGGATTTCCAGCAAGGTAATGAAGTGATCTAACTAAAAGAATGACGTACTTATGTATATAAATTCTTCGAGAGGTTTTTCCACGAGCAATATTGAGTAATGTTGCCAGGTTTGGGATTTTTCCTGGTAACATGGCAAATTTCAAAGACACAAAAAAATATGTGCTGGTGACCTTTTTGACATGCTACAAATAAAAAATATTTTATGCACTGAAGTTTAGCAGAAAGTCTAAAAAAATTGCGAATTTCACTTTTTCGTGGAAAAGCTCTATAACAGCATCAAAAAGCTTGCCTTGCTGGTCTGACAAAAAGTATGCACCACATTTCATTTTGAAGCTCTATGTACTACTTCAACATAGGTGAAGTTACTAAAGGAAATTATTTTTATACTCGAGAATCATTTTTTTTGAAATTATGTATCTCCACCAGCTTTACCCCTAATTAACTCGAGCGGCATGAAGCACTCGCAAGGGCAATCTTCAACAGACTTCCACAGACCTGAGGTACAAACAGCAAGTTTGATGCGGAGCAATTGAAATTGAAATAGGGCTAGCATCTGCATTCCATTGCCAAGAAAGGTGCGCTACAATGAATGTCTCTGGAGTGCGGAGACCAGTAGCATAGCAAAAAGACATATTTTGCGTGGGAGTGGTGTGTGAGGGGAAGGCGACTTCGGTCATACTTTATGTATATTCTTGTGCGTTTCTAGGTGTGCACGTAGATATGCACATGCAGAACTAAGAAAATAGCAGCATATCTACGAAGTGAATGATAATATGTGGGGCGATGCTTCACAGGGTTTCATCGACAACCATGAATCTGTCTGGGTGTCTGTCACTCACACTAGCACCTTCTGCTGAGTCATCGATAAACTAGGCGGTCACGAACCGGTCACTGTAGAAGGACAAGCCACGGCTTTAGGATAAAAAATACCTGTACTGTGCTGAGGGGGAGAGTTAAGCAGCTCCTCCTGCCTTCCTGGCTACGCCACTGGTGATGACTGCCAGATGAGCCACCAAGCGGTTGAAAAGTATACAGTACACAATTATCTCTAACGCACAATATAAACGAGACTATCGCCTTGGCTACTAGTTCCTAATGTAAAGTTTTTTCGCTTCTGCATTCATATGACAGGCTTTGGGTCTAAAGAGCAGGTTGCTCTCCTGAAAGCCATAAAAATAAAAAACGGTTGTTTTACGATAGCATTTATCAGTGTACTGCATCAATGCTACTAGCATGCTGTAAGACATATGGACTGAATGTAACTAAATATTTTTATTAAGTGTGTAAAACACACCAACTGTATTTGCAGAACTACCCAGGAAAGCAGGATGTCTGACTTTCTATCTATAAACTGCATGGCTCACCTGAAAATCACCACACCGAACCCAGTCCTTGTAGCACCCCTCCGTTGGCAATAAAATGCAGATGATAACCCTCTTCCCATTTCAAATACTCTGTAGAGAGCACCAAATTCGCTCTCTGTATTCCAGGTCAGTGGGATTCTGCTGAAGATTTCCCTTACGAGTGTGTCATGTCGCTTGAGTTATGTAGGCGAAAAGCTGGTACATATACACATTTAAAAAACAAATTTTCAGAATGCAAAAATAATTCCCTCTAGTAATTACACCTATAGTTAGCTTGTCCATAAAGCTTTAAAATGAAATTTTGTGCATATTTGTAGTCCGACCACCAAGGCAAGTTTTTGATGCTGAATACCGAGGTTTTCCCAAACAAAGTGACAGACATTTTTTTCAGAGTATCTGCTATACCATCAGTGCCTAAATTAATTTTAATTTTTAGCATGTTGACAGGCAATCAGTACATATTTTATTCGTATACTTGGAACTTGCCATGTTTCCGAAGAAAAAATCCCAAATTTGGCAAATTTATTCACAATTGCTCGTGAGAAAATCCCTCTGAGATTTGATATACACAGGTCACTCATTTTATTAAAGTCAGATCACTTCATTAGCTTGCCAGAAATGTCTCTTTAGAGTGCATTCCAAAAATGGCTTATGAAAAAAAAAATGTTGTTTGTGTTTACCTCACTTGGTGCCAAACTACAGAGTCTAATATATTGAGAGGAAAGCTTTTGGCAACGAAAATAAAGGACTAGGACGAGTTTCGCACTTCGCAAAACATGTGGAAGTTTTATTAGCCATAGTTATAATGGTCGGAAAAACGCAGCATGATTTGGCATAGAATGACTCATTAGAGATAACATCAACAGATTATTCAAGAAATGTGTCAAATATTTTAAAAATTAGAGAAGAGAGGCATTTACATGCTACTTGCGGCGTTGCCTTCCTGTGGCAGAAGGCATCTTCAGATAGGTACAAACATTATTTATGGCAGCAATTATACAAATTACCACAAATACCTATTTAACCAGTGGTAATAGTCAGTCGGGTCGAATGAGAGAATTGATCGACGTATGTAACTGCGCGGTAGTAAACACGGACGACAAGAAGATACAAGGACAAGCGCAGACTATCAACTGAAGGTTTATTTTTCACAAACCACATATATATGACTGAAACAGAAACAGAAAACACGAAAATCAACAAAAACTGATGACCTAGCACTTAACAATCGACAAAACGTGAACGTTTGACAAAAGCAGATTCAAGGACCATGTGCGCCACTTGCCAGATACCGTAGCTCTTTATCTAAAAGAGCTAACGACGGTTTGCTGACGCAGTGTTCTGGTTCCCGTGCCATTTTTTCCGCTTCGACGATCATACGGGTATGATCGTCTTTGTGCCTGAACATTACGACCGTGCCTTCGAACTGCGCAAGGCAGCCACACCTACTGATGTGCTGAGCTAAAAAACCCTCATTGCCAGTGCGCACATTGCGTGCGTGCTCGCGCAGGCGCTCATTTAGGCATCTCCCAGTCTGCCCGATGTAACACGCACCACAAGATAGCGGAATTCTATATACTACATTCATGTCACATCTGCTCTTTTAGATAAAGAGCTACGGTATCTGGCAAGTGGCGCACATGGTCCTTGAATCTGCTTTTGTCAAACGTTCACGTTTTGTCGATTGTTAAGTGCTAGGCCATCAGTTTTTGTTGATTTTCGTGTTTTCTGTTTCTGTTTCAGTCATATATATGTGGTTTGTGAAAAATAAACCTTCAGTTGATAGTCTGCGCTTGTCCTTGTATCTTCTTGTCGTCCGTGTTTACTACCGCGCAGTTACATACGTCGATCATGAATCACCAACTCGCCCAATCGTCCACCTTGAGAGAATTGAACCCCTTCCTACTAATAGTCCATGGCCAGTTTAAAATTTAGGAGAAGCGGCCCCTCGTAATCACGGCAGAGCGATGCATTCTGCTCAATTCAGCAGGCAAAACCAAAACCAATGCACCAAACAGTGCATCTACCATTCACTTCGACAATGCTCTCAATGACGACACTGTTTCTCTTGCATTGGGGGAGAACATTAAGTAAGCATCGATAAGTGGGCACAAAGCAAAGTGTCTAAATTGACGGTTGATAACGGCTAGAGAAACAGTGTTTTCATTGAGGGCGTTGTCAAAATGAATGGTAGATGTGCCGTCTGGTGCATCAGTTTTCATTTAAACAGCAAATTAGGTACATTGCATCACTCTGCGGTGATTATCAGTGGCTGCTTTTCCAAAATTTCAAAGTGGCTATAGACTTTTCATAGAAAGTACTTGAATTTGCCCATTCGACTCGACCAGCTACTACCACTGGTAAAAAAGGTAATTGTCTTAATTGCTGTCATTACTGCCGCAATTAATGTTTGTGCCTAGCTGAAGATTCCTTTTGACACAGGAAAGGCAATGCCACAACTAGCACGCAAGTACCTCTTTTCTCTAATTTTTCAAGAATATTGGACACATTTCTTGAAACACCATGTATTTCATACATATGCCGAGAATGCGAGGTGAAAACAAACGATGAAGAACGAGCAAAAACAAATAACGAGCTCATAAAGAGACAGCCTCGTAGCCAGGAATGTGTTTCGGAGGGGCGGGGGGGCACATGTTGATGGCCATGAAAAATGACTTTCTTCATTACTTATGCTCAGTAGGACAACTCACAACATGTGAATTTGGGGTGGGGGGAGGGACCAACTCTTGCATCACCCCTCTGGCTACAGGCCTCCACTGAGAACACTTCCTTGGAATACAGCAGATGTCACATAAGCAGCAGAAAAGTTGTCATCATTAACCGATGTAAACGTAGGTCTGCACAAAAGAAAGTCTTTAACCCAAGTGAGCACATTCAGAGCATTGTTTTGCTATGTTAGTAAAATATGTAACGAGAAACACTATCAAGAGCTGTAGAAAAATGTGGAAACAATGCATCAACCTGAGAGCCAATGTCAAGTAACCAATGTATACAGCAAAAAGGCCAGCAAGTCTAGTGTCACATGACAAGACTTATGAAAGCCGCAGTCATATTTGAAAATGATGTTAAAAACTTCCAGCTAGAGGCCTTGCCTTGCAACAGGAAAGCTTCTACTCATCACAGATTAAATTTCTTAATTGTTATACAGGTTGGCAATGATGGGTTTGATCTCACAAGTTGAAAAGTGGCCTAAGCATGCGCTCTCAAAATCAAGGCATAGTTGCTGACTTTTTATACAAACTCCTTCATGGCCCTGCCGCTCATTCTACTAAAGTAATTTAAA
Organism: Rhipicephalus microplus; assembly: GCF_043290135.1. Lineage (NCBI taxonomy): Eukaryota > Metazoa > Arthropoda > Arachnida > Ixodida > Ixodidae > Rhipicephalus > Rhipicephalus microplus. The sequence goes on along the minus strand of NW_027464585.1, from coordinate 25,255,668 downwards.
ATTACGAACGAAAAGTTCGATGGCCTAGTGGGTGCTGTTTTGACTTTTTGTGCTCCAGCTGACTAATTTGGTATGCTGTCAAACACAGTAACAATGTACCGGCGATGTTTACAATACTCTTGTTAGCCTGCCAGCACTAAGTGCTCGCACTAACTACGGCTCGTGGTTGCCAGTGTAAAATTTAACGCAGAAATTACAACTGTGGGTCTTGAAGGTCACCTTTCAAAGGCTATGTTATGAATGTGCAACATCGAAAGCAAATTTAAAACAGGATACTGACAACAAAGTAAATATCATTTACACGTACAGGTATGTTTCAAACTCACTAACGTAGAAGAACATTAGCAATGAGTACGAAATCTTGACTGTATTGCTATAGCTTCATGCAGTGAAGGTAAGGGTGTGCTTATAAGCTGCTTGATCACCTCTCACTGTTCCATGCTGCTGGACTGAACGCTGAACCGTCCAGAATTGGCAGTGGAGGATGCAGCGAAAACGAAGGCGTTTGATAATTTGCTGGTGATACGTTGACACAAAGTCCTGCCACATCAGGTCACCAAGGTACTTGTGGCATGAACAGTCATAGTGGCACTGGCATGAGTGGAGACAGCTGGCCCAAGAACAATAGAAGCAGCACCTGGAAGAAAATAAATAGTGAATGTGACATTGTAACTGCTGTGTCATAACCCTGTGACATGAATAATGTGACATGCTTGTCTAACACGATGTCAAAGCTTTTTCATCAGTCACGTGTGTGCATACCTGCACACTACTGTATGTGGGATGTGGGTATGACCCACATGTGATTCACTGCCTATGTTAACTCAGGAACAGCAAGAATGCACTTTGGAAATCTGTGAGTAAGCATTACAGAGACAGTACAACAGTATATTTTTGCCAATAGTAATAGCAGCTTCACAACGAGTGAACAATTCCAATAAAAAGGTACAAAAATTTGCAATTGCGGCTGCATTTGAATCTTGGAATTCCAGGTGGTGTACATAGCCCCACTAGTGGTTGTAAATACTCTAGAAAAGACTAATCAGGCATCGTATTGAAGCAATGTTGAGTATGTTTGCAATGTTGGCTATCGTTGTTTAAAACAATGTAATAAACAATAAATATGTACTTATATATGACTCAACAAGCTACACTGAATCATTGTTTTACCTGGCAGAAATTTTGATATGCACATCATGGCACCGTGGCATGCACCTGATTTTGATAAACCTGAAGTCTGTGCTTTAGAAAGCACAGATGTGAGTGCAGGCATAATATTGAACCACCAGCTATTCCTTAGGCATTAGTGCTATTGACATATTTGGTAAGCCCTTGATATGCTGACAACTCCTAAGTTTACATAAAAATATATATCAACTTAGTAACAATTGACTCAAGAGAAAACGCAGCCAATACAGCTTGCCATTGAATCTTTCACAAGAAATTGATCTCCACTAATCATGAGATTCACTGTATTATATTTGGATTTAGTCCATGAGAATGTTTAAAACCACACTTTTTAAAGTTATCTCTGTGCCCTCTGCTGCATTGTGAATAATAATTATATCCCAGGTATAACACTAACAGAACATAAAAACACAGCGTGTTTATACAAGTGTGTTAAATCAAATATATGCAACAAAATATAAAGGAAGTGTATATGGGCTTCAAAAACGTCTTGACACTAATCACCTGAGCTAATTACTTGCCCTGTAATATTTCAGTTCTCTCTGAAAAGAATAAGAGCTTTCCAATTTAGTATACAAAAGTTGGCACTGTTGGAACCCATCATGTAAACCATTTTACTATTTATAAGCTAGTAATGACCAAAGCACATGGACTTAAGAGTATGCAAAAAGGCATACCTTTTGTGAACGAAAAAGCTTCCGCTGAAATCAATTGTAAGGTTTACTTCCAATTGAAAAAAAATTGATTATATTTCAGTCAAAATATTAAGGTGTAAACTCCGTTTCGAAGTGAAAAAATGAATTGATTCTATTTCATTAACAACATTAAGGTATCATATCTCTTCCTTTTAGGGTGGAACTGGCATCAAAGATATTAAGTCGCTCTCACCTTGCAAACTTCAAACAGAACTGTAGAAAAAGAACGCAACTTTTTAATGAAGCTTCACCTTAAAATAAACAACTACCTTTATGATAAGTGCCCCACTGCAGTTTAAATGTTTTTTTTTCACTTTTCCAATTTTTTACCAGCAGTCTTTACCTGGAGATAATCATCATCATCATCATCACCATCATCATCATCAGCCTGACTACGTTCACTGCAGGACAAAGGCCTCTCCTATGTTCTGCCAGTTAACCCGGTTCTGTGCTTGCTGCTGCCAATTTATACCCGCACACTTCTAAATCTCATTTGCCCACCTAACCTTCTGTCTCCCCCTAACTCGCTTGCCTGCTCTGGGAATCCAGTCAGTTACCCTTAATGACCAGCGGTTATCCTGTCTACGAGCTACATGCCCGGCCCATGTCCATTTCTTCTTTTTGATTTCAGCTATGATATCCTTAACCCCCGTTTGTTCCCTAATCCACTCTGCTCTCTTCTTGTCTCTTAAGGTTACACCTATCATATTTCTTTCCATTGATCGCTGCATCGTCCTCAATTTAAGCTGAACCCTCTTTGTAAATCTCCAGTTTTCTGCTCAGTAGCTAAGTACCGGCAAGATATAGCTGTTATATACCTTCCTCTTGAGGGATAGTGGCAATATACCTGTCACAATTTGAGAGTGCTTGCCAAATGTGCTCCACCCCATTCTTATTCTTCTAGAGTCTTCAGTCTCGTAATTAGGCTCCGCGAATATTACCTGCCCTAAGTGGACATTGTCTTTTACAACCTGAAGTGCACTATTACCTATCTTGAAGCGCCGCACTTTTCCGAGGTTGTTGTACATTACTTTCGTTTTCTGCAAATTAATTTTAAGACCCACCTTTCTGCTCTCCTTGTCTAACCCCGTAATCAAGAGTTGCAGTTCGTCTCCTGAGTTACTCAGCAATGCAATGTCATCGACGAAGCGCAGGTTACTAAGGTACGCTCCATTAACCCTTATCCCTAACTGTTCCCATTCTAGGCTTCTGAAAAACCTCCTGTAAGCACGCGGTAAATAGCATTGGAGAAATTGTGTTCCCCTGCCTTACACCCTACTTGGTTGGTATTCTGTTGCTTTCTTTATGAAGCACTATGGTAGCTGTTGATCCCCTGTAGATTTCTTCCAGGATGTTTATATATGCTTCATCGACACCCTGATTCCGCAGTGTCTGCACGACGGCTGATATTTCTACTGAATCAAACGCCTTCTCGTAATCTATAAAGGCTATGCATAGTGATTGGTTATACTCTGAGCATTTCTCTATTACCTGATTGATAGTACGAATGTGGTCGACTGTTGAGTAGCCTGTTCAAAATGCTGCTTGTTCCTTTGGTTGATTGAATTCTAATGTTTTCTTTACTCTGTTAGCAATTACCTTTGTAAATAGCTTGTATACTGCAGAGAGCAAGCAGAACGGCCTGTAATTCTTCAAGTCTTTGTCATCGCCTTTCTTATGTATTAAGATGACGTTTGCGTTCTTCCAAGACTCTGGCACTCTTCCCGTCAGGAAACACCTCGTAAACAGTGTGGATAGTTTTTCTAACAAAATCTTTCCTCCATCTTTCAGCAGATCTGATGTTACCTGATCCTCACTAGCAGCTTTGCCTCTTTGCATGCTCTCCAAAGCTTTTATGACTTTTTCTATCATTACTGGTGGGGTGTCATCTGTGTTACTGCTAGTTCTTATAGTATTAAAGTCGTGCTTGTCCTGGCTACTGTACAGACCTCTGTAGAACTCCTCCGCTATTTTAACTATCCTATTCATATTAGTAGTTATTTTGCCTTCTTTGTCCCTTAGTGCATACATCCAATTTTTGCCTATCCCAAGTTTTCTCTTCACTGTTTTGACGCTTCCTCCATTTTTCAGAGCGTGTTCAATTCTCTCCATGTTATACCTTCTTACATCTAATAACTTACGCCTATCAATCATCTTCGAAAGCTCTGCCAGTTCTATTTTGTCTGTTTTACTTGAGACTTTCATGATTTGACGCTTCCTAGTGAGGTTCTTCGTTTCCTGGGAAAGCTTGCCAGCGTCCTGTCTAACTACCTTTCTTCCAACTTCCACTGCACACTCCGTAATGATACTCGTCAGATTATCATTCATTGTATCTACGCTAAGGTTGGTTTCCTCACTAAGAGCCGAGTACCTGTTCTAAAGCGAGACTCTGAATTCCTGTACTTTCCCTCTCAGTGCTAGCTCATTGATTGGGTTCTTGCGTAACATTTTCTGCCGTTTCTTCCTCAAGTCTAGGCGAATTCGAGACCGTATCATTTTATGGTCACTGCATCGTACCTTGCCAACCACTTCCACATCCTGCACGATGCCCGCATGTGCACTCATTATAAATTCTATTTTGTTCTTATTTTCGCCATTAGGGCTCCTCCATGTCCACTTGCGATTTCCTCGTTTTCGGTAGAAGGTATTCAAAATCTGTAAATTCTTGCGTTCTGCAAATTCTACTAGTAGCTCTCCTTTGGCGTTTCTAGTACCGATGTTATAATCTCCTACTGCCTGGTCTCCAGCCTGCTTCCTCCTTACCTTTGCATTAAAGTCTCCCATTAGTATAGTATGCTGTGTTTTTACCTTACTCATTGCCGATTCTACGTCTTCATAGAAGCTTGCAACTGAAGCGTCATAATGACTGGATGTAGGCGCGCAAGCCTGTACCACCTTCACCTTGTATATTTTATTCAGTTTAAATACAGTACCTACCACCCTTTCAACAATGCTATAGTATTCCTCTATGTTGCCAGCTATGTTTCTGTGAATTAGGAACCCCACTCCTAGTTCTCTTCTGTCAGCCAAGCCCCTAACGCAAAGGAGGTGCCCATTCCGTAGCACCGTATAGGCCTCATCTGTCCTCCTAACCTCACTGAGCCCTATTATATCCCATTTAATGCCCACTAGCTCCTCGAATAGTACATCTAGACATCCCTCACTAGATAAGGTTCTAGCGTTGAACGTTGTTAAGTTCAGGTTCCAATGGCGGCCTGTCCAGATCCAGAGATTCTTAGCACCCTCTGCTGCGTTGCAGATCTGACCACCGCCGTGGTCAGTTGCTTCACAGCAGCTGGGGACTGAGAGCCGTGGGTTATTTGACGTATGCATGTGGGAGGTAGTGGCCAGATACTGCACCAGGGTGGCCAATCCTTATCTGGTGAGGGAGTGCGTTCCCGGCGGTATTTTACCGGTGAGGCCGCACCCCAGACCTCTTAATGCAGTTCCATCACCACGCGGAACTGGAGATAACACCAGTCATATAATCTGCAGAGGCTTTTAATAAATGCCAGTAGTTAGCAGTGCCTTCATATTACTTTTGTTTTCATCTGTGCGTCTAAACTTTGCTGTAAATACTCAACGACATGTAGCACCGCATTGCCACTTTACTAGCAGGCATTATCACTTTGATACTGCTGTATTGGTTCATGACAAAAACATATCCTTTTTTTGCTGATTTCAATAGATCCTTTTCTTAGTTGCTGTGTTTTTGCCACTTCCAAATCTTATTGCACAGGTAATAAGTTCTTGCATGTATCGGTGTCACTTACCAGTGTCGCATAAGCACGCTATTCGAACTGTCAGAAGATAGTTGCATGTGGTTAAATCCACCCTAGTACGGTTTGGATCTCTCGTTTACTCATGCAGGCTAGTACTAGATAGCAAACTATTAAAAAAAGCATAGACAAAACTGATATGTTGTTTAAATGTTTCTCATGCCTGTGCAGCTAGCACTCGCCACAAGGACGCATTGCTTCAAGGTAGAAAAACGGGCAAGCACAGAGTCCAGCAACCACATCAAAAAAGTTTTCATCTCTTAAAAGCAATTCGATGACTTTCTCTGACAGTAACCAATGAAGGTTACAACTAAGTGTGTTATTCACCATATTTTCGCTAGGACCACCTCAATGCTGAACTTACAGCCAAACATTTACAAAAACCAATGTTATGGCAACTTATTCACTAGCTCTAAAAGTTACTTGGCACTGTAAACATATCAAACTATTTCGCCCACAGAAAGAAAACTCTGATAATCACCTAATACAAACTATCATATTTCACTAAATGCTATCTCTTTCTGAAAAAATCCCCAATTTGAACCATATTCTTCATATACTGAAAATCCTACCATTGTTCTACACAGAAAATTTGTTCCTAACTGCATTGGGGATTAACAGATGTTTAAATAAAATTCCTGGGGTTCGACGTCTCAAAACCACGATATCATTATGAAGGACACTGTGGTGGAGACCTCCGGAAATTTTCTCCCTCAGGACATCTGTATCGTGCACTGACATTGCACAATACACGGGTCTTTACCATTTACCCTCCATCAAAACTGCGACTATACACGACAGCCGGCATCGAACGCGTGGTCAGCAGCTGACCACCGTAACCACTGTACCACCGTGGCAGACGAAGGACACTCTTTTTATTATATTTTAGAACTCGTTTTACGAGTAATGGTTTCTAGCTTTCTGGAAGGATTCACATGCCGCTTTACAATTATTGAATTAAAATTTTCTCTGATTGTTCGCACCTCGGCACTACCAGTCTTCAGCCACCTTTTCTTAGACAACGCAGAGGAAATGAACTTCGGCCGGACGGGGAGAACACGCCGGTAGGCTGCAGCCGCCAAGATTTCACCGTTGATATCGCCTCGTCTTTCGGCGCTGCGGCGTACCAGCAACGTAAACAAAACGCTGCCAGCATAAAGGAAGGCACCCACATTAAACGGCTGCACTATGGCGTGGACAAGCCCGAACACTGTCTGCATAGAGTAATGCGACCGCTGTGGACAAGTAATCAGAGCGCAATGAAAATGACACGCTCGAAATGTAAACAAGACTAGCACAGTCAACTGGCGATTTCCGTAAATGCTGTATTTTCTTCTCTCAGTTCGCACTCCGTCTCAGAAAAAGTATGCATAATACAAGCCGCGCGAAAACGACATCGACAAAGGAGCACTGCGTTCATGGCGTCGACTTTACTCGAAGCAGCCTAATCTGAGATATTGCGTAGGTACTACACAACAAAGATCATTATTGGCTGAAGCTGTAGCCCAAACGGCGAGTAAATGAGAAGTTACACACTCACCTCCAAGATGCAGACCAGGTAAAACAGCAATGCCAGCCGGGTCCCGTTCCGTGTGTGCGTCCTGGCCTTTGAAGAGTGTAGTCGGGCTAGTGACTAGAGTAGTGACAGCCGACGAATGAGTGACGATGGCGGTGCGCCTGCCGTGGTCGAATGGTTCCTCTTTCCACGATGCCCGCCTAAACCGCCATTTGGAAACAAATACAGTTTCGTAGAATAAAAGCGGTGCAACGATGTTGTGTGACAGCCACATTAGTATAAATTTCTCGAGGTCTTCCGTATATCAAATGATTATTTCGTCTAACTTTTACTGACAGAGGAGACACTTGTTTTTTGCACTATTCAGTAAAACATTATTGTTGAACGTGTGCTGTATCCATAATATTCGCCAAGTGGTCAAGTCTGCGATTCTAAAACGTGTACTGTATTTTTGATGTTGGCAAAGAAGAAGAGTGGTTTATTTCCTGGACACTATGTTCACTTTTCTGTCCGTAAATACACGCAATTTTTTGCAGCAAGTATACTAACAACAAGATGAAGCCACCAATAAGTAAGCCAGCATTAAAAAATGTGAAACCACGAAAACAAAGATGCTGAATGAGAAGATCAACAACACATAACTTTGCAGTCATACCTATCTGCAGTAGAAATATGGCTTGATAGTTTACATCTGTATTCAAATGTTAAGAAATGCTCCATTTCAACATATCCACTCAAAGACCCTTTTCAGATCTCGCTCTCCTGTCCCTCAATTAGTGAATGTGAAATATCTGGGGGTGTTTTATGACCAATCAATATCTTGAAAGGCACACATTGAGTACAATGCAGCAAAGGAAGGTCTTGTGGTGGAAGTTTAAAGCAAAATGAGTAATAGTCAGTTAGGTATGTGGAGAAATACTCTTATCTCAGTGTATTGTATGTATGTTCGGCCGGTGCTTGAGTTTGGGTGCGTGTTGTACATGGGGGCACCTGCTTACAAGATTCATCCTCTGGTAGTCATAGAAAGACAAGCCTTGAGACTATGCTTAGGTCTTCGTAAGTTTGTTGCAATCAAGATCTTGTATCTGGAAGCTAGGCTTTCCTCACTTGTTAGCCGTTTTTAATTGTTAGCTACACAGTCATTTCTCAGGCTGTATGAATCACCGGTAAGGCGCTTAGAAACAGTTTTAGTTCACCGTCCTGACTTGTTTTTTGGATCTGCAGAGACAACACAACGTTCACAAAGTCATGCCATAGTGCAAAATGAAATCAACCTTTATTTTATTAGACACAGAGCACATACAGGCTTCAGAGACAAATTGTACCTTAATCAAAAGCCTTTTTAAATTGTACAGAGCAGAATGCCATTTGCTACAAAAGAAGACCGAAAATCAGACGTCAATGGTACGGCATAGAGCTCTAACGACCGATGCATGCATATCGAAGTACAACAGAAGAGCCTTTATTTGCCCTTAAAAATGAAGAACTAATTTTAACACGCTTCAATGCAGCACGGAAGCACAGTGCAGTGAAGCATACAAACAGCAGGAAGAATAGTGCAATGCAGCATGCCTTAGTTCTCCAATATACTGAAATAATATATCAATGCAAACTTCAATTGACTCATTGATACGCCCCAGTTTGCATGTGTTGTGGCATTCCTTATGCACATTATGCAAGGCTAGTGGTATTCTAATGAATGTAATGACAAAGCAGTCTTGAAATGGCATTTTCATTTCACAATAACCCTTATGTGTTCAGACATTCAGAATACTGGAGAAACAATAATACAGGAGTGAAAACAATAGGCAACATTACAATAGCTTAACAGTGTCACTAGATACTAACCATGCAGAATAATTGATTTAAAGATGTAAAATATCAAGCGCATCACATATTATGTCCCCCTGAAACAATGCAATATCAAAGAACATAAAATGGACCCACAAAAACAGGGTGAAAGAGTAACCACTTACAGCTAGCAGAGGTGGAGCAGCCAAGCTATCATCTGGAGCAATATTTTGGAGCATCATATCTTGCTTTTCCAGGGAGAAAATTTAAATTTGAAGCAGGTTTCAGGAAAAACGAACGCAGCATTTTTGAGCCTGAAATTCCAAATTTACAGCATTGATTGATATGTGCAGTTTAGCGTCCCAAAACCACCATATGGTTATGAAAAACGTCGTAGTGGAGGGCTCCAGAAATTTTGACCACCTGGGGTTCTTTAACGTGCACCCAAATCTGAGCACACAGGCCTACAGCGTTTCTGCCTCCATCGGAAGTGCAGCCACCGCAGCCGTGATTCGATCCCACGACCTGGGGTCAGCAGCCGAGTACCGTAGCCTTTAGACCACCGAGGTGAGGCTCCAAATTTACAGTAGTACAACAAATTTGACTGAATCACAAAAAAGAAAAAATATAAGCAGAAATTATTTGACATCTGCGAATTCATTCAAAGTATACGAGAGCGCAGCCATTTCAATAAAAGCACTCTTGAACTGTCCCACAGTACAAACAATGCTAACCTCCCTATTTACGAACGCTCCTCGACTCGAATTTCGTCCTTCACTTGAACTAGCTGAGCACAACACCACCGCTAGTCTAAAAATGACGCTGCGTTTCTTGAGAATCGCTGCAGATTATCCCTGACATTGTGTGACTAGCTCTGCCTAGATACGCGCTGGAATCAATTTTCTTAAGTTAAGGTGAAGCATTTAGTGAAGGGACGTTCTAAAATACAGGGACAAAACTTACAGTAGTATTTGCTGAGCTTGTAAAACTATTTGACAGGCGACCCAGAAATTCCAGATATTCGTAAAAGAGGAGCTCAAGAGGTGGTGAAAAGAACAAAGTGGCATACGATTTTCTTCATCGGCACTTAGGGCTGCGAAATTCTCATAAATCACTCTGAAAGACGGCCAGCACTCATACTAGTACTCGTTATTGAATGCCATCTGCATGGGAGAGTTATAAAGGGAAAAAATATTTGTGTCCTGCGACAGCGAGTATTATAGCCACTTCCAAATAATAAAGCACTTTTCCACAGCGCGAAAGCGTACTCTGGCAAAAGCGACTTAAGCGTTATGGACGTCATAGAAAGGGGGGGAGCACTTTCAAACCGTTCTACTCTTTTCTTTTGCTGTGAGGTTAGGATATTGTTAATTAAAAGTTATATTTACGGTTGGCACATCTGTATTAGATTGGATGATAATGACCCCGCCTCGATGGTTTAGTCGCCAAGGTTTCCAGCTGCATTTTTCATGCAGGCGAAAATGCTGTAGGCCCATTTGCTTAAATTTGGGTGCACAAGGACTCCAGGTGGCTGAAATATCTGGAGCCCTCCTTTTAGGCATCTCATAATCAAATGGTTGCTTTAGGACATTAAACTGCACACATCAATCAATTGGATGGTGATGCACAAACTTACGTTGAATAATGGATTTTATGTTTCTTGATAAAATTAATAATACTGAGAAATAATTGAGGCTGGTTGGGCATTTTATAATGGTTTTGTGAAAAATTAGAAAATTGTATCCAATTGACAGAATTGGCGCGGCTGCTGTTCTCTTGAACATGCAAATATGAATACAAAAATAGCATGTAATATTGTGCTACAGACATTAAACATGTGCTGTAAATAGACATGAATGCCTGAACTGAATAGTCAATTTCGCGACGAAGCAACGACCGCACAAAGAAAACAAACGGACAGGACGGGTGCTCACTAGCAGCTGTATGTACCATATATTCATAATATAGCATATATTCATACACACAATCTTAAAAAGGTGGCGAGTCGGCATGAAGTACTGATGGAGTTCGTTCCCCTAACAAACTGGCAAAGTTGTGCCGGTGCATCGCTGGAAATCATGCTGAGCAGCTGAAAGGCTATAAAAAGAAGCATGCGTGGCCATTTACGAAGTCTGCCACTGAAGTTGTTTACAAAATACCCCTATCATGCAGAAAGATACATGTTAGCCAGACGACAAGGCGCTGCGTCAATGATTGATCGACGGAACACGCCCTTACGGTAAAGAATAACGACGGTGCCCGTTCAAGACCGCATGTCACTTCATGTGGATTCACACCAAGAGAAATTTCGAAGGGCTTTCACAAACGAAACGGGGTATCAATTGAATTAGCAAAACTTCACTCATCATGTATGAGCTGGAAGCACGATATGTAGCGATCATGTGTCTTATAGCGTGAATAGGTAAGGGACGGCCCGAGTAGGTTGCACATGCGTTGACGAAGAGTGGGTTTATATCACCCTGTTTCCTCAAGAAGGAAACAATTGCAAATGAGTGCCCATTCCGTTTATGTGTTTTCTTTGTTTGTGTGGTCGTCATTTTGGCACAAAATTGACTTATGTTTATTGCAAACACGCACCAACTATCCCAACACAAGTTCTACTAGATATGAATGCCGCTGCTGCACATGTAAACAACAATAGCACGTGCAGCCACCTTAGAACTGTGAAGAAAAAAAGCAGCGTTACACAGTGCCTCAGAGGAGGCACTGTCAATATATTTCTTGGTAAATAAAGGGCTCAATAAACATAGGACCTTTTTCTGTGTTCATGACAGGCTGTTAGGGTGATTTCATGCCAAACGACCAGCCATTTTGGCGACCATCTCAATCTCAATTGCATTCGAAAAATATTGTGCTGATTAACTGTATTGAAAGCACTGAAACGGTAGGATATTTCGGAGAGAAAAAACGTTTGGTCACGTGGTTGCCTTCGGGACTTTCTGAAATGTCATTTGGATGTTGTTCGTGAAAAAATTCAATTTAGAAGTACGTTCTATACCAAACTTGGTCTACATGTTGAGTAAAGGTTCTTGTGTAAAGTGTTTGAAGCTCAGTAATATTATTGCAATTATACTGGCACATATGCTTTTAGGAATTTATCCAAAATGTGTTATGTTTGCAATTTTTTTATTGCAATACTGCAGTTTATATGAATATCTTAGTAGTGAATACTTACTCCCCGCAAGGTATATTGTGAGAAAAAAGTATTTCAGACCTCTCAATTCGGTAAACTTTAAGAGAAAAAATCATAAATTCTACAAAATCGTAATTTCTGTCCATATTGAGATGCAATTTACGTCATGTGGTGACGCAACTAAAAACTACCTTTATACATAAATTGAAAGCAAATAAGCAGTTCTTTTCATATACCATCATTACATTTTTTGTGTTAAGGAAGAAAATATTTTTTTAGCATTCCAATGGGCGCCTATCTTCCCATTTGGTCATACGACAGCTGCCGCCTTGAAATTCCCTATTTTCATCAATGGGAAAGTTCAAAACTTATTTTCTTCCTTAAAACAAAAATATGTAATGACAACAATTGGTATTTCAAAATACCTTTTTTTTCCTTTCGATTTAGGTTTGAAGGTCATATTTATTTGGACCACTCGACAGTGCAAATCGCGTCTCAATATAGACGAAAATGACGATTCTGCGAAATTCGTAATTTCTTCTCGTAATGTTCAGTAGCTTAAGGGGTCTCATAATATTATTTCTTCAAAATATACCTTTTGTGTAGTTAGTACTCATTACTCAGGCATCCATAGAAAGTGCAGTCTTACAATAGAAAAAATGCAATTTAACACAATTTGGCTAAGTTCTTGAAGGCGTGGTAGACGAAGAAAGTGCTTAACAGCGCAAAAGACAATAAGGGAAAGAAGAGACGAGAACAGAGCCCTGAACAAACAACCAACGTTTATTGCAAACCAACTGCATTATATAGAAAACAGAATCTGCGCATAACCACGCACCGTAAGCAGAATTGCACATACATGCACCATACGGCCTACCTTATCAACAACCAGTCGTATAAGTGGACTCCAGATAACTAACTTCACAGCAGTTGAGAAAAATTGAGGGTACGCTAACACAGGAAGCACCAAGTTGTTAGAAGGCTTCACCAATCTCGTGCTCGCGCCGATTTTTATATCCCTCGTGATCAAACACTTGTCAAGATTTGGCAGACAACAAAACTTATTACAATGGTCTGCCAAGTGGCTGTGAAGGAATGCTCTTAGAGAGTTAGCGTGCTCCATCAACCGATCATTCATAGATTGCCCTGTTTGGCCAATGTCCACAAGTAAATAATATCTTGTAGAAAATTGCTAAAACACATTCAACATGGCACATAGCGTGTTTCTTAGTGCCTGCTTCTTTCTTAGGTCCTTCACTGTGGACCCTGCAACATAGGCCAGCGAGCTTGTCGCGTGCGCAGAACGAAACTCTTACACTATTTTGTAGCGTTAGCTACACTGGCTTCGCTGAGCCAATTTCGCGTGGCACTGGTCTGCGCATGCGCAATGATACTCCGCCGCCGCCCCGCGCGGCTCGCCACCGGTGTGCACGCAATTCGATGCGCTGTGCAGACGATCAGTGGTGTCACGCACCGGAGCCGGCACCTTTTTCGGTGACCTTCTTTAGCCTATGGGTAATTCCGTGTACGTAGGGAATAACAGCCTTGCTAGAATGAGGCTTGTTGAGTTAGCTGTTGCTTTGTCGCTTATCAGGCACTCTTAGTGATGTTAGGAGAGTCTCGGCAATAGAAGTTAGCAGGAGATTAGAAAAGCCTGCTTGTTGAAGGTAATGAGCTTAGAGCGAGAAACTTCACTCTATCTGGCGGTGACAAGAGCCAGTTAGAATTGGCTTTAGGCAGAAAAAAGCAATGCTTTACTTGACTAGCTTAGAATGGGTGGACGTAAAAAGACGAAGGCTTTTCCTTGAGCAAGGTTCGTACCGCCAATATACATGGTCAACCAAAAAAAGCATTTCCAAGTCTAGACATCGTAACTTGTCCTCATGAATTAAACTCCGACTTTAATTCCAGTTGCTTCATTTCACGCCGAAAAACGTCAAATATCTCACCGGTGCAGATGTGTGCATTGGCTCATGTTTAGCACCGGTTCTTTGTGACCTTTTACTCACGCGGTATGAAAGAAGTCTCATGGCTAACTTTGATCACACGAGTACAGTTGAAATGTTCAGCTACGTTGACGATTTTTTAGTGTTTTACCGCATCGATGAATCTGACCCTCATCAAACCGCCGATGAGATATTTGATGTTTTCGGGCGTGAAATGAAGAAACTAGAAATAACGTCGGAGTTTATTACTGACGACAACTGTCTACAATTAGAAATGCTTTTTTTTGTTGATCATGTATATTGGCGGTACAAGCCATGCTCAAGAAAGAACCTGCTTTTTACGTCCGCCAATTCTAGGCTAGTCAAGTGAAGCATCGCTTTTTCCTGCCTAAAGGCAATTCTAACTGGCCCTTGTCACCGCCACATAGAGTGCAGTTTCTCGCCCCAAGTTCACCGCCTTCAACAAGCAGGCTTTTCTAATCCCGAGCTAACTTCCATTGCCGAGACTCCCCTAACGTCACTAAGAGTGCCTGATAAGAGACAAAGCAAGAGCTAACTCAACAAGCCTCATTCTAGGAAGGCTGTTATTCCCACGTACACGAAGTTTCCCAAAGGCTAAAAAATGTCACTGGCAAAATAGGTGTAAAAGTTGTTTTCTGCGCACGCGATAAACTCGCTGCGCTATGTCGCAGGGTCAACAGCGAATGACCTAAGAAAGAAGCATGCACTAAGAAACACGCTACGTGCCATGTTGAATGTGCTTTAGCGATTCTCTAGAAGATATTTTTTTTTACTTTTGGGCACGGTTACATCGGCCAAACAGGGCGATGCATAAATGATTGGTTGAAGAAGCACGCTAACTCTCTATAAGGTTCTCTTCCTAGCCACTTGGCAGACCATTGTAATAAGTCTTGTTGTCAGCCAATTCTTGAAAAGTCTTTGATCATGGGGGGATATAAAAATCGGCACGATCACGAGATTAGTGAAGCCTTCCACATTCAACAACTTGTGCTTACTATGTTAGCGTACCCTCAAGTTTTCTCAACTGCAGTGAAGTTAGTTATCTGGGGTCCACTTATATTACCGGTTGTTGATAAGGTAGGCTGTATGGTGCACGTATGTGCGATTCTGATTATGGTGTGTGGTTATGCACAGATTCTGTTTCAATATATTGCAGTTGGTTTGCAATAAACTTTGGTTGTTTGTTCAGGGCTCAGCTCGTCTCTTCTTTCCCTTCTTGTCGTTTGCGCTGTTAAGCATTTTCTTTGTCTACCATACAGCACCAACCAGCCTTTTCAAGCACTTTGTTAGTCTTGGAGGCGTATGTGCCAGTGAAATTGCACTAATAATACTGCGCTTCAAACACTTTACCCATAAACTTGTACTTAACATGTAGACAAATTTTGGTATAGAAGCAAGGAGCAGTACTTTTAAAATAAAATTTTGCATAAACAAGAATAAAACGACATTCCGGTACGTTCATAAGGCAACTACGTGACCAAAAATTTTTATTTCAGAAATATTTTACTGTTTCACTGTTTTCAATGCAGTTAATCATCACAATTTTTCGAATACATTTGAGATGGTCGCTAAAATAGCTGGTATATTTGGCGTGGAATGACCCATTAGTGAATCAACCTTTTAAGCTGGAGACACCTAGGCCGTCTCCAGTTTATCATACAACTCTAACATTATGCATTGTACACAGTTTTCTACACGCACTGCTGTTAATCTGATGGCAAAATGATACTCATATTGGAAAACTAAATGGGTATATAGGACACATAGCTTGTGATGAACCCTTCCCACCAGAGAAATGTTCTCAAAATGTGCAAGATATTTGGTGCACCCTATGAGTTCCATCCTGCTGCAACCCTTTGAGTGAGGTCGTGAGCCCGGAACAGGTGCTTTTATGTTGTGATGAAGAGTGCACTGCATCGTCAGCAGCTAGTCCATCGTAGAAGACGTAGTGTGCTTTCCTTTCAACATTCTGCATGTAAGAGATGCACAGCATTCTACTAAGCATTTAAAAAATACTGGGAACAATCAGAACCTCATTATGATGTGTCATATAATAAATAGCTCCAGCTTCCCCACTTTCAGCTTTACCACTATTCACTTTTACGTTTACAAGCATCTGTGCATATTAGTGCACGAATGCAAGTGCCATGTTTGAGTCTACATCATGGTGGTGGTGAAAAAGTGCTTCTTTCTTGAATCATGCGCCTACCAAGAAGTTTGAAATATACTGGGATGCTCAAATTTCAGCGTTTTTACCAAGTTTTCTTGCTTAGCTAGAATACCCTAACCAATACGCCACTACAATGGGTGATACAAAAAATATAAAAATGTAACCCCATAAACCCAATCAAAAAATATAAACCCAATCAGACATAAAAGCAGCAATATTTATCATTTACTTTGAAGGATCGTTTTGTAGACATGTACACAACACAGATGTACAATCTACTGTGTGAAACTAGTGTAAAACATCGAGCAAGCCCCAATCTGAAAGGATCAACAGCACTTATTAAATGACAACTGCTGCTGGAAACACAGCACGGTTTGTTTGTGGAAGCTCACCTCTAAATTCCTTCTCCAGTTACATAAATTTGGTGTACTGGATAATTTTATAATATGTCTTTCACAGGTTGCTTATTGGTCAACAAAATGAGTACTTTAGGCCTTGAGTAAAACTGATTGATTGATTGATATGTGGGTTTTAACGTCCCAAAATCACCATATGATT
Source organism: Rhipicephalus microplus (assembly GCF_043290135.1). Classification (NCBI taxonomy): domain Eukaryota; kingdom Metazoa; phylum Arthropoda; class Arachnida; order Ixodida; family Ixodidae; genus Rhipicephalus; species Rhipicephalus microplus. The sequence continues at coordinate 25,238,850 of NW_027464585.1, read as the reverse complement.
ATGAGAGACGCCGTAGTGGAGAGCTGCGGAAATTTCGACCACCTGGGGTTCTTTAACAGGCACCCAAATCTGAGTACACGGGCCCACAACATTTCCGCCTCCATCGAAAATGCAGCCGCCGCAGCCGGGATTCGAACTCGCGACCTGCGGGTCAGCAGCCGGGTACCTTAGCCACTAGATCACCGCGGCGGGGCCTTGAGTAAAACTGACTACTCTCAAAAATCAATAAGACGTGCTAATCTTATTATTCGAGTGCATGCGTAAGCAGCTAATTTGCGGTTGAATTTTTTTAATTCATAAAAACAGCCATGCAACAGTTAATGTATCACAAGTAAGTTAAATATATGCTCAATAAGCTTTGAACTGCTGGACTATAAATATGTATAATTAAAAAAATTCACGACTTATTGGAGAAGTAGCTATCAGGAATATATGCATGGAGGGCTTATTAGTTCGATCAGTGTGTTTGCATTCGTAAGGATGAAACCTGCAGAGACAAAATGCATGAAACAGACAAGAACTGTTAGGTCTGCCTGCTTTCATTTACAGACACCTGTGTCGCCATCCTCATTTCGTTTTTCGCGAGCGTGTTCTTTAGTGGCTAACTATGCCTACACCATTATCATCTGTGCTGTATCCGCTTAACTGAAAGTTTTGTGTGGGTGTTTGTTGGTACACTGGCTAAGCTCTCATATGTAACCACAGCGCCAAAACACTACACCAAAATATACAGAACTATTCTATATTTCAATATTCTATGTGCCGCACTACAACGGTGCAAAAATGCCAAAAGATGTGTGCAATTGAGAGTGGCTGTTCAATCCCTTATTGAAGCACCTCAATATTTCTATATCCTTATTATCTACGATATACTAATATAAATATAAACAAACCTAACAAGGCATAAAAAGCGAAAAGCGCTGACCAAACAAGGTACATCTAAATTTTTTGGTTAGCTGCACGATTTTTACCAAAACACTTGTCACGCCGCTGCAAAGCGCAGGCATCAAAATGGTACTGATACAGTTTTAAGTATTTTTGAATTGTTGCTTTAAATAGCGTATTTACTCGCACTTAAAAACGCACCCTTATCTTCAGTCATTGAAATCTGGATTTTTTTCTTCTGCGTAATATACGCGCCCCATTTGTCCACTGCAGTCCCGCTGACTGACAACTGGTGCCTCCTTTACCGTTGATCTGCTTCGTTTTTATTATTATTATTATTATTATTTATTATTATTATTATTATTATTATTATTATTATTATCATAATTTCTTTCGCCCATCTCGGCTAGCTCACCCCCCCCCCCTTTTTTTTTCTCACCCGCTGCCGCATGCCGTAAGGTCTATCTGCGCGCGGCACATCCCCCCGTTTTCTTCAACCATGCGCCACCGCGAGGTTCACGAACACTGCGACTGTTGAGACTTCGCAGCTGATAAGCACACAGCGAGCGAAGGTCACGAAGCTACCGGCGCCAAGAGACGGTCGCTTTTTGCAATTACGAGTATCGCGGGCAAATCGGGCGTTGGCAGGCAGGCCCGCACGCACTTCTGCACTTCGTTGTTCGCATGCACGAAAGCTTACCTTTTCAGCAATAGCACGAAATCCAAAAGCATTCTCCGTGTAGCTCCCAGCGTACACTCTGTTGATTGCTATATCGGAAACACTCTGCTTGCGGTGTGCACACGCTTCAACGAAAGCCGTTGACACACTCCGCCGCACCGAAGTTGTTCTGTACTTGCCGACGCGCCACAGATTGCAGTGACTCGTACTGTATCTACTGTAAGCGCGAGTTGAACCGTGCAAGCCGTATAAGTACACATCCTGGACAAAGCAAGTGAATAGTAAAATAATAAACCACCGTCAGCCTGCAGCAAACACGCATACGACATGTTACCACCCAATTCAAAGTCTGCCTGTTGACGATGGTGATACGCAGTTGCCCCGAGACCTCAAAACCTAAACTGCAATTCACAGCAGCACTGTTTTATGATGTAATTTCCAAGCTATGTCAAGCCTCCAAGATATAGTGTAAATTTTATGCTTGACAACATATTTATTTGCTTGCAGAGCTTCAAAGTCGTTTTTTTCTTGCCACTGACGTGTGCAGGCGGCAAGTGTGTAGCCTTCGTAATGCACATTTTTCTTTTCCCGAGTGAGGCGTGATTGTGGCGTTGTTCTGACATTTTGGAGTCAAAATTTGTTACTTGTGCAACATAGATGTAAATAAACAGTTAGGGAAAGGCGTCGGAGAGGTTGTTCCATATTTGACACATCTGCACCCCCTTCTTATGTTCCTTTGAGGAGCTTTTTTTATTCAAAATGAGGCAAATCTAGAACTGAAAAAAAGCTCAACTGAGCTGCCTTGGAATATACATGCTATCAACGTTTTTCTAGAACAGTGATAAGTATAAATAATGTTTTATTATTACTGTTTTAGAGAAAAGGTGAACGTATTTATGAGCCAATTGAGTGTCATAGGAGCTACTTTTGGGTCAGAATTTGGCGCATTTCACACACAAAAAAAAAATGAAAGCTCCCGATTTCGTTTCTCAAGTATGCAACCACAGGCAAAAATGTACATGCAAATGGGTCAGGCCCCCCCTTTTTTTTCCCTCTTTCTATCCCCCTTCATGCATAAATCCTAGCAACACCCCCGCTGTGCTATTAGCTTCTTTTAAATAACACTCTGCCATTCAGCAAGAACCTGGGGACCACGCTTTTTTTACCGACAAAGTATGAATGACACTTGCTTTTATTTCAGGTCTTAAATTCTTTGTGAGCATAGCAATGTGCGATTATCAGTGCATTGTAACGCCACAGTAACAACTATCAATTACAATGCTGCAACTAGTGAACTATTCTCTATTCTTGTGGCACGGGTACATTGCGCTAGTGTTGTCTACGATCGTTCACGTGTATATTAAGTGACGCGCCAGCGTTCATATCAAGGATATAAAAAACAACAGTAAGTGCTCACAGAGTGGTGCATGGCATTGTACGAGTTCACCTGTGTAGCGGATGTGCGCTAAGCTTGCCGTGCAGCGCGGCATGCGTGCACAGCAGCTGCATTAGAGTAAGCTTAGCCTGTTATTTGTAAACTTGCCTAGTTCCACGGCAATGCGAATGCTGCAAACATTCAATTTCAACTCATCCATGTTCATAGATCTAAATATAACTCACTGAATAAATCAGGGACTTGTGTATTGATGCGAAATACTTCAGTGTGAGGAAAAATGTGGATTCCCATTAAAAAAATTGGCCCCTTATCGGCATGTTTCTGCAAATCTTGCGTGTGGAGAGAGTGAACAGGACATTTATTTGGGGTTCTGCGCCAGAAAATGGGTGAGTGGTATTCTGGAGGCACTGCGTTGAGTGCCTCGAGCGTGCAGCGGAGGCGAACGAGTGCATCAAGTCACGTCACCCATCAGACATGAGCATCATCTGGCAGTTTTCTGAAAAAAAAACAAAGCGCATGGCTCTGAGACGGGTGTGCGCGCCCATCTCAGAGGTGATAAGGTGTAGAACGCAAGGCGACGGTAGGTGCCACCACCGTCTCGTCTTAGCAAAGCGTTGGAAACACTCCCCGTTCCGTGCAATCATTGCACGGTCAGCGCAGCGTGATAAGCACTACAGTCCTTAAAATTACTTATGTATGCTTTTTCTAGTAAAATATGCACATGCAGAATATACACGCGTTGTTATGGTGCCGCCGACATGCGCAATAATTGCTTTTTAATTGAGGATTGCACAAGCATGAACGCTCAATCTTGAGCAACATTGGTGGGTGCTGCGGATGGGGTCGGCCGTTCCAAGTACCAGATGCCGTATAGAGTGGACAAACAGACAAATGTGCAGGCGTACAGACAGGCAGACCAAAATTTTTGCGCCGAAGGTCCCCACGCAAGACTATCGTTTTTAATAAACCAAGAGCTCTTGTACGAAAAACTCAGTGTACTTTCAAATGAGAAAGCGCGCACGATAGCCTGTCGAAAACCGTGTGTAATCGTTTCATAATAAGTTTAAGCGCAACATGTCGGGCAACATGTCGCAACATGTCGGGCAACAAGTCTGAAGTGCAGAAACTGTGATGGTCCGCATGATGCTGCATCCAAGGAATGCCCTCGGATTAAGAAGGAAATAGCCATTATCAAACAAATGGTTAGGGACAATTCAACCCACAGAGAGGCTGCTGAAAGGGTACGGCGGCGACGTAGTCGCCGACGGAGGCGTGGAGGACAGAGTGTTGCGCATAACCCATTTCCTCCGAGCACGAGTGAAGTAGTAAGCACGAAGCGAAAAGAAGTGGAGAAGCTCACAGCTGCGGATGAGTGGCCTACGCTTCCGCGTACACAGCCTGCAAAGGAGCCTCCTGCGAGGCCTCGCCGCCCTACACCTTCCACCGAGTCTACTTCCGTTGAGGATGTGTCAAGGGTCGATCGACAGATCATCCCGATGTTACGATCCCTCGTCGCTGTCATGGCAGACATACTAAGAAGCCTGGGAACTCCAACCGCTCGAAGCGGGTTACAGGTGTTGGACGCGCTGAGCCCAGTCCTCGCCTCCCTCGCGTAGAGTCATGGCAGGAGATCAACAATCGTTCCGCAAAGACGTCAGAGAAGCATCAGTCATCCAGTGGAACGCAAGAGGACTTAGATCACGGATTTCCGATTTTCGTCAGTACGTGTTTTCTAACCTTTTCCCAATCATCGTAATATGTGAACCGAAATTATCAAACCCGATCAGGCTATCTGGCTACGAATCAATCCCGTCCAAAACCCGAAACGAAAGCAGCAAGGTCATTGTGTATATTCGTCGGGAGCTTACCTACATCATTCAACCTGTGTCGCCTCATGATGAGAACCAATATGTTTGCCTGACTGTGAAGCAGAAAACCCTCACCTTCACATTAATAGGTGTCTACTTATCTCCCTCAGCCCGTTTTGATTGCCAAAGACTGGATGACATTCTTTCGAGCGTCCCGGATCCGTGGATAATTATAGGAGACTTCAACGCCCACCACCCAATCTGGGGAAGTTCAAAAATCAATACCACGGGCCGGAGGCTGGCTTCATTTGTATCGACTCATGAACTGTCTCTACTTAATGATGGGAGCCCTACATTTCTGCGAGGATCAACGTACAGCAGCTGTTTGGACTTGACGTTCGTGTCACGTCGCTTCGCCACAAACGTTAAGTGGTTTTTAGACATCGAGACACATGGTAGCGATCACATCCCCAGTTATCTCACCATCGAAGGCTTTGCTAGCGACCACCCGCCGAAAACCGTACGGAAGATCGATCTTTCAGCATTCAAAACCAACATTGAACACGCTTGTGAAAAAGGCTTAACCTCTGACATTGAGCAAGCGATCAAACAAGCAGCGCAGAGTGCGATGCGCACGCTGGCATATTCTTCAAAGCCCTCAGAAACGGACATGGAGTTAGAGCGACTCCGTGCGACTCGTCGGCGTGCGGAGCGTAGATATCGACGCACAAAATCCATTCAAGATCTAAGGATGGCCAGGCGCATGCAAAAGAAGATCCAGCGTCGTATAGACAAACTGGAGTTTCAACGGTGGGCGAAATTTTGCGCGAGTCTAGACCCTCGCAAACCGCTTTCTCAAATATGGCGAACCGTGCGAGGCCTACGCACATTTCCCCAACAACGTTTTCCGTTTAAAGCCTTGGCCCTTTTCCAAAATAGAAGGGATATCGAGGTAGCGGAAGATTTTTGTAGGAAGATTGCGGGCCCACCAAATTGCACAGAAGCCCTTACTGCTCATTACACGCCACATTCACTTGACCCGCACCTGGACCTGCCTTTTTCAATGGAAGAACTGAATGTGGCTCTTGCTTCATGCAATCGATTGTCATCGCCTGGGCCGGATGGCATATCATACCGCCTATTATGCAATCTCGGTGATCGAGCACGAAGTGCTTTGCTGGAAGTATTCAATGAGTCTTGGAGAGATGGAACGGTCCCCAGAGAGTGGAAAACAAGCCGGTTGGTTGCACTTCTCAAACCTGGAAAATCGCCTCTAGAGCTGACATCATACCGCCCAATAGCGCTGGCTAGTTGCGTAGGGAAGCTGATGGAGCGAATGATCCTTGCCAGACTCGAGTGGTTCCTAGAACGCCATAGAATATATCCAGACGCCATGGCCGGTTTTCGTCGTCTTCGGAGCTCCATTGACAATGTCATTGACCTGGTGACCTACGTACAACACCAGAAAATGAGCAGACGGTTATCTGTCGCACTATTTTTAGATGTCAAAGGAGCATATGACAATGTTTCTCACGAAGCCATACTTGACGCCCTCGAGTCAGTTGGTTTGGGTGGGCGAGTGTACCGCTGGATCCAATGCTACCTACATATGAGATCATTGTTTATGCAAACTGATGATGGGCCGACTTCTGAACATTATACACACCGTGGTGTTCCTCAAGGTGGTGTATTGAGCCCCACACTGTTCAACCTGGTTCTGATCGGTCTCGTTGAACGCATACCAGATTCCGTGCAGATATCTCTCTATGCAGATGATATTTGTGCCTGGACATCAGGTGTAACACGTCCTCAGGTACGTGCGAGACTCCAGAAAGCAGCGAATTCAATATCGGCGTACCTTAGAGAACAAGGCCTCGAGATTTCTCCTGAGAAATCGGCGCTGGTCGCGTTCACGCGGAAGGCAATGACGTCATATCCCATCGCCATCAATGGACACAGTGCCTGCTACGCCAGGACCCACAGGTTTTTGGGGGTCACGATCGATCGAAATCTCTGCTGGAGTCCCCATGTGGCCACTCTAAAGAAGCGCCTAACGGCCATCGCACAACTTTTCAAGTTCCTCGGAGGCAAAACGTGGGGCACATCAGTGCACGCGATGTTGCATTTGTACAAAACGCTGTTTCTGGGGTACCTGCGGTATAGCTTGCCGGTTCTGACGAACGCTTGCAAAAGCAGTATACGCACAATAGAAAACGCCCAGGGCCAGGCACTCAGAGTTTGTCTTGGATTACCACGCTGTACATCAACAGCGGAAACCATCGCAATCGCCAAAGATCATCCGGCCACAGTGCACATTACTTTGGAGGTGCTTAGAGCTCATATTAGACACCTTGCTCGCGCCCCTGCCCACCACCTAGCTTCGCTTCCAGAAGATCGACCGAGTGCCTCCTTCTGTAAGAGAGTATTGACTTTCCGTGAGTGCCTTCCAACAGTCTACACACCTCCGGAACGGATACTAACACCTCCTTGGTGCTTGGACCGATCAAAACTGCGCTTGACAGTGCCGGGGATTCGCAAGAAGGCGGAGCTCTCGGCGCCAGCTTTAAAGCAGATGATTCTACTCATGCTACACGAAGAATACAAAGATCATGTCAAACTTTACACGGATGGCTCGACAACTGTTGGAGGATCTGCAGGAGCTGTGATCTTCCCAGCAAGAGCCGAAACCATCCAGTTCAGAACGTCACACAAGACGACATCGACAGCCGTGGAGCTCGCGGCACTCCGCAGCGCACTCCGCAGGATTGACCAAGAGACACCACAAAAATGGAGCATTTTTACTGATTCGAAACCAGCTCTCCAATGTCTACACAATACTCTACGTCGTGGACCTCAAGATCAATTGGCGCTCGAAATACGACAACTGTACCATCACCTAATAGACGAAGGACATGACATATCTTTTCAGTGGTTACCAGGCCATTGCGGCATCATCGGTAACGAGCATGCCGACAATGCAGCTAAGAATGCTCACGAAAATGGAGTGATGGAACCTATTCCACTATCAAGAAGCGACGCAGCAGCAAAGATTAATACGCTTGCGCAGGATGTCGCAAGGTCTATGCAGAATACGCCCGGTTTTCTCCACACCCGTCTTCACCGCCTGGACCCATGCCTACGACTTACTATTCCATCTGGCCTACCCCGATCCGAGACGACCCTTCTCTGCCGTATGTGGCTTGGGGTGTCTTTCACGAACGCTTTTGCCTGCCGCATCGGAATGAGAGACAGCGCTACATGCGACCATTGCGACAATGACGAAACAATTGAACATATTTTATGTCAGTGCCCCCAGTACAGCTCTCAGCGACAGTCCCTCTCAGCAGTGTTTGCTCGCCTCGACGACCAGCCATTTTCTGAGCAGTCAATCTTGGAATGTCGGAAAGATCGAGCTTCACGCCAGAAAGCAACGAAGGCGCTGATGAAGTTTTTGCGAGCGACCCGCCTCGTAGAACGATTGTGACACTACTGTGTGCGAGTGTGTGTATGTGTGTTTGTGCTTCTCTTCCTCCCTTTCCCCTTACCCTTTCCCCAGTGCAGGGTAGCAAACCGGATGTGTTTTCTGGTTAACCTCCCTGCCTTTCCGCATTAAAAATTTTCTCTCTCTTTTAAGCGCAACATAATCTCTTTTACCGATGTCTCTGTGAGATTGAGGGAAGAATGGACATGAGCGGCAGCAAAATATTTTTAGCGAGAATCCCAAAAACGTAACCCATGAACTAAGTCGTTGAACATGTGAGAAATGTTCTGAATAATGTAAATAGGGGTGGTATAATAAATATAATACATAGCACGATATAATTTGGCGAATGATACGGGAAATGAAAACAAAGGCCGAAACATCGATATTTCACCAGAACTTTGGCATGCGGTTATATTGCATCCGTTGAGATGTGATACGCATTGATGCTCTAAACTATACGCATATATGATAGGTGTAAAATTCAAGGAAACACCCTTAGGTGTAATTTGCGAACATACACCTATACTACACCTAAAAACGGCAAATAGGTGTACAAAAGGTGGAATTGCAGATTACATCCCTGCGGATAAGTTTGGCAGAAACAATAGGTGTAAGATGGGTGATTTATTGAAAAATACACTCTTATGGGTGTGAAATGATTTGCAGTATATATATTTGTCAAAATTTTGTATACCGAACATTCTGGGTATACAGCGCTTTTTAGATGATATAGATGTTCAAAGTAATGCTGTCTCTTTAGTCAGTACCATTAAAAATGCTGTTAAAAAATAGTTTGGTATATACTTCTGAAAAACTCAAAATTGACGCCGCACAGTTCTTTTAGAAGCTATAATAATAGATTAACTGACACATACGTCAATACAAGAAGTCATAGCCACTGATGCGTCACAAAGTGAAGAAAAATGTGAAATCTGTATTTTTTTTGTGGCCCTAGATTGGTCCTTTTCGCTTCGCCTTCCAGATTTTGTGCCCATCTTTGAAGCAGAATTTTTTTGCGATAATTCTACCTCTTTGTAAAGTAACTCCTTCACTGACTTCCGCAGTAATTTTAACAGATTCACTATCAGTATGTGCTTCCCTTACTGCAGATGAAAACTCGCATGCTAAGAGTGTTTTCAAATCATTAGTTCCTTCGCATCTCAATCTGGTCAAATTTGTCTGGGTTCCAGGACATAAGGGCATTTATATGAATGAAAGGGCAGATGCTCAGCAAAGTAATCTTTAAATAGGTCTGTTATTTAGGTATTACCGGCATCGAAATTTTTACTAGGCGCTAGATTAAGAAGAAAACTGCTGTTAGATCACTTGCTGTTATTGGAATAGTAAAATACGTCAAACGCGAGGAATTAACGGATGTCGCAAACACTAGACTGCACTCTCGAATTCCGCCGCTAAATTCACATTTATACAAATTCGGTCTGGCAGTCTCCCTTCATTGTCCTGTTTGTGGAGTAAATGAGTCAGCTGAACATCACTTCTTTTACTGCAATGCATTCTCTGCCTTACGCAAAAACACTCTAGGTGCCGTTTGCCACCTTTTCGGAATAGATTTAAATGCTCGAATTGTGCTTTCTTTCAGGGATTGGTCTCTTGGCCTCAGTGACAGGAAGATTGTTGACGCAATGCAGGAGTTAGTCAAAAGTTAAAAAGGGTTTAAGCATTGAAATCATTCAATAAATTTTGACTTTTCTAAATTCGCTATAATTAAAGTACGCCGCTTTGTTACATTAAACTACAAATTATTTACAATTCAACCATGAAATTCGTCCTGTTGCTTCTTTCTTTTATTTCTCGTAAATAGATTAAGGAAGCAATTTACGAAAACTATCCAGTTGTTGGCCAATCCCTCAGCGTGGATGGGTGCCACATCGTCAAGGATATTGACTTGACTTGATAGCTATACTCGGTGACAACTTCCTGTGGCAGCACAGCCAAAGATAAGTCGGCGGAGCTTATGCACTTGTGTTACTACGCCAAGTAGTTAAAAAATCACGCCAACGCGTACTTTTTCACATGACCTGGGTACAATGAATCTTTCATTTATTTTGGAGGAAGTAAATAAAATGTTCATTTTGTTTAAATCCCGGCTGCGGCGGCTGCATTTCCGATGGAGGCGGAATCGTTGTAGGCCTGTGTGTTCAGATTTGGGTGCACTTTAAGAACCCTAGGTGGTCGAAGTTTCCGGAGCCCTACACTACGGCATCTCTCATAATCATATGGTGCATTTGGGAAGTTAAACCCAACATATCAATCAATTATATTATTTTTTAAAGGAAAGAACGCTATAAACTCCTTTGAAGCATTGAGATTGATTTGAGAAAAAAAAAGAAAGGTACGGCCGAGCAGATACGGGGTGATTGGAACAACGCAAAGCCAAGAAACTATTTCCTAAATTTCAGAGCACACATGGTCGGCATGATTGTTTTCCTTCTTTGAGGTACAAAATAATTTTTTGGAGACGCTCAAGTTATTTTTTAGGGTACGCAAAGGCAACCACGGGAAGCAGAAATCTTGGCACCGACCGGTCATGAGTGGGCGTCTGACGTTCGTAAATCCAAGTAAGTGAAACATAATTCTTCCTCGGCCAAGAACGTGCTTTTTGCACTGTCAACAGGTTAATATACATAAACGCGTCTGTTACTGCAGGCAAAGCGCAAGGAACAACTCCCTCTGTAGATGCCGACTGGAGCGGTGTTACGGTACGCGATATCGATCGTTGCCTTATCAACATTATTAGGCAGCTGAAACACTGAGCACGTAGGCAACGCAATTAAAGAAAATGTTCATTGGGTTCACGTATAGTTGCCAATCGCACTTTTTCATCTATAGGCAGCTGGTATTGCTGAAGACTGGCAGGTCGCCGCTGCCACTTTCAATAGAGTCCTACTTTAACAGACGATATCACATCGCACACAAATTCTCGGTGATTGCATGTGCGGGAAACATAATATTTCGCAAGGCACCACTTTTTTCGCTTCTGCCTGTTTGAAGAATATAGATCACCTATTGAACACGCACTCATGCTCGCTCACAAGCTCCGATGTGGACTTGCTGTAACCGAGTGACTTCATCGTAGTTTACCGGGACACAAACTGGTGAAATAGCACTAGAAAATCAGAAACTAGAAACAGAAAAGAACGAAAAGCCTCTGCGGCTGGCGCTTTCCAAAAATATTGTAAACAATCCTTACTATGATATTTACATCTTTTTTTTGTGATTTCCATCAAGCTACGCAGTATACAAAAGTTTGCGTTCGTGGAGTACATGCAGAAGTGCAGTAAAAAAAGACGTGTGTGGGCTTCATAGCCTTGGCTGTGCTGCCTCAGAAAGTTGTTGCGAGGTTACACAATCAATGTACAAGGAATTCCATAAACGGAACAAAAAAGGCACCAGCAAAAAAACATATTTCAAGCAGGAAAGGTTAGGTTTAAGATTTAATGGATACGACATACTCGGTATCGCATAGTGCACTACGAGGTAGGTTGTTTCAGTCTGCTACTGCTTGAGAAAAAAAGGAATGCTTAAGTATATTGGTTCTTGCATTGTACGGCATCAAACGGGCAGAGTGGCGATGTCTTTTTTGGTGAACAGTGAGCGGGCTATAAAGTTCGGGAGGAAGAAACCTTAATATTATGCAGCAGGGAATTAAAGATAATCTTATGAATTTTTCTTCTTTGTTGCAAGAACGGAGGGTTGTGATGGGCCAATGGGACACTTGGAGAGTCATTGAAACAATATTTATAAAAGATAAAGCCTAATGCCTTACCGTGCATATTTTCTGGCACATCGATATTACTTTTGGTATAAGGATTGCATATGATAGCTATCTATTCTTGTTTACGATGAACGAGTGAAATGTAAGCTGTTGGACGGGTGTCAGCAGGGGCGTGTTTCTAATTGTGTCAGAGGTCTAATTTTCAAAAGCGTTATAAGTCACCTAGATGCTAACAACCTGCTCAATTCTCAGGAACACGGATTTAGGTTTGTCTTGTCGACAGTTACACAGTTAGTCAAGTTGACCAACAACATTGCAAATGCCCTCAACTCTACAGGACAAACACGTGCCGTTTTTTTTCTGGACTGTGCAGAAGCCCTGGACATTCCCCACCACGATCTCATTATAAAAATGTAAGCAATCGGTATTGATACGTAGCACGAAAGCTTGAATACGTAGCACGAAAGCTAGAATATATACATGGGGCACATGCGTTCAATAACATCATAGAAGGCCACCATCATACACTATCAAGACATACAGTTTATCCTCTCACAGCGTAGAACCGATAAACTGGATTCACTTGGGAAAAAAAGATACAGAGGGAGTGCTCACACAGTGATCCTGATTTTTTTTCTATGAAAAAGGCCTCTAACACATCACGTAAACTTTTTTTTGCGCTTCTGCCTTGATTATTTCTTTAAGAGAATCGTTTGTCACAACCACGCAAAAAGACATAGCAACCAGGTGTGCATGGTTGTGATCTTGTTTTGTTAATTTTGGGAATGTTCGCTAAACCAGTCATTATTACATATTTCGTTTTGCCCGATGTTCACCTTCCCGCAGGATAGTTGTATCGAGCACATGACCCCATTTAAACTTTTCACAAAGGGCCTTTCATGCTACTTCTCGCAGCCACACTTTTCGCCATTGCAAATACGTTCTCAAAATTTCCCAATTTTCTCGGTTGACGAAAATACCATCAGTACGCCGTGCCTATCCACGTATTTCTTAGAATTCTGCGAGAGCTTATGAATTCATGACACAACTTGTGCCCTTGGACTTCGCAAAGTTAGTGATATAAAATCCTGGCAAACTAATGTTAGGAGATTTCTTCAGTGCAAGCTAAGTTACCTGGCGGTAGATGACCCTTTCCGAACAAAGGAATCAAGTGATGTGTGTGATTTCTTGCGGTTCCCTTATGGTTCAGGCAATGCCTTGTCTGAAGATGTTGTATACCTTTATCATTCTGTGCAGTATGACAAGCCTCTATAAAATCCTGCATGGAAGAGCATGGCGATGTTCCTTTTATCAATGACACAGGGGTTGAACCTTTTTATCACATTTAGAGTTTATCTTTATGTAACCGTTATATTGTTTGATGAGAAGCCCGTACTTCCCCGGCAGGAAATCTGGATTAGATTCTTTGTCCCACCAGTTCTCAGCCATATATTTTTTAGTCGAACTAGATAGGTACTTGGATAAGGCTTTTAAAAGGGCGGAGTTTTTAAAGGTTTTAAGATACATAGAATTTTTTTCATTCTTTTAATTCAACACAGAGAACAGGGAGCACAGCTCTTGAATTTATTTTACACGTTTTTAAAAGACTAAGATGAGGGCTTTTCTTCACTTTTGAATTGCCAGAAGAAGCTTGTCTTCAATGTTTACACTTGAGCTTCACGGTAAATGATGAGCATTTTTGCTGTTTTCATCATCCTCATGTTAAGAAGGAACTATTGCCGTGTGATTCTGGCCCCTTAAAGATTGTGAAGAGGGGCGTTGCCTCTCTTTGCTTCGATTGGGCGCTGAGCATGTCGTGCCTATACTGCATGGAACGGTACTTTCTTAGCCGATTGGAGGCTGCTTGCTTTTCTTCATCGATCATTAAAGCCATTGCTAAACCACGTTTGCCGAAGTTGAAATTGGAACACGGGCAGCGATCACTGCTACCAAGTCATCAAGTAATTACGTCACAAGTTGTGATATATGTCTATAGGCTCTCGCAGAATTTAAAGAAAGTCGCGGGCAGGCACAGTGAACCGATGGTGTTTTCGGCACCCAAGAAATTCTGGAAATGGTGCCAACGTATTGGCGATAGCAAAATATGCCAGGCCTGCACGGAAGGCGCAGCACCGTCACAGCGAAACTGGAATAGTGACCTTTCGGAGCCTTTTCAAAACACTCATTGCGTGACTACTGCAAGCACACTTGCTTGATACCCACTAGGGCATTAGTAATAAACATTTCCGTAGTAGGCTGGCATTTGTTATGCTATTTTTCGTCATTATTCTAAGAAGCGTAGTATCCTCTAAACACTCGCGAAGAATTCAGTGCCAATCGATCATGCAGTCGCTGACGACATGAAGAATTATGGCTAAAGTGGGTATGCACCAAATTTAATAGGGGAACATGAACAAGCTTTGGCACTGGGTTGGAGCATTGTATGACCCACTCGTTAGACTATTGGCAGTGTGCGGCGACTAGTTGCTCCTTCACTGTTTTAAAACGCGTTATAACTCGTATTCACGCGATCGTTTTCCCGACATCAAGCCTGCCTAAGACAAGTTTGCCAACAAGTCAGAAGCACCAGTGTAGCTCAGTGGTAGAATGCTGGACTGGCTCTCAGCGGACCCGGGTTCGAGCCCCACTGTGTCTATAGTGCTAGGTTCTTTTATTATTTCTGTGATAGTGGTTACGGACACTGGCGGCGGTGGCAGAAGAAAACGGTGCTGCGCGTGACCCACGGTTCAATCTCATAAAACCTTGCGCTGTAAAACGCATTATTACTCGTATTACCTGCCTAAGGCCAGTTTAGAAATGAGTTCCAAGCATTAGCGAGGCTCAGTGGTAAAATACCGGGAAGGCACGAAGCAGACCCGGGTTCAAATTCCAATGTGTCATTGGTGTTTTTTATTTACCGAGTTTTTTCGTTCGATAGTTGTTATGGACACCGGCGGCGGGCAACTACGGCGCCACGCGTGACCCATGTTCTGATCTCATAACAAATTTCGCTGTCAATGCACCATATAAGCACCGCTTCGCTATCTTTGCTCTCAAGTGAATCCCAGTTTATCACTTCTAGGCTGTGAGAGGATAAACTGTATGTCTTGATAGTGTACGCTGTGGACCTGCTATGATGGTAATGCGCACATGTGCCCCATGTATTTCTTCAAACCTTCGTGCTGGGAATAAATCAATTGGAAGTCAGCTTTGTGCGTGCTTCACCTTCCACACACACATTCAAATTCTGCGTACTTCACATTCCACACACATTCCACTTCACATTCCACATTCCTGAAGGATGTCTTTCTAGGAGAGTAAATCAAACACCTCGAAGCAGATGACTCAGTTGGCGCCCTCATATGGAGTGCCCTCGGGGATATGGAACACGTACTTTAATGGTTTTCTTCTAGTCTAGCAAGTATGCCCGAGGAAAGTTCTTTTCTAAAGGCATCTGTTCGTACTCAAAGAGTGATGGAAATCGCAGTGGTTCAGCGAATTGTATAGGGTATTCATTATTGTAAAAATTCCGTCAGGTCACACGATCTCTTAGAGTCCAAGCACAACTGTTAAACGACATGAACGATGGTAAGGCACAACGAAGAATCGACGAAGAACGATGGAAAAGGCACAACGATTGATTGATATGTGGGGTTTGACGTCCCAAAACCACTATATGATTATGAGAGATGCCGTAGTGGAGGGCTTCGCAAATTTCGACCACCTGGGGTTTTTTAATGTGCACCCAAATCTGAGTACACGGGCATACAACATTTCCGCCTCCATCGGAAATGCAGCCGCAGCAGCCGGGATTTGAACCCGCGACCTGCGGGTCAGCAGCCGAGTACCCTAGGCACTAGAACACCACGGCGGGGCGGAAAAGGCACAAGCCAACGCGCAAGTATAGTCAAATGTTCTTTCCCTTGGGACGTCTTCTCTGAAATTGGGTGACAAGAACATTTGCTGAGACTTAGGCAAATTTCTCGTTGAGAGCAGAATTCAGTATTAATATTATTTCTTAACCAATTATTGATTCAAAATTACTTCTTACTTCGTTTTACTATGTGTTGTATAATTACAATATTAAATTTATTATTAAAGTCTGGTGGCGAATGATTTCTTTTTTAGCCTTTTTCAAAACTGAAAAAAATCGCCATATATTAACCGCAGGTCTCGAGACTAACCCCCATAGAGGGTGGGAGCCAAACATTAAGGTACAAGCAAGCAAGCAAGATCCCAACCTAATAAACAAAACGGGAACCACGTTATACCTTGCTATTCATCTGTAGTGGGTTTGAGCTATCGGTAAGAGGCAAGACCAGAAGCAAGAGAAGAGGAGGGTGAAGAGCGGGAAGCCGCTCGCTTCTTCCGCAGGTCATCTACAACGAATCAGCAGTGATGGCGACTGAGAAGTATTCGGCAGCCTCCTTTCAGTCGGTCCTGGAGAAGGCCAACGAGCAGGCGACCAAGGCGGAGCAGCATGACCGCGAGAGGAAACTGCCGCAAGCGTTCATCATGTACAAGCAAACCCTGCAGACATACCTGACCGTCATCGAGGACATGTTGTTCCAGTGCATTCGTTTTCAGGAGCGCAACGAAGACCTGCTGCGGATCATCACCCCGAACGACAAGTACCGCAAGCCATCGCACCCACAACCCGACCGCTCGAAGCAGGACACGGACGTCAATGACTTCGAGCCGACGTCGAACATGAACAGGCTGCCAGGAGTGCTGTCCATCACCCCCGACAAGCCCGTCAAATGGAGTGACGTGATCGGTCACGAGACACCCAAGTTCATTCTGAAGCTCGCCATCCTGGATCGGTGCCCCATTAAACACCCCGTCATGTTTACCGGGAAGCGTAAAACACTCAAATCGATCCTCCTTTTTGGCCCTACCGGCTGCGGAAAGAGCTACCTCACCAAGGCAATGATTGGTGCGGCGAAAGACTGGGTGTGCATTGACGTGAACGTTGCCTCACTCATGAGAGACGCCCCGGAGGGGGCAGAAGACCTCTACGTGAAGTCACTTTTCAAGGCAGCCAGGCTGGCCGCTTGGTGTCTCCTGGTTTTGCAGGACGTCCAGGAGCTCTTTAAGCCAACCCAGAAGCCCGAAGAAGAGCACAGGTAGCCAAGTTTTCTGCGTCATTTGTAGATGGTTAAAACTTATATTGGTACGCTCATAAGCGTTTTTTTTTTGCTACACTGCTGAGGTTTTTAGCGCGAGGTGGAGCTAGGTGAATGGTTTGCAAGGTGATGCATGCAAACGGGACTCGCGTTGCTGTTACATTCCTGCAGGTGGAGGTCAGGCTCCCTCTTTATGTTTTGCACTCGTGCACCCTACTGTAAAGAGATCTAATATTTAAAAGACCAATTACTGGAGGGCATAGAGATCAGGCTAGTTGGTACTGATCTATAAGTTCTGTAAGTGCGAAAGACACGTACGTAAGAACAGCGCGTTCTCTATTTTATGAATCCTAGCCTTATGTGCCAGAACCAGCTGTATAATGCCCTCTCCTCTAGCCCTTTCCTGCTCAGCTTCTGCCCTTCGCCTAGCCTTTATGAGTGCTTTGTGGTCATGGGGAAGAGAGCCCATCATGTATTGTCTCAAGACGAAAATAATATGAAGTAATTTTTCGTTCAGTTTTGCACAGATCCTTGGGGCGGCGCCTCGGATTTCTCATGTTCATTATGTTGGCTGTCACGCTGGCTTCGTAAAAGCAATGCCCCCTCCCTCTATTTTATCAATGCCAGCCAGATGCACCCGATCCAGTCCTTGATCAACCTCTCCTTTAGCCCTTCTTTGATTTCGCCCATCGCCTAGCCTTCGCGTGTGCTCTGTTGTCATGAGGAAGTACGTCTCCTCATGCAGTGCCTCACGACGGAAATCATACGAAGCAATTTTTGGTCAAGTTGCGTACAGATTGGTGGGGTAGCGTCTTGCGTTCCTCGTGTTTCCTATTTGGTCGGTCATGCTGGCTCTGTAAAAGATACGGCGTTTTGATTCAGCGCGTCACCGTTCGTGGCGCTGTGCGGGCAACCAATGGGGAAGCGTCACTGCAACTCTACTAGACGCGCTGTGCCGTGATGCGGTGGCGGCGTTGCTTTGAGCCACAACAAAGGAGCACGAAGGAACAAATTTGACAAGTGTACGATATTGCTGTGGGAAACACGTTTATTGTGTCTCCGAGGCAAAGCACTCGAAAGCACGTGTGGCGAAACCAGGGCGACCCCTCATGCCGCGTCACGACCATTTCCTGAACTAAGGCGAACCGGCAGCTCCCGTTGATCAGCACGTGTTTGCACTGGCACTGAAAAAAAGAAAGGAGGCGTTCGTAAAGGATATGGTCTTCTGAGATAGCGTGTCGCCATTCATGGTGCTATGAGGGCAACCAATGGGGAAGTGTGACTGCATGCGCCGACTTTCAGAGTGCTGTGATGCCGCGGCGGCATTTCTTTGAGCCGCAAAGAAGTAGACTGAAGGAACAAACCTGACGGACGTGTGACATTGAATATGGAAACACGTTTATCACGTGTCTGGGAGTAAGCACGCGGAAGCACGAGTGACGCCAGCAGCGTGACCTTTCAAATAGTACCCCATGATGACCACTCCCTGAATTAGGGTCGACCGAGGGCTCCCTTTGAGAAACGCACGTTTGCATTGGCATTGAAAGTAATAAATGAGGCGTTGTTAAGACGAAAAAAGTACACACTACACGTTTGTTCTGTGTACAGCCGGTCAAATCTGACTATAGTGCCCGAGCGATAACTTTTCCGTGTGCAGGCCCGTATGACAGAGCCAAGTGCATGCAGGGCGTAGGTGAGTGCATGCCCACAAAGCGTGTTCAACGGGGCCCGGTAGCTCGAGGAGGGGAATAGTTTCGAGGTAGTGTTTTTTCTAAAATGATTGTTGTAGCTATGAATTGAGGAAATACCTTTACAAGATACGCCCATACAAAAATTGATGAGATAAGCAGTAGAACATGGTTCATCTGTGGTGCGCTGATAAGACGGAAGAGCCTGACAGACGAAAATGCTGAGAGCGCTTTATGGGCATGCTCTTATCCTCGTCCTGCTTGCGACTCGGCTTCGCTATACGGCACCGACTTTCACAAGAGTCGTCGCTCACACACGATAGATAAAGATTTGGCCTATTGTACATCGTTCGTCTTACGAACGCATCTTTTCTGCTTAGAGAAGTTATAATTATTCGCCGCTGGCAAGAGTGCTATTCACTGTTCTTTTCTAAATATTCCAAAAGACGACACGTTGCTGAATAAACTGATTCTATATCAGGCCAAGATGTTAAAGTTAACTTTCTTTAAGTCAACGCTTATTCAGAGTTGTAGCGTGTGCGAATTATGTGAATGAGAAGGTCAACAGTGTTTAGGTGTACATATTATTTTTAGCGTCTTCTGAAGGTTTACTCTAATATAGTTATCGTGTTTCATCCTTGATTCGAAATTCACATATTGAATGTGTGATTGGGGCCTTGGTAACCTGCTCGCCAGTTTTATGGGCACAGTACACGCCTGTATCGATGATGACTGCTTGGTAAAACCAGCCTCAACGAATGGTCAAGTGACCTTATCAGTATCCTGATAGCAAAGTGGGTCTACTGGCAATAGTCACTCAAAACATGAAGATAGACACTGTGACATTTGCACCACTTCAAGGCACTCTGTTTCCTTTCTTGCTGCGCTCGTATCACAACTGCAGCTTCCGTAGTACATGGATTCTTAATGTAACCAGTATAGTTATTTTTGCAGCAATATTCAGTGCATGTTCGATACTACAACGTATGTGTTTTATATTCAGCATTCTCTCATCTGTTCGTGTTCAAGCATGTTGCTCTTAGTCGGCTCAGTGGGTAGCAGTTCTTATTGAATTTGTAGGAAAAAAAACCTATATAAAAACGACAGTGAAGGTTTAGCTTAGAGGACTGAAATGGAAGCGAAAGTCGTTCTTGATTATGTTTGAATAGTAGAGGTCACCTGCAATCAAAATCAAAATTCATTTGTAAGAAGCGAATCATGTCATCATATTCGTTTACGCTTATAGCTGGCTGAGTGATATGATACAGGTGGTAATGTGGCGTTTGAAGCTACCTTAAAAGGCTCCTCCGGCAAGATTCAGCAAAAAGTCTGAACATAGAAAGAAGCATTCATGATCGCGTCTGACTTTGTTTCCCGGGAAACATGTATATGAGACCGGGGTACACTCCCACACGTTTCCAATTCCATAGGTAATATAAAATGGCAGCATATCCATGGGGTGAATGATTGAGACTGGGGCGAAGCGTCCATCCGTCCATTCGTTCTTGCTTCCGTCCATCCATGCGTCCGTCTGTGTGACTGTGTGTGACCGTCTATGCGTTCATCCGCCCGTCCGTTCGTGCATCTGTTCGTGCTTCCGCACGTCCATCCGTGCGTCCATCCCTGCGTTCGTGCATGCATCCGCCCCAGCGTCCATCGATACGTCCATCCGTCCATGCAGTCATTCGTGCGTCCGCCCATGCATCTGTCTATGTGTCCATTCGTCCATCTAGTCAACACTCCGAGTACGAACATCTCGCATGTTTTTATGATATATTCCGCATATAGAAGCACCGCCATCCAGCAGACATTCCGAGGACTAAATGAGAGGTGGCACACGCACACTTTCTTACGGCTTGCGCTTCGTGTCTACTTCCCACCTTTAACCACCTCGAGTTCATGGTATATACTAGTTCACTATATCCATGGCACTGCGGCCCGATGCTCGCTAAACTTTTCTGAAACCAAGGAGGTTACAACCAGCGAGTATGACGTAGCAACCTTTTCTTGTCAGATAGTGCTCAATGTACGTGCCATTGGCTGCTAATGGGGAATGAGAGACAGGGGAATTTGGCTTTTAGTTAACGTGGACGCTGCGAACTTTTTATCGTTCAACAACACACAGGAGAAATCTCCCACTGGCACCACCTTGCAGGTCAAAAGTCATGTTACGCACTATACTGGTGCCACTTTAAGGAGCTTCGCCCTTAAAAAAGCCCTCATTAGCACACTCACCTAAACTCGGATCGAGTCGGGGGTGTGAATATGAGTGAGTACGCGTGTAAAAAGATCGACAGAGTCTAGTTGAAGAAAATTTTAGTGACTCCTACTTCGAGCATATTGTAGCGAAGTTTCGGGGTTGTTTAAACTAGACGCATCTGGAGACCGTCGAGGCGAACAAGCGTGGGAGCTATTCCGCACAGGCAAGTGATGACAAGTCCACACGAGTATTTCGGGGAGCACTTATTGGGGGTTTATTTATCTAACACAACTTGAATTTACATAATGAACTAGGTCACAAATACAAAACATGGAAAATGGTGGCATACCCCTAGGCTTGCATGACTGGTCTCCGGTGGTGAGATGCGCTGTTGCCCCCGTCTCCGCTCACCTCAAAAAGGGCTCGAGCCACTGCTTAAATAGGGTTTTCCAGCATTCACGGTTGCGTGGACCAACCAGGCAAGTCGAGGATAACCAATTCAACATGAGTTTTCGTGGTCGCCTGAAGCCTGCCTCGCGACAAAACTTTGGGAGCTTCTGGAAACGGGCGCATTCTCCGAAACGGCCCAGACGCGCTAACAATTCCTAAAATTTCGGTCCCCTTTTCCCCCGGAGGACCGAAGCGGCGGCTCGTTCGTTAGAAGCGTGGGGGGCTCAGTATTTAGAAGGAGAAAGGCACCTAATTTCTGCAGTCTGGTCAAAATCACGGCGCGGTGCCTGTTTTGGCGGGAAACGCACAGTGACCGACCGGATGCAGCCCTTCCAGTTCAGACTCTCATTCTTCCTTGAGGCAGCCTCCCCGAGAAAAGTCGTTAAATGGCGCCGCTAACAAGAAATCTGGCAAAGTACGAACTCTAGCTGTAGCTGGAAAGGATGAAGTTTTCCGCGATACATTGCCTTTGTGACAACATTGAGCCAAAGAAAGTATTGCCGAATTAGTACCAAGCGCAGATTACATCTACTTAGCAATCTGCCGATGAGCAGCAGTTGTTAAGAGGCTTGGCTGTGGACCCAGATGACGCGAGATCCATCCCGATCACGGCCGTCGCATTTCTATGGAGGCGAAATGCTGGGAGCCCTCGTCAGCGCAGGTTAGAGAACACCTGATGTTAGAAACTTCTGGAGCCCTCTAGTACGGCATCTCTCATGATGATATCAAGCTTTCTGGATGTAAAACTTCAGTTATATTATATTATTATTATTATTATTATTATTATTATTATTATTATTATTATTATTATTATTATTATTATTATTGAGTGATTATGCATGATCTCCACTTTTTGGGGACGACCAATGCTCCTACATAATATTTTGCAGCATTATTATTATCATTATATCACCTTACGTTTATACCTAAGTCTATTCCCCCATGTCTGAGCATACTGGCCTTCATCCGAGGAGTATTTATTAATCAGAGGTGTGTGTTACAGGAAGGGGTCACAAGACATTTCCCCACAAACCCTATCACGGGAAGATATTGATAAAATATAATGTTAGAATTGCGTATTTCATAAAGGCCAACAGTTTTGCTGCAACGATGAAGCGATAAATGCGATTACAAGAACTTGAAATGTCACATTAAGAACGACCATCAACTCGGAACGTACACCGTGACGGTGAAGCAAAAAAAAAAAGACTGTTGAAAAGAACACACCTCTCCTGCCACACTCTGGCGTGTGACACAAAGTATGTCCGGCATTCTTTTGAAAGCGAAAGCTGCATATGGCTAGAAGAAATGAACTGTCAGGCATCGGTCCCACGAGCAGTCTCTATTGGCTGTGCTAGCAATTACGTAATCCTCAGCGTCGTACCCAAGCACGCATGCCATTGCCGGCGCTGTCAGTGACGTCACCCATCTTGTCACAGCGATTGCGACGAGCACGCGCGCATCAGTTTCTCCTGACACCTCCCCCATGGGTAAACCACGGACAACTCTAGAAGAGTAGTGACAGTGAGCTCACCTTCAACGGGACAATGGTGCAGTCCGGGCACAAAAACAGTAAGACGGTAAGTTGGGCCAGTTGGTTAGGATCCATCCTGAACTTACTTACAGTGCAACACCAGAAAACATACAGGACAGAGAAGGAGTAAAACAGGAAGAAAAGACGGCGCTGACTCACAACTGTTGTTTATAGGAAAAAAAACGGGGTGAAAAGTCTATATATAGCTACTGGCAGCCTACATTACAACATGCGCAGAATACGAGGTGCATCGAGGTAGCGTTATCACACTCATGGCAATAAACAAGCTTGGCCTAAATAACCTAATTATTTTTCATGCAGAGTCACGGATGGTTCACTAACGCCCTTGCTACACCTAATCTTTATATGATATGCCTTGGTGATTTCTCTAGTTAGCTGGTTAGGATGCTTGAAGATGATGGTGGTTCTCTCAAAAATGGGACGACAACCGCATGAC
Organism: Rhipicephalus microplus; assembly: GCF_043290135.1. Classification (NCBI taxonomy): domain Eukaryota; kingdom Metazoa; phylum Arthropoda; class Arachnida; order Ixodida; family Ixodidae; genus Rhipicephalus; species Rhipicephalus microplus. Next base: position 25,215,407 of record NW_027464585.1, on the reverse strand, counting down.
CTGCAATGTTCCGGCAGATGAAGTCGCGCGATTCCTTGAAGAGATAACTCATGCTCCCTTAAACGAACATTCACACATTGTTTCGTTTGTCCCAAGTACTCCCTACCACACGATAATGGAGTTAAATACACAGCTTTTTTTACGCATGCGATGTGCTTGTTCTTATGATTCACAGCGCATCTCCCTTTGGCCTGTTTGTTCCTCAGCGCACTATCAACCATTGGGCAAATGCGACCTACCTTACGTTTGGCGGAAAAAAGAACGTTGACACCATACCTTGAGCCCACGTTTTTCAGCCAATGCGCCAATTTGTGTACATAATGAAAAACTGCTCTTTTTCTTTTTCCATCAGAATTTTCTTGAGCTTTTCTTTTTTTTTTTTGAACAGACAGCACCAAACTACTTGAAAGTGAAGAAACTACCTTAAAGTTGACACATAAATACTACAGCGGAACGTCAGAGGACTTCTTAGAAACCTCGACGTTATCCAAAAACTTTTACACTAACATTCACCAAAATTACTGTATGCACAGGAAACACAACTAAAATGGAAACATACCCGCTTCCTACCTAGTTACAAAACTTTTTGATAAAACCAACATTCAACCAGGATGATGCTGTAGTTTAATCTGGGGGTGTTCTTATTAAAGTTAATCAAGGAACCTCTTGTACACATTTGCCGCTTCAAGCATCCCTCCACGCGGTAGCTGTCCTGATAGTAAGGTTTGAAAAACTGGTCGAAATCTGCTCTATTTACATACCCCCAAATTACAAACTCAATAAACAGGAATTCCAGTCAATAATAGACGAACTTCGAAAAGCGTGTATTTTTCTTCGAGACTTCAACGCACACGGCAATCTATCGGTTGACTCCCGCTGCAAATTTTGAGTTCGCCTAATTGAACAGTTTTGTTTTTTTTACTGCCGGTGCGTTTCTGATTAACAAAAAAGTCAGCTTATTATGGCCGTGGTAGCAATACCGACCCGTCCAGACTCTATCATTACATCTCCATTGCTCATACCCCTAGTCAAACGGAAGGTCAGCAATTATGCCTACGGAAACGAGCCTTTTCCAATACTCCTTATTCCACCAATACATAAAGAAGGTCCTCCACCGTCTTACAGATGAAAGATGAACGAGGCCGATAGGGAACAGTTTTGGAAAGCTACTTACATACGTTGGTCTGATACGTGTGGCTTAAGCATAGATGCAGCTGTAGACTACTTTACAGTTCTCCTAATTGGTGCTGCCACAAATTGTGTGCCGCCATTCAGACGGCCCACCAAACGACGTGCCCCATTGAGGAATGCCGAGTGTCAAAGTGTGTCTAAAAGACAAAACAAAGCCTGGAGGTTGCTTCGAGATATACCAAGAGCGGCGAACACAAAGTCTCAGGGAACAAGAACACGCCACCAGGCTAGAAAAGAGAGCTGGCTGAAATTTTTACCTGGGAATAGTTCATATACGCATGAGGGTGAAGTTTGGAGAATGGTTACTAGGTAGCAGGACGCGAAGCACATTTACACCCACTCGCAAACACACAGGGCGACAGCTTATAAGATCTGACGAACTCCATCGGCACACACTTCGAGCAGGTCTCCAGCTCGTCGTACTAGCCTGAAGGGTTTTGGTGATATGGAACCAGAATAGAGAAAAAAATACAGCTAGAATCCACAACCCATGAAGCATACGAGGAATCTTTCTCTTTAGCTGGTCTCAGTGAACGGCTGAAATAAGTCCGTCCCATGCTCCGAAAGTGTGTTCTACGAAATGTTAAAACACCTGCCCACTCACTGTAACCCGAAAAGCCTTTCACCCCCTGCCATTGGCGAGGTCCTCTCAGCGCGGAAAAAATTTATGGTTATCTTGATCCTGAAACAAGGCAAGTACTAGCCTTCCATTTCAAGCTACGAGAAAATAGCGTTAGCAAGTTGCTTTTCAAAGTGTTCGCAAAATCGATAATCATGTAACTGATGCACTTTCTTGACAAAGTGACCTAATTTACCCATAACAGTGCTGGTTTCGAGAAGCCACACCCACCACTGACCACCTTGTTTATACCGAGGCACAAATTCGTGATGGCTTCGCTCATAAACATTTTACGGGCAAAGCTCCTTATTAGGTGGGTCTGTACATGCATGCCTCTTTTAGTACGTGACAACCTTGTTATGTGACTCCCTCAGCAGGTGCGGGCAGACGAACAGACAGACAGACGGACAGATGGATAGACGGACGGATGAACGGATGGATGGCAGACAGAGCGACAGACAGACGGAGAGACAGACAGACGAATGGATCGACAGAGGGACCAACAGACACATGCACCGACAGACACACGAAAGCAGGGACAGATGGACAGACAGACAGACAGACAGACAGACAGACAGACAGACAGACAGACAGACAGACAGATGGATGGATGGACGGACGCATGAAGAGATAGATGGCAGACAGAGCGACACACAGACGGACAGACATACAGACGGACGGATGGAAAGGCGGACCGACAGGCACACGAAACGAAGGACACACGAATAGACGGACACATAGATGGATAAACAGACAAACAGACATGCGCAGCAACTAGGTGAGAACTACAAGGCCTACGTCGAGGATGTGCTGAGGCTTTGCAACCGCGTTAAGTCTGCCATGCCTTAGACAGAGAAATTCAGACACATCTTGAAGGGCATCTAGGACGATGCCTTTCAGATGTTGCTTGCGAGAAAGCCCACCCCGACCGCTTCACTCGCCTCCCTCTGTCATAGCTTCCACGAGTTGCGTAGGCAGCGTGCGATTGCTCATGAAGCTCAACGATGCCAGACACGCTCGCAAGCTCGCACATGGCTGGCCGTCCTAGAGATCAGCAGCCGCTCCTTTCGAAAATCAGAGTTCTTCCGCCTAGTTAGCGTGCCAGCAACCACTGCTGCCACTGATCCATGAGCCTGCATATGCTTTGGTTCCGGACATTCAACATGCCACTCAGACCCAAGTCCCTGCAGCCTTCTCACTGATGCATCTGCAACCACCTGTGACTACGCCTCTCAGATACGCTACCGTGGCTGCGCGGCTCCCACAACAGCCTATGCCTTATGTTTAAAACTGCCCTGCCACCCCATGCCGAGCCCACAACCGCGAGCACTGCGTCATATCTCTTCGCGAGATCTTCGACTACATTTTACTGTCACTCAGATGCGCCACACTGGTCTAGTGGCTAAGGTACTCGGCTGCTGACCCACAGGTCGGCGGATCGATTTCTGGTGGTGGCGACTGCATTTCCAATGAAGGCGGAAATGTTGTAGGCCCATGTGCTCAGATTTGGGTGCATGTTAAAGAACCTCAGGTGGCAGAAATTTCCGGAGTCCTCCACTACGGCGTCTCTCATAATCAAATGGTGGTTTTGGGACGTTAAATCCTACATATAAGCTTGCAGGACGCCGTACAACGGGCCCGTCTGTTTTGCCTGTGGTATCGATGGAGACGTTCCGAGCCACTGTCGGCAGGCTCTTTTTTCATGTGACTGCGTGGGTAGGCTGGTTGCGCCGTCGTCAAGGGCCCCACAAAGATACAGCACTGATGGTTAACGACTATGCGTGAGCCACTAGTCACCGTATTCGCGACAACACTCCCTGTCACTGATGCGTCGCCGACCAACTGGAGAAGAGGGACATTACCCGCTGCAGCTCCAGAAGCAGCAGCTGCAGGCAAGTTGAACTGCCCAAGGCCTCCATCTTTTTCAATGCAAAACTATAGCGACGTCAATGTTCAGGAGACCGCTGCACAGGCGCATATTGGCACAGGGGCCACCATTTTCGTGTTCTGCGAAAACCTCGATCACGGAACGCCAGCCTTCAGACAAATTTCATTACCTGCGCAACTACCTGGTAGGTGAAGTCGAAGCTGCGGTTGCAGGGCAGCGGACGAGGGAAGCCTGCTACGAGAGTGCCATCCAGCTGTTGAAAAAGAGCTTCGAGGACAAGAGCATGCAGGATTATACAGAAGCATTTCATAGCTTTTCGTAAACTGCTATTGGTGAAGTCTTCACTGGATGCGAGAAGGCTGCGCAAACTTTACGACGCAGTTCAGCTGAATGTCCGCTGCCTCGACGTCCTAGACGTTCCAACCAGCAGTTTCTCAGCGATGCTGTATGTTTTCGTGCTTGAATACTTGCCATAAACACTCATCATTGCGTTCAATCGTCATAGGCGTCTCCTGAATGAAGTTTACGGCATTCAAGCATTGCTTTCAGGAGAAGCAGGCCTTGCAAAACCTTGCAGTAATTGCAAAGCACCGCCTGAAAAACAGAACTGTGAAAAAACCAACAAAATGCTTTTAGTGGTGATAAAAGAACACACCACTGTCCATGATTGAACTAGTGGTGCACGCACTTCTTGGTGCGCCAACGACGGAGACAGATGCCAACGAATAATTCTTCCTCGTCGTCTTTCGCTGATCTCCGACACCTCAGCTGCAAGACGAAAAAGTTGAGGACTTCGCTTTGAGGTCTGATGCTCCGCACGGCCAATGTGCAGTGCATAGAACCTTCAGCTGTGTGCACTGCGCCTGGCACTATTAAGGGTGAACTTTATATCGTCAAGCTTTTTGTGTTGCCTTTATGCTCCCTTGAACTCATTCTTGGATGGGGCTTCTTTTCGCGTCATCGGGCCATCATAGATTGCTCTCGTGCAAAAGCCACTTTTACACCCCTAAAACTTTTGTTGATCCCCTTTCCGCAGCTTGCAAACTTGTTGCTGCAGACACAGACATAGCGCTGAAAACACCCACCCTTGTAGTCCTGACCTGTATGGTCATTGCAGACGGAACTGTCCTGTTTACTCCGTCAGCCGCGTTTCCCAACTGCCGCGGTCTACACCTACCCTTTGCCGTACTCACTGTGGAATCGGGTTTTACCATCATAGTATTTGCAAGTCTTGAATAGCTGAAGTGCTAAAAAGGTAACAAGGCACTAGGGGAACCACGAAGACAAGCTTGCCTTCATTGTAGTTCCTTGTTACCTTTTTTTAGCTTCAGCTGTTTAAGACAAACAATACCTACTAGCCCACTCCCAAACCTTGCTTCAGTTATTTGAAAACTAGTTATAATGATCAGGTACTTTAAATGACGGATAATGTTAGGCACAATCAAGATTTTGACCGCGCTCTCTGAAGTTTGCTGAAAATCAACCTCACGTCCAGCTTAATGCCATGACGCCACCTCTGCCAGTACCTACCACGCCAGACTCTTTCCATCCTTCATTTGCCGCTTAACTATCACCAAAACACCGACGCGATGTCTTGGCCCTTCGTCGAGAGTTACGCTCTTCCTTCGATTGCGCTCCATCATCTTTGGGTCACACAGCAAGCACCACGCCACATATTGACGCCCATTCTCATGGTCCCTTACTCCAAAACCGATATCGATTTGCAGTGGAAGAGTGGCGTATTATCGACCAGAAGGTAGATGGTTTGCTCAAGTGTGGTGTCATCCAGCCATGGCAGAGCCCCTGGACGTCCCCTGTTGTGCCAGTATGCAAAAAGAATGGGTCTGTCACATTCTGTATTGACTGCAGCTGGCTCGTTCATATAACTTGTAAGGATGTTACCCATTACCACGCATCGAGGGTGCCCTTGCTCTTGACAAGGAGCCGAATATTTCTTGTTTTTGAATTCACGCTCCGATTATTGGCAAGATCCAATCGATGACTCTGACCGATTGAAGGCTGCATTCGTTACGCCTGCTGGGCAGTAGGAGTTCGAGGCAATGCCTTTCGCACTCGGCAACATCCCAGCTACTTTCGAACGGATGATGGACACCATCCTTCGCGGCTACAAGTGGAACACCAGCCTCTGCTACCTTGATGATATCGTCGTTTTTTCTCGGGACTTTCCTCCTCACCTTATTCGGCATCGCGCTATTCTCACGCGTCTCAATCTCCTGGCCTCTAAATTAAGATGAAGTGTAATCTTTACGCACACCATCTCACTATACTGGGTCACGCCGTCTGTAAGGAAAAGTTTTCCCAGACCCTGCGAAATTCTTCACTGTGGCGGGATATCCGAAGTCCGATTCCATGAACGAGGTTCGATGTGTCATTTGGTTGTGCCCCTATTTTTGCCTATTTGTGCGCGACTTCGCTTCCAACGCCGGACCTCTTACTAGTCTACTGACAGCTTCAAAGGCATTATTTCTTCTTGGTTCCGAAAGTCCAACGAATTATTTGTCACGCTATGGCACTCGGGAATATTGCCTATAATCTGCGTTATTTCTCTGATGCGCCTAAGGAGATCCATAACGATACCTGCAGTATCGGGCTTGGAGTAGTTTTGGCTCAGCGAAAGGCAGGATACAAAGAATACGTGGTCACTTACGCGAGTCAATTGGTCAGGAAAGCAGAGTGTAATTATTCTGTCACTAAGAAAGAGTGACTCGTCAGCATCTGGTGGTTGCCGAGGTTTCGCCCATACCTCTATGACCGTTCTCCCGAAGTCGTCACAGACCACTACGATCAATGTTAGCTATAATCGCTCAAAATTGGTTGGGACATCTCTGTCATCAGGCACTTAGCCAACAGGAATACGGCATTCGTGTTGAATTCCAATCCATCCGCAAGCACTCGGATGCTTATGCGCGATCCTGAAAGCGGACGCGCTTTCTTCGTCTGTCTGTAGATTGTGCTGTTGGCAGCCGTGACAGAGCGCAGACCACGCGCTTGCGTGCTCCCTTTCATAAACATTTACACTGTACACATTTTTTTGCAAGTGCGTATGTGCTTGTACTGCGTGCCAGCGTAATAACGCTTTGCTTCAATTCTCGTCTGGTACCATTAAGAATCTCAGATTTGGATTCACGTTAAATAAACCCAGGTGATCTAATTTTCCGGAGTCCTCTACTACGGCGTATCTCATGGTCATATGGTGGTTTTGGGACGTTCAATCTTACATATCAATCAATCAAGCAATCAAGCCATGCTCCTTCACTGCAGAATTGTTTATCGCATAACGACAGCATATCATCCACAGACAAATGACCTCACCGAACGATTTCTTTGCACTCTTAGTGATATGTTGATAATGTACACCGCCTCAGACGAGACCAATGAGCACACCGTTCTTGCATTCGTCACGCACGTATATATTGCTACTATACACGGGTCACACAGGTCCCGTTAAATTAGCGAGGCGATCGCCGGGCTAATTCCAAGGGCCAAACTATCGGCCCCCGAACCGCACCACGAAAGCGTGGACAATTTAGAAGTGGTCTTTTTTGGCGTGCCAGCGGACGCCGGCTGTGGCCCAAAGAACAAGTCAGAGCCGAGAGTTGATAAACAAAACAAAAATTATATTCTCAAAAATGGCAGATCGAAAACAATACACAAGAATGCACACTCCGCAATAGTTGAGTACATTATGTCACCATTCAAACAACGTACCACACAGTACAATCAGCCACACTCGAAACAACGGACACAGACAACAATACGCACTACAATGCAATCGCATGCATTGAACAACCAAGACACTTAAAGACTAAAGAGATAGAAAACCTATTCAGTCCAAAGTTCTTGGAACTAAAGTCTGAATCATACTCTTCTGAGAATCACTCACTCAAAGTCCAGCGTTGTTGCTGTTCCGCTGCCCCTGAAGTTTCTCTTCCAGGAAACCTCGCGTCTTCACTTGGCGGCTCTCCAAGCTTCAAACTTCTTCGCCGGAAACACGTCGGCTTCATACTCGCTGCTGTTGCCACGCGTCTTCGCTCGACATATGGTAGATACACACTCTTGCCTGTAGCTCGACTCTTCATCCCTCAGGTGGACATCCTCTTCTTCTCCTGCTTTGTCACACAGACCAAACCTTCGCGGACTACACGGCGGAGTACCCTACGCGCTCTGGCGCTAACTTCCGTCTTCTCCTGATCTCTCATCTCGGCTGCTCGATTAAATACCTTCCGCGCGAGATTCAAGAAAGTTTTCATCCTTTCGTCGGCGCGATACGCAGCGAAGGCTGGGGAGAGGGCGAGACGGTTCGAAGGTCGTCCGCGACAGATGACGCAACCCGGCATCACCACGCCCCTTTCCATCTAGAAAGTTCTATTGCTTGCTTGGGCGCCAATGAGAGGAGGTTCGTCGGCGAACCCACGCTTCCGAGAGAGAGAGTCGCGCGCCCGGAGAATCATTGGATGATTGTTTCCTTTTTTTATTGTTGACCTCGCGGCGTCACTCCGGCGTTTCGTCGCGAGAATTTGGCGGCGCGCCCTTTTTGAGCGCTCGTTCTGTGACACTTGCTCAGATTTCGGCCTGCTGATGTTCTTAAGTCTGCTGACGTTCCTCTGCCTTCCTGTATGTTTGTACGTGAATAAATCACGTGACGCTAGATAGATGGTTATGGATAGATGCGTAGATGGACGCCGAACGTGCCTGCAGTACACAAAAGATCGCTTCGCATTTACTTCTCATGGCTTATTGGACGCCTGAGTTTTGTAGTGGCAGTCGACATTCAATGTAATTTGAAACGGCAAATGTTAAGTGTACATTGTTTCGTTTCCTTGCGGGACGGTTGATCAGTGTGCACCGAGAACTTAAGCTGATTAGCACGAAGCCTCATTATGCTTTCATGACCTACTCTTGAATGCTAAGTTCAAGCATCTTCCATTTATTGCTAATAAAATTAAAATGTATTGTTTTGTATTTCAGCCGCTTTTGTCGCTTCTGTTTCATTGTTCGGTTGTATAGAGTTTTTTTGAACAGGGTTTTTCCTGAACAAATAGATTGAAATATCCAGCGCAGTTTTCCGGGCGTAAAGTCGCTCTCTTCACAATATGCGTATTTTTTCTTTTCATGTGTAGGTACCAGAAGCTACGTCAGAGCATCGTCAAAGAAGTCAAGTTCATCAACGACAACATGACTGCCGAGGTGACGCTGTGCGTTGCCACCACTAATGCGCCGAAGCTGATCGACTCATTTTTCGCCACAGCCTTTCAGAAGCGCATTTTTATCCCGCTACCCAGACCCGAAGAGCGCATGCGCATTTTGAAGCAGCACATCGGCAAATCTCCGAACACCATCACTGATGATCAGTGGATCGAGTTGGCAGACAAGACATCGGGCTACAGTGGGGAGGACATCCTGTCAATCGTCATGCACACCTTCAAAGACACCGGTGACCTCACCTTCGAAGAACTGTCCTCCGCCATGGGGCAGTACAAGCCACGGAACACGCCCGACGACATACAGGACTGTCTCAAGTTTAAGGAAGAGAACGCATGCACAGCCGTGTAAAGCCCTCGCACGAGTGGTAAATATTTGTGTATGCACAGAAAGAAAATTATCCGCTTAGGCTACCGTTTAGTATCCGTCGGTGATGAACAAAAAACAAAGGCCTCACGTCACCTCCAGCTGTCGTCCCAGTTTTTTGTCTCATGAAGGCACACTTAACAGAGGGGTGGTGTTGGCCGAACAACATCCCCCTCAGAAGTCATTGATATACTCATGAAAGACTGGGCCATTAACACACTTTCAATAAGGGAACCATTTTCGTGCATGCTGAAGAAAGACCAAAATGTTAAGACAATGATGCAGTCTTGCTGAATATGCTTCAGCAAATAATTTGTTTCCTACTACTTTAATACCTCGAAATTATGGATACTAAGTTTGCGTCATTTCCTGTTAAGGTGGCCATAATATCAAGTAAAATCATTTTCGATATATATGTTTTCTTGGGGTGAAATGGTGGCTTTCGAAACGAGTATTTTTCTACCCTTTCGAATTAGCGTAGCGGGCTGGTGTGCACAAGTGTGGCCTTCTCAAACTGTTTTACATATCAAACTAAGGTTTGCTCTTTCAATACCATGCCAGCCAGGATACGTTAACAAGAAACAAGCTGCTCCAGAAAAAAGAAAACTATTTGCAGATAATAGCGATGTCCACACATAAACACGAGCGTTTGCTGTCGTGGACTCTTCTAAGTTACACTGTGTAACGTTACAAGTTGCAAGTTCTCAAGCGGTGCAGTATATACAGAATTGCCACTACTGCAGGCAGTCAAAAGGCAATTGGATACGGTCAGATTGGTGAAAAAACATACGTGAGTGGTCAAGCACGGTCTTGTCTAGTAAACTGTGAAACATTGAAGCATCAGTCGTGAATGAATTAACCACTAAAAATCAGTAATGTATTTTGAAATACCTAAAGATGTTATGCTAAAAAATAAATTGTATCTGAGAATGTGGAGCCCTCAATCTGGGGGCTTTTCGTCTCACAAGCTTTGTTAATTAGCTTCAGCTGTTTTTCATACTTCGAGCAGGGAAGTGCTGCCTCCAGTTACACAGGTGGTATTGTATCCTTCCTTGGTACCTCCTTTTACTGAGTCATGTGGCGTGATATAGCATTGGGTGTTCACCGCACAGCAGGCATTTGTTCTTATAAGATGTCAGATATCACAACTGCTCTGTAGGCACATACAGGTCAGATGCATCTGTTAGAAAAACCTTCCTCTTGAAGGATAGTGGTTGAGAATTCTTCCCGAATGTGCTCAATTCCATCTGTATTCCTCTATTCATTTCACTCTAATGATTCCGCTTCCTAGACAAGTAGACAAGTAGACAAGGGTCAGTGAACAAATAGGGTTTAAGAATACGTCGTTAAAATAAAGAAGAAGCGAACATGGGCCGGGCACGTAGCGTGCAGAAACCTCGCTGGTCGCGAAGGATTTCAAGAGAAGGCCTGAGAGGGAGACTGAAAACTAGCTGAGCAGAAGTGACTTAAAAGTTTGCAGGTATCATGTGGCAGTAGAAAGCACAGGACCTGGTTTATTGGTGGAATATGGGGGAGGCATTTTCTCTGCAGAGGGCGTAGTGCTCCTCCCGCTGCTGCTGCTGCTGCTGCTGATGATGATATTTCTTTACAAGGTAAACTCGTAAAGTAACATGCCTCTGTAAGCTAGCAGTGTTTTTGCTTCTCTTAAATTTTAAGCTTTATTGTGATATAATTTCTGTAATAATTGGCCCCGCAGCTTAGCTTGACCCGGTTACTGCTGCAGTGAATGTTTCGGTGTAAGAACATATGAAAAATATTTCACTTCGTAGTGGTGTAATCTGTACAATTCATGTAATCAGAGCTCCCCATCAGCCCTGTATATCCCGAACATGCAATGAACAGTGCATAAAAATGACGCATAAGATCCTTGTGATTGTAGGTCGCAAGTTCCGTATACAGCAGCAAGATGCATTGTATAGAATATACTCGGTACAAGAGGAAAACATTGAAAAAAAAAAGACACTTCTTCTCGCACAGTTTCCTCTTACTAGTCTGAGGCAGATTATTTCTACGTGTTAAAGAACAAAATTGCAATAATAGCGAGATTTGGGCTAGTTGGTGGTTCATACTTGGGAAGTAAAAACAGCGCAAAAATATAGAATAGGAAACAGGTGTCGTGTCGTCCTCTGTCCTTGTCTATAATTTTGCGCTGTTTTTACTTCCCAAGTTCAAGAAGCGTGTCCAGCCTGTCCCGCGATAGCATCGTAAAAACCTCCCTTCAAGGTAGCAGGACAAAACCACGTTCATACGCTTGTCTGACGTTTCCTCAATTGTTTATATGTCCGCTTATCTTTGTGAACGACAGAGTTGATGTTGCTCAAATTGTGAATTATGTAGACGAAGTTTTAAAAAAATTATAATAGCTTGCTTTACAGCGGTGCCAAGTTTAAAGAAAGTACAGTGTTGGGCAGCCGTTTTTGACTTTCTTCTCTTTTGTATTTTTCCTGTTAGCCATCCTTTTTCTCCTTTTCAGTTTGTATCTGGTTTTATTTATTTATGCTAATTTTTATCATTGTCAATTTCATCGAGCAAAAAACATGAATAAAACTGCTCTTTGTCTTGAGTGGAGAGTTCACTCCAATAGCTTTATTATATGTCGTTTTAGCTGCGTTAATGTCATCATCAATATACTTGAGGAACAACAGAAACAAAACTTCCTTTCAGCTTGAGTTGCATTAGTACGCTACTGTGTGAATTACTGTGCCATGGAAATCATTCTGCTGATAATGAAGATTGCCCAATTAGACAGCAAAAATTTCGGTGTTAGAAATTGCTGACAAGCGGCAATGTTGTATGAGGAAAGCCATTGTAACTCTTAAGGAGAGGGCTCATGGTTATGCTGATCTTACTGCCCGCCAAACGTTCTCGGAGACGTCTATTGCGCAGGCAGTTGAGGCAGCAGTAGAAAAATGCTGTGGCGAAAATAGAGTATCTAGCGGATAGCATCATATAATGCATTGCTCAAGTTGTCAACAATCTATTAGCTGATTTTCGAATGCCCTCATCAACAAGTTATTCCGAGTCTCCCCAACTGCTGCATGCAACTGTCGATGATTCAGTTGTTAACGATTTGGTGAATACGGGTGCTACCGTCCGATACTTCTAAATGTGTGATTCGGCCCCTGCCCAGAAACGTGTGCAAAACTTGCAGGTGGCCACAGATGTCGATATTGATGCCCGGGCTCAAAAACGCAGCCGGTCACCGTTGAACCACGCTAGTCCCCTTTACCCCAACTCCAAGGCAAAATAGGTTCCACTTAGTAAAGTCCCCAAGGAAATCATTTTGGACAGTGTTGTCTCTGCAACAATCCTCTCACCAAAATATCGTCCCTGAAAGACTTACAGTGGAACTGTCGCTTGATATTATCTGCTATTACTGATTCACCTAATCTTAGTGTTCAGGTAAATCCTGATTTATTTTATTACAAGAATCTAGGTTCCATTGAGATAGTTTTTTTTTTACCGAAAAATCACTGGGTCTTTAGATTGGACTGCATTTCAAAAGGTGGAGGCATATTTACAATTATATCAAAGAGAATCTGCCATAAAGCGAAGCTCACACTGAAACTACTGTCTCAAGAATGGGAAATAATAATTTTGAATATAACACTTACAACTCTTCAAGACTTCTCTGTAGCCATTGCTTCATTCTCGTCAGGTGTACATAAAATCCGGTCATTCGACGCCATAATCGGCCCGTGTGGTAGAAGTCTTGTATTGGCAGGAGACTTCAGTGCCAATTTTGTTACTTGGAGGTTCAAAACTTATGCATGTTGCAGCTGCTTGTAGAATATGGCACAAGATAATTATTTGACATGCTTAAATTCAGACAGCCCCACGTACGTTACAGGTCACATTAATTCAGCTTTAAATTTGACTTATGCAAGCTTCATCCTTAATGGTTCAGCTTGGTCAACAGTTGCTTGCGCTACGAGTAGCGACCACTTGGCAGAAACGTGTGAAATAATGAGTTCGATTGCCCCAGTAACTTCTAATATACAGAGGTTTATAAATTTCTATTAATTTACAATCACTGCTTGCCTCATTCTCTCATATAGCATATACAAGACTGGGTTCGAATCCCGGCTGCGGCGGCTGCATTTCCGATGGAGGCGGAAATGTTGTAGGCCCGTGTGCTCAGATTTGGGTGCACGTTAAAGAACCCCAGGTGGTCGAAATTTCCGGAGCCCTCCACTACGACGTCTCTCATAATCATATAGTGGTTTTGGGACGTTAAACCCCACATATCAATCAATCAGATACAAGATCAAAGTAGAAAGCTTTGAGCATCTGTTCTGTGTTGAAGAAGTCCCACGAGAAAGGTAAATTTGGGGATCAGTCTGTGAAGCATACCTCTAATGCTCCTTTGTGGACAGATGAGTGTTCGAGGGACTACAGACATCGTAAGGCAGCCTGGGAGAAGTTGCTGTATAATCAGTGCCCTCGAAACTGGAAAGACTATCAGTTCTACGCGGGTACTTTTGAACGACAGCTTCAAAAGCAAAATAACAGGACAATATTCGAAAGTTCGATTGTCTCTCGAGATCAAACATAAGAGAGAACTATATAGAATCATGCGTAAAAAGAAATTGATTTCATAGCCTGTATTTACAGATTTCTTCGTTTTGTGTGCGCAGCAAATTAAAGACTCGTTAGAATTGACTTTCCGAGGATTCGCTCATCGTTTTTCTTTCCAAACATCACCTCCTTCAATGAATGCAATAGGTGCTGAGGAATTCTCTGAAATTGCTGGGGCTGAACTGAGAAAAGTATTAGCAAGCCTTCCATCCGCCGCTCCGGGCCCAAACGAAGTCACGACGGCTATGCTGTAAGCGTTAAATAATGAATGCCAAGATTACTTATTAGATGTAATTATTTACTCATTAGGAATGACGTGGCTCCCATCGTACTGGAAGAGTTCGAAGGTGTTACCTTTACTTAAAACTTCCTGTAAGGAATATGTTTCGGACAGCATTGGGGCTACCGCGCTAACTTCACATTTCGTAAAATTGATCAAAAGACTTGTAATTATTCGCATCCACACTTTCATTATTGAGCATACAATCCTAAGTCCATCTCAAAGGGCTTCAGAGCAAAATGCTCTATATGGCAGGCCCACTTGAACCTTGAAAGTCGCATAGAATTAGCTGGACATGTCAGAAAATGTGCTGCGTCAGTCACACTGGACATCTCAAAAGCATACGACAGTGTAGAAACCATAGTTTTGATTAATCGGCTACACAACCTTAACTTCCCGAGATATATTCAGGCATAAATTGTGGAATTCTTACGAGATAGAACATTGTACTGTTTCAAAAGCGGCATCTCATAATCGATGGTGAAGTACCCGAAGAATGGAAACTTAGCAGGATGAGCATGATTCATAAACAAAAGAGAGACAAAGCTGACATGAACAACTACCGTTTAATAACAGTGACATCAGTGGTCTACAGGCTGGCGATGCACTTTATAAAGAAAAAACTGCAAGCATGGATAGAGGATGAGCGGGTCCTGGGGGAACTGCAGAATGGGTATCGGAAACACAGGAGGTTGGAAGACAATCTGTTCTCACTGACGCAGCGCATCCAGCTAGCAGAAAATAAACACAGGCACCTGTGGCTAGCATTTTTGGATATCAAGGGAACGTAGGATAGCGTGGTTCAAGAGGACTTGTGGGGAATACTGGACACACTAGGTGTGGAAGATGGAGTCACTAATATTTTAATGGATATCTTTAAAGGTAACAAGGCAGTTATAAAAGTGGGAAAAACAGGTATCCAAGCCAGCAGAGGTAAAAAGGGAGCTTAGGCAGGGGTGTCCTCTGTCACCCTTGTTATTCTTGATGTACCTACAAGGATTAGAGGCATAATTAGAGGGATGTGGACTGGGATTCAACCTCTCTTTCTTCAAACAAGGAAAACTCCCTGAACAGGCACTACCGGCATTGATGTACGCAGATGATATAGTGCTAATGGCGGACAACAAGGAAGATTTGCGGAGGTTGATGAACATCCACGGTAATGAGGTAGATAGGTTAGATTTCAGATTCAATAAAGAAAAATCAGCAGTAATGATTTTTAACGATTATCAAGGTAGTGAGCTTAGAATATAGGAGGTCACGCTAGAGATAACAGATAAATACAAATATTCGGGCGTATGGATAAGCAATGGGACCGAGTGCCTAAGTGAACACGAAATATACGTGATGACTAAAGGTAAGAGGAATGCTGTGGTGATGAAAAACAGGGCACTGTGGAATTACAATATGTATGATGTGGATAGAGGAATAAAGAAAGGGGTCATGGTTCCTGGTCTGACGTTCGGTATTGCGTTCTTGTGCATGAGATCAGAAGCTCAAGCAAGATCAGAAGTTAAGCAACGTGGAATAGGTAGGCTTGTCTTAGGAGCTCACGGAAGTACACCAAATCCGGGAGTAGAAGGTGGTAGGGGATGAACATCATTTGAGGGCAGAGAAGCTAGGAGCAAGGTAAAATTTGAGAAGTGATTGAGAGAAATGTGGGAGGAGCGTTGGGCTAGGAAGGTATTCAGCTACTTGTATATGAAGAATGTCGATACCAAATTGAGGAAGTGAACCAGAAAATTGACTGGTAAATACTTAGAAAACAGCAGGAAGTCAAACCAAAATTAATTATTGGTTAAGAAGAAGGTGAAGGAAGCTGAGACCAATATGTGAAAAATTGGCATGATTAAGAAGTCTGAACTAGAGATCAATCGAACTTTTAAGCAGGAAATAGCCAAAGAAAAAAATCTATCATAATATCTGGGATGGTTCTCTATTGCTTGAGACCAAAACGGGAGTATTGCGAACCAAGACATATCGAGCCAATTACGAAGCAGTAGATTTGGTATGCAGTGCGTGTGGAGAGGAAGAGGAAACTGCCAAACACGTGATAGTGTTCTGTAAAGGGCTTCACCCTATAGTCCAGGATGATGGCAAAGAGTTTTTCAAAGCACTCGGGTTAGAATCAGGAGGGTAAAATAGACTTTAAGCGGGTTGAATTAACTAGAAGGAGGTTATCTGATTGGTGGCTAAAGTCAAGGCACCAGTGATAGTTAAACCCTTCATTGCAATGTACGAGCCCTCAACCTCACCATTTAAAGAAAAAAAAAACAAATCTATACTCGGCGACAGCTTTTCTTGACATTGGAGCGAAGGCTACGGAGGCGCGGCCTCCGCACATTTGTTTTACTACGCAAGTAGTCCGGCAGCTTGCAGCTGATTTCGGTTCCAGTTTCGGTTTTCGCTTGCTCGCTGCGCTAGTGTGTTTAGCAAAATGTGTGCATGCAAAATGGGAACGTCAGAGTTAAACTTTGATGAGAGTGCATACATGCAGCTAGTTACGGTGCTGTTTATATACTGGTACATATAAAATTTTCTGTTGTTCAGAACGTTTTCCCAGCATTATTCAGCCTTTATAACAGTGAAGTTATAACAGTGAAGTGTAACAGTGAAGTTATCCATGTTCAGCCCAGTATATACGGGTACGCGCCACACGTGATCGAATGTTAACTTTTACGGTATTGAGCCCTGGTACAGGTGAAATGGAAGGCCGGTTGCGGCACGATCCGGCCACGGGCCTGTCTTGTTTCACTTTTGCTGTATTCGCTTTACGCCCTCAAAGGCTGTCAGCAATGATCGGCGCAGACTGCGCCTCAGTGTTCGAGAAGCCTCACAATTGTTGTAGATCGTTGTTAAGATTGCGCGCAAGACGCGAACAGTGAAGCTTATTTCAGAGCTTGCGCGGCCGCCAGTGATAAGGCTGGAAAGTTTGATGCGTGATGTATAAAAGACGGCAGTCCCAACGATGAGCAGCTTTTCCACAGCCGATGCTGTGCTCGCCGCTTCAAGAGCAAGCAGCAGACGCAGCCGGCGTGCGGGAAACGTGGTGCCGTTCAAGAAATAAAAAAGAAAAAAACTAGGGCGCACGATAACGTCTTTTCCATGAACAGCGTCCCATACTTGTTCTATCATTATAATGAAGAAGGTTTTATTTATTCGGGCCAAATAGCTATTAGAATCGGAAAAAAAAATAGGTACTATTTTCTGGCGCGAGTGCATGCAGGCGGTTCGGCTCTATAGCTTCCACAGTGCTGTCAAGAAAAGCTGTTGCCGAGTATAGTTTTAGATGCGGAGCATCTAATACTCGAGGCTTGTAGTGCGGCGCCGTCCGCAAGCTTCCTCCTCCTTCTTCCACCATCTGTGCATTCCTTCCTCCTCTACACACCGCGCGCGCTTCACTCCTCCACCATCTGTGCACCCTTCCTCCTCTACACACCGCGTGCGCTTCTCCTCTTCACGAACATTCGCTAGCTGTATAATGTAGCGCGCATGCGCCGTCACGCTTCGAGAACATCGGCAGCTGACGCGCGCGCATGCGCCGTCGCGCTTCGAGAACATCGGCAGCTGACGCGCGCGCATGCGCCGTTGCGCTTCTCCCCCTTCTCGAACATTCGACAGCTGACAGTGCATGCGCCATCGCGCTGTATATATACTCAAGGTCGGCGCTCGCTCGCTCAGTTGCCGCTCGTCGGTTGGTTTGTACGGCGCGTCGACGTCCAAGGTCGCGGTGAAATGAATTCCAACGAATCCACAAACACAATGATCGACGTCCCTTCGACCAGTGCCACCCTTTAGCATACGTGTGTACGTGTTCACTCATTTAACACCCCCTTTTACAACCACGTTAACCAATTTAGCCATCGACCAAAGTAAGTCGCAATTTAACACCCCATTTAACAACCACGTTAACCAATTTAGCCATCGACCCAAGTAAGTCGTACTTTAACACCCCGTTAACCAATTATGTGCTCCGCATCCTCCTCAGTGTTCCCCCGAGGGAAGCTGCGGGCAATTTTTTGGTTCACTAAGTATTACGGCTTGGTGGCGTTAGCCCCCACCCGTTCTAAAGGGTACAGCCATATCTATTCATACATCCATCCATTGCTCATGCTCCCAGTTGAACGTGCTTCCAGGAACCGGCGGAGCGCACAGGCCACGTGTTCCCGTGTTCTCTTTCATAAAATTGACACTGTACACGCCTAAATGCAAACAGAGCAAATACAATTTCACATCATACAGGTAAGCTGACATAACGCGTCTTGCTGCCGCTGTCATCGACATGTACCCTGGTTGGCTTTGTGCGTCTTCAGCGTGGTTTTCTTTATTCGTACCCACCATAGCCATTTCTTTCGTTTCGCCTTCATACATTGTATCGTACGTTCAGGCAAAACTGGCGCGCGTTCATCTAGAGAACAAGCCGCGTCTTCTGCCCTCGTAGCTGCGTCTTCTGCCTAGGTGGCGTCCATGGTGTGCCCTCCGGTCTCATCTTTCTTTGCAGCGCTTGAAACCGCGGCGTAAAAACGGACGGACTGGGTGTCTCGATGCCCGAAATCGCCGACTACTCGACCACTGTAGCACTCTGCAGTACTGCCGTACATGACCAGTCCCTCTGCACCACAATCACTGCATAGGCCCGGCCCGCACCACGACTAGGACCGATTTCCCTGCAACGCATACTTGGTGCGGAAGGTCCTCAAGCATAATTGCACTCTTTACCTTGAGTAGCACAGTTTTGGTAATCGACATTTTGTCACTGATGCCGTCGACTCTCCGGCGTTCTCGATTCACTTCAACCACATTGCCGATAGCTGCGAAAGCCATCTGCACATCTTCATCGGCAACTTTATGAAGCAGACAATGAAGTTTTATCTGCCGGTCATGGGATCGACAATATGACACTGGTCTTCCTTCGCCTGAAGGTGATTGAGAGCAGCAATTCATTTGTCGCACCATCTTGGTTCAGGGTAACCACCCAGACGAGATTACTCTGGTACACTCCTATTTCAATGACGTCCGACAGTAGTCAGTGGAACAAAACGCGTCACTGAAGTCTTCAACCCTATGAAAAAAAAAGCAGCATATCCAAGGAGTGAATCATAGAGAGTGGGGCGAAGCATCCGTCCGTCCATTCGTTCTTGCTTCCATCCGTCCATACGTGCTTCTGTGTGGCCACCCATGCGTCCATCCGCCCGTCCATCTGTGCACCTGTTCATGCGTCCACACGTTCATCTGTGCGTCTGTCCCTGCGTTCGTCCATGCATCTGCTCCTGCGTCCGTCCATGCGTCCTTCCGTCCGTGCAGCAATCCGTGCGTCCGTTCATGCATCTGCCTGTGTGTCTGTTCGTCCACCTATTGAACACTCCAAGTACCACCATCTCGCATCTTTTCATCATATATTCCTCATATAGAAGCACCGCCATCCAGCGGAAATTCCGAGGACTGAACGAGAGGAGGCACACTCACACTTTCTTACGGCTTGCGCTTCGTGTCTACTTCCCGCCTTTAACCACCTCGAGTTCATGGTATACACTTGTTCACTGTATTCATGGTACTGCGGCCCAACGCTCGCTAAACCTTTCTAAAACCAAGGAGGTTACGCCCAGTGAGTATAACGTAGCAACCCTTTCTTCTCAGATAGTGCTCAATGTACATGCCAATGGCTGCTAAGGGGGAATGAGGGAAAAGAGAATTCGGCTTTTAGGTAACGCACACGCTGCGAATTTTCGATTGTTCAACAACGCACAGAAGAAATCCTCACCGGCACCACCTCGGAGGTCAAGATGTAGGAATGGTTACACACTACTACTATGACTACGAGGGACGAACGGATGCCGCTATGAGGATGATGATGATGTGTGGTGCTTTGTGGCGCAAGGGCCAATTGATGGCCAAAGAGCGCCATTTCGATGAGTAGAGATGCGGACAATGATATGTTGCGTGGCTGTATAGGGGCCTTAAAATTCCTCGCGATAATGCGGGTAAAAACATAAGTATTAAGATCATGGTAGTGGCGTGATATGCATAGTAAAAAGGGTGACAAAGGCTTTGATAATATAAGCATGTAAAAATATTTGGCACTAGCACAAGTGCCTCATCAGCGCCCTTGTGTCCATGGGCTGCGAGGCAAGTGCTTTTAAATATAGTCACTGCAGCAGCAACCTCTCTTGAGAGGTCACGCTACACAATGCCTGGGTATATTACATGATAAAAACCGACATCTTTTAAAAAAGCTAGCAATGATTTATGGGTGCAAAGTGGTTCCCTACCGACAAACATTGCGGGGTGTATTGGTATATGTTGTCGGTAGGGTAATGGAAAGTGTTGTCTTCTTAGAGTGTCTAATTGTTTACATTGGATTAAAATGTGAAGAACTGCTAATGTCTCACCACATTTATCACACAATGGTGGATCGCCACCGGACAAAAGATATGTGTGTGTCGTGTATGTGTGTCCTATCCTGAGTCTTGTTAGTGTTACCTCTGTTAGACGCGATTTTGATACTGGTGGCCAATGGCCAAGGTGTGGCTTGATAACATGTAGCTTGTTTTGTGTGTGTCTATCTCATTTGCTCTGCCAGTAGTCCCTGAGATTTCGTTTGAGAGACAGCTTAAGATCAAGGGGCGGGATCGATATGGGTGTAGTGGCACTGATTTCGCGGACGGATGCAGCAAGCTGATCCGCCATCACGTTGCCTTGAATCTATCGGTGCCCTGGCATCCAGCACACTACAACACGTTGGTTGAGTGTGTAGAGTGTGCATAAAATAGAGTAAAGTGAGACGAGGACAGGGTTTTTTTTTGTTTTTTAAGACTGTGCAGAGCCGTTATCACACTGAGGGAGTCTGTATAAATTTCTGCTTTTTGTATTTCTAATTGTTTGATGTGCTTAGCTGCCACAAGTATCGCGTAGGCTTCCGCTGTGAAAATACTTGTGCCTGGATGTAGAGGGCCAGCATCCGAAAAGGAAGGGCCAACAACAGCGTAGGACACAGAGGAGTTGGACTTAGAGGCATCTGTGAAGAACTCAGGACGTGTGTATTTGTGTTGAAGTTCCAGGAAGTATGTTCGAATATGGGCAATAGGCGCATGTTTAGTAACTTCTAGGAAAGACACATCGCAATCTATAGTCTGCCACTGCCACGGTGGCGGGTATGCTACAGGAGCCATTAAACTGTGTTCAAGTGACACTCCAGTGTCCTCAGATAGACCCTTCAGGCGAACTGAGAAGGGCTGCCTCATCGAAGGCCTGTTTTGAAACAGAATGAAGCTCGACAAATCAATAATGGTAGATTATGAGGGGTGCTTCTTGTCTGCTTTCACCTTAAGAAAATAAACAAAGGACATATAAGTTCTCTGCAGATGAAGCGACCACTCATTTGACTCAACGTAAAGGCTTTCTGCGGGGCTGGTACGAAAAGCACCCGTAGAAAGGCGGATGCCCAAATGGTGCACGGGGTCCAGCATCTTCAACGCACTTTGAGTCGCAGAGTGATAAACAGTGGCCCCATAATCTAAGCGGGTGCGAATGAGGCTTCTATACAGGTTCATAAGACATTGCCTGTAACTACCCCACGTAGTACGTGACAACACTTTTATAACATTCATGGCTTTTAAACATTTTGTTTTTAAATACTTGATGTGCGGTACGAAGGTCAACTTGTTGTCCAAGATTAAGCCTAAGAATTTATGCTCCGCATTGACAGACAGACGTTGACCGTTCAGTTCAATGTCAGGTTCTGAGTGCACGCCTCTCTTTCGGGAGAACAAGACACAGGTGCTTTTTTCTGGGTTCAGCCGGAATCCGTTTTCCTCTGCCCATTTGGACACCTTGTTTAAATCTAACTGAACCTGCCGCTCACACATTGCTAGGTTGCATGACTTAAAGCCAATCTGGATGTCATCTACATATGTGGAATAAAACATGTTGCGGGGGTTGGACCGGTGCAAGGAATTCATTTTGATAATAAAAAGTGTACAACTAAGTACACCACCTTGTGGTACTCCCGTTTCTTGCACAAATGTTTGGGAGAGAATACTGCCCACACGGACACGGAATTTCCGATTGGACAAGTAACTCTCGATTATGGAAAGCATTCTACCGCGCACACCCAGGTGAGACAAGTCTCTTAATATGCCGAAACGCCATGTTGTGTCGTAGGCCTTCTCGATATCAAGAAACACAGAGAGGAAGTATTGTTTGTGGGCGAAAGCGTCTCGGATCTGTGCCTCGATACGCACCAGATGGTCGGTGGTGGATCTACCCTCTCGAAACCCACATTGGTATGGGTCGAGCAATTTATTTGTTTCTAAGTAGTGGAGTAATCGGCAATTAATCATTTTTTCGAATAGCTTGCAGAGGCAGCTTGTTAACGCTATAGGTCTGTAACTTGATACAATAGAGGGATCTTTTCCCTGCTTCAAAATTGGAATTATAACAGCCTCCTTCTAGGAGGAGGGGATCACACCCGAAAACCATATGTGATTATAAAGAGAGAGGAGGGTTTCTTTAGTTTCGGAGGGTAGTTCCTTCAGCATCGTGTACATTACGTTGTCAGAACCTGGGGTAGATGTATTACAGCAGCTGAGTGCTGTTCGCAGTTCTGCTAAGCAGAATGGTGCATTATATGCCTCACTTCTTGGGGATTTTTTTTCTAACTTTTGTTTTTCTATTCGTGCCTTGTAATTCTGGAAGGATTCGGAGTAGTGTGAGGAGCTCGATATGTGTTCGAAATGTGTGCCAAGAAAGTTGGCTTGATCCTCCAAGCTTTCCCCGAGGCTATTAACAAGTGGAAGAGAATACGTTTGTTGGCCCTTAATTTTCTTTATCTTATTCCGCACTTTTCCCTCGTCTGTGTACGAGTTGATACTCGATATAAACTTTGTCCAGCTCTCTAGTCTAGCTTTTCGGCGCGTTCTCCTTGCCTGCGATATGACCCGCTTGAAATTTTCCAGGTTTTCTGCTGTAGGGGAATCGCGAAGCAACGCCCATGCTTTGTTCTGAGTGGTCCGTGCTTTCCTGCATGCGTCGTTCCACCATGGGACTCGCCGTTTAGAGCACATGCCACTCGTTTTGGCAATACATTTAGATGCAGCATCAAGTATAAAAGCTGTAAAATACGTGACAGCGTCATCTATGGTCAGGGCAGACAGCTCAGTCCATGTCATGTGTGTAAGAGTTCTATACCCTTCCCAATCAGCTGAGTCAATCTTCCATCGAAGAACCTGCAGGGGTAGTTGATCTTTGTTCGGCGCACTCAGGATGATTGGGGAGTGATCACTCCCATAAGCGTTTTTAAAAACGTTCCACTTAAAAACAGGTAAAAGGGACGGTGATGAAATGCTAAGATATATGGAGGAGGAGTATGTGTTGTTTGCAAAGCTAAAATACGTAGGCTCCTTCATATTTAAAAGACATAAACTAGAAGAGAAAAGGAGCTGCTCAATGAGACGTCCTCGCGCATCACTGTGAGCATCGCCCCACAGGACATTGTGTGCATTAAAATCACCTAGAACCAGAAATGGTTCTGGGAGTTCATCTAATAATGATTCCAGATCACGTCTGTGTAGCTGTTGATGCGGTGGTATGTACACAGAACATATGGTAATGAGTTTGTTAAAAAATACAGCTCGAATGGCCACTGCCTCCAGGGCCGTTTGGAGCTTCAAATGCTGGCATGCTATACTACGATCGACTATAATGGCTACACCGCCAGATGGTACGACAGGATCCTCCCGGTCTTTTCGGAAAATAATATATTGTCGTAGGAAGTCCTTGTGCTTAGGAGTTAAGTGCGTTTCTTGCACACATAGCACTTTCGCGTTAAACTTACACAGAAGTTCTTGGACATCATCTAAATTTCTAAGTATTCCCCTTACGTTCCACTGCATGATTTTGTCCATAGTAGAAAAAAAGAAAAAAGTGCTGTGTGCAAAGAAGACGGGGATTAACTCATTTTACAGGGCCTTTGTCAGGCCCTGTAATCGGCGTTCTGTCCTTTTTGGGGCGGTCGAGCGAAGCTCGCCGCTCCTTCGGCGCTTCCTGCGCCGTTTGGCTTGAACTGGTGTCCATAGCCTCTTGCGAGGCACTGGACACCCGCTCTAAAGAGCGATCTCTGCGTCGCTTAGACTTCGCCTTGATCGACGAAGTCTTTGTCCCCACCGAGCTGAGGGTTGATGGAGCCCCCTTGGCATCGTGATTGCCCTGGCTGCTGCCAGAGCTTGTAGAGGTCACTGGTGTGGACAGGCTGAATGTGGGCAGGGCAGCGCTGGCTGCTCCCGCCGCAGGGGCTTGTGGCATTGGCCTCGGCACGCTAGGCGCGGTCCGGACGACTCCCAAGAGCCTTTGTGGTGCCGCCCCTCGTTGCACCACTTCGGCAAAAGGTGTTTTTAGTGCTAATGATAACGAGACTCGTTGTCTTGCTTCCCTGAATGTGATATTTTCTTTAACTTTTCAGTTGTTATTTCTTTTTCTCTTTTCCAGGCTTGGCACGCTTTAGAGTATGCGGGGTGGCTACCTTCGCAGTTTGCACAGAGGATCTCGTCATGATTACATTCATCAGCACTGTGGCCGGTTGTGCCACACTTAGCACACGTCAGCTGTCCTCGGCAGCTCTGGGATGCATGACCAAATTGCTGGCATTTGAAACAACGCCTCGGGTTTGGAATGAAGGGTCGGACATGGAGTTTTACATAGCCAGTTTCGAGAGTCTCGGGTATAGTGGTTGAGTTGAAGGTGAGTATCAAGTGCTTTGTTGCTATTTCATTGTTGTTACGTCTGATTTTGATGCGCTGGACTTGTATTACACCTTGATCCTTCCATCCATCAAAGAGCTCTTCTTCACTCAGTGTCATCAAATCTTCGTCCGATACCACGCCCTTCACTGTATTCATGGTACGGTGTGCGCTCACAGAGACAGGGATGTTACCAAAGGCCACGAGGTGCGAGAGTTTATTGTACTGTTCCTTGTCTTTTAATTCGAGAAGCAGATCTCCACTTGCCATCTTTGTGGCCTTATAACCGGTTCCAATGGTCTCTCTTAAGCACTTGGCCACAAGGAAGGGCGAGATTGCTCTAGCTTTTGTAGATGATTGTTCGCAGTGGAGGACATGGTATTTTGGGAAAGTTTCTCTGTTTTTGGGCCAAAGTAGGAAAGTTGCATCGGTGCGTACTCTTTTCGAAGCACGATCAGTTAAAGAGGGGGTCGGGGATCCCATGAGAAAATGTTTATTTTTCGGTAACGGCGCCTACCACTCACCACGGAGTCCAACGAGGGGACGTGGCAGAGCATGTGGGCATGTCTGCGCAACGCCAGCAGTACGCAGTTACTATAACCCAATATGATTTACCCTAGTTTGGATAGCCACACAAGGTTAACCCTTGCCGCCAAGAAAAATTGGAAGTAAATTGAAGTGAGGAGAAGACAGGAAAGATGTAAAGTGAGAACAAAAGACGAAGATATAGGGAGAGAGAGATAGGAAAAGGCGACTGCCGATTTCCCCTGGGTGGGTCAGCCCAAAGGTGCCGTCTACGTGAAGCCGGGGCCAAAGGGTTGTGTTGCCTCTGCCGGGGGGCCTTAAAGGTCCAATCGCCCAGTGTCGACTCAACCCCCAGGATCCCCTTTTCTCCGAACACGGCAAAGCCACGCACGGCTAGGCGTGGGAGGGAGTCAAAACTCCCCCGTTAGCTCGGGTCCGTGGTGTCGCTACACACCAAACGCCTACTTGCGCAGGCGCCCCTGTGGGGGCTATGAGGAGCTTCGTCCCTAAAAACACGGTATGCCAGGCAATGGATCCTATTGGCAGATGAGGTGGAATCACTTGATAATTTTCAATTGACATGTTGCCCCGGCCCTCAAGGGCCGCTTTAGCCGCTTCGACGGAGCCCTGCATCCTGCAGTCGTTCCCTGCCGTGGTCCAAGGCGAAATCTGAGCCACTAAGGGGCGCCTCTTTCTACGTTCAAACAGCAAGATAGTTATATTTACCACTTACCACGGGTGACCGACATTTCGAACAAACTATCGTGTTTTGAGCATTGCCAGCAAGATGGCGCAATAAGCACGCGTGGCCACACCGTCACGACGCGGCAGCGCACACTCTCATTCCCACGCGCACTTTGCTCCGTGGAGAAGGAGGAGGGCGGACACTAACGCGTGCACTTTTCTCGCGGTAGGGACAATCATACGTCTTGGCTGGCCTTGGGATCTTACCAAAATGATTCTGTTGTAGTTACCGGGCCCACAATGGTCACTGAAATTGTTGCACAGTCTTTGTTTGCAAAAAATGTGCGCTTATCAGACACAGCAAAGTAACAACCGAAATAGTTATTCGCATTCATCTCTACCTTTGAGTATGTTTCGTGGGTCAGTTGTGCGTGGGAAACGCGGGGTATACGATCTGCTTGCAATTCTGTGCATGACCATCCGATTTCCTGCAATCGCGCCTATTTCTTTGCTTTTGCAGCAAAGCTGTGACTTCTAAACTACTGTGCAGTATTACTGGCCCAATGGCTTTTCGAGCTGTTCGTTCGAAAACGAAGCACTGCAGCGGCGCCCGCGCGTGGTGTCACAGTGTTACACTAAGGCCAATCGTCTGGCCTGAATGGATAAGTTGTGTTGCGACTCCCCGCCAGGTGCTTTTTTTCGGCGCGCCACCTATCCAGCGCTGGTACCTCATGCGGCAAAAAACACTTGCCACGAATTGATCTAGATTGACGATTTACAACGGAGGGGGGAAGTTGTCTCGTCACTGAAAGTAATTTGGAAGTGAATGGTGGATGCACTGTGTGCTGTGTCAGTTTTGGTTTTGTCAGCTATTACCAGTTAGCTGGGTAGCTATAAGTCAGCTAGATTACATCGCTCCGTCACTATTACCAGTGGCCGCCTTTCAGAAATTTCAAAGTGGGTATAGAATATTCGTACAAAGGACTTGAAATCGCGCATTTCACTCGACCGCTCATTTGCACAGGTTTAAAAGGTAATTTTTCTAGTTTCAAGAGTTACTGCCATAAATAATGTCAGCATGCTTCTTCGGATGGTTTCTGCGACAATAAGTGTAACAGCGCTGATATCAAGCGGATTGGTCCTTTCTCTATTTTTAAAATATATTATACACAATACTCGACATACTTTGAATAGGTATCGGCTGACTACCGGCTGATCAAAACGATGTATAGAAAGGCCCCATACTTAAGCATAATATATGCGAAGCATTTCATCGAGAACTCTGGTGACTTTTACTCTATCTATCTATCTATCTATCTATCTATCTATCTATCTATCTATCTATCTATCTATCTATCTATCTATCTATCTATCTATCTATCTATCTATCTATCTATCTGTCTGTCTGTCTGTCTGTCTGTCTGTCTGTCTGTCTGTCTGTATGTATGTCTGTGCGTCTATCTGTCTGTCTGTCTGTCTGTCTGTCTGTCTGTCTGTCTGTCTGTCTGTCTGTCTGTCTGTCTGTCTGTCTGTCTGTCTGTCTGTCTGTCTGTCTGTCTGTCTGTCTCAACGCTTACGATATTTAGCTCTCCTCGCTGTTTCGATAGTGATATGTCTTAACATGACTGCATGGTGAACATAAGTGACAAATCCTGACGTGAAAATTATGACATGCAGGTCGTATAAACCTTCACTACACACCGCGCTTGTGGTGCACTCGCGGTCCTTTCGCTAGCTTCACATATACCAAATTCGGTATTACGGAACTTGAATGAATGGCGAAGCTAAACCTTGATGTGAAAATTATGACATGCAGGTCATGTAAAGCATGACTACACACCACGATTATGGTGCACTCGCGATCGTTTCGCTAGCTTCACATACCAAATGCAGTATTACGAAAAGTGAATGGATGGCGAAGGTAAATGACTGGTGCAAACATGATAATCATGAGATATGTGTCATGGAAAACATGACTACTTGCTACGCTCATAGCGCATTCCCGATTGTTTCGCTAGCTTCACATATACCAAATGTGCTGTTACATGCCGTGAATGAACGACAAAGGTAAATAACACGCGCAAACATGATGAGGATGTGTGTGTGTCATGAGAAATATGATTTCATGCTATGCTCATCAGCGTGGTCACGGCTGTTTCGCTGGGTTCACATTTGCCAAATTTGTAATTACGTGACGTGCATAGTCGACGAACACAAAATCAAGACGCAAACATGATTGTCATGATATGAAAGTATTGTACGGGAGATTTCATGTCTGCCCTATAATATTGTGCTGATTTTAAAGTCACATATGAACCTTTCTCATTCGCACTTCGCACATCATCGATTCCCACTGTGCGTGCGATCTGCCAATTTTATTTGTTTTGTCGTTGTTATGTGTAATAAATAAATTCACTCGCATCCCTTCCCAATCGCACATGACGCTTGTTGCTGAAGTACAATTTTTCGAGATTCATTTTAATGAAACCGTTGTCTACGCTTGAAATCACAATATTGTATTGCCATTCAAATCCCCGTATTCAATGTTTATTGGGATCATCACAATTATACTTGGCGCATTGTAGTAGTGACGCAAGCATACGCTCTTAATGAAGAAGACTGTAAGCGTGGTGATGACTGAATAATTATTCTCTTGATCAAAGTTTTAAAAAATTCCCCATCACAAAACTTGACAGTTTATATGCCCATTCCCCACAGTGGGTACGAGCCAAGACATATAGGAACAAGGATGTAAGCAAGCAAGCAAGATGGCTGAGCTGGAGGCCTTGATGCGGAAGGCCGAGGAACAGGTCCAGCGGGCGGTACGTGCCGAAGTGATGGAAGGCAACATCAGCAAGGCCATCAACCTGTATGCGCTAGCCGGTGGAATCTATC
Organism: Rhipicephalus microplus; assembly: GCF_043290135.1. NCBI lineage: Eukaryota > Metazoa > Arthropoda > Arachnida > Ixodida > Ixodidae > Rhipicephalus > Rhipicephalus microplus. Next base: position 25,186,404 of record NW_027464585.1, on the reverse strand, counting down.
TGGACGCACTACGAGAGGTATGACACTGTAAACAACGCAACGTAGTGTTACTATTGCTTTAGGGAACATTCACACTGTAGAAATGAAGGTGAAAACGAAGCGCCTGACTGACCAAACAACCACGATCGCGCGAGTCGAAGGTTTCGACATTCGTCCTGCCCCATCTTGTCGCTGCGGTCGTCGCTACCTTCAGAAGTAATTCCATTTCGCCTTCGTTCTGAGAACTAAACAATGTACCGAATTCCGGTTGTTGATGTCCTGAATTCTGGTCAAAGTACTGCAAAAAAACAACTCGCACCTTTTAAAACGTTTTTGGAAGATAACCAGCAGACACCGTACGAGCGAACGCACCGGCAGCGGCGGTGGAAGATTCAACCAGCTGCATACAAAAGTGGGAACATTGGGGCATGCCGACTCGCTGCTGCTGCACCGTCTGATTCCAGAGTTCTCAGCCATCGTAATTCAATCGACGCTTTCGATGAATGCATTCTCTTTGAGGTCATTAGGAATCGTCGTGCATAACGGGTAGTTAGCTATTTAAGCCGGTGCGAGCCACCGCCAACGTCTTTGGCGCCATGTTGAATCTGCGACCAGCTGGTTAGATCACGTCGTTGAGCGTAGCGCAGCCAAATCCGTGAAGTGGAAACACAATCCGCTCTGGCGTCGCGCGAAAATCCGTTTCAGAACGATTTTTGCGCTGCGGCCACGCGGCGCAAAAATCGGTTTTGCGCCGCGTGGCAAAAATCGGCCACGCGGCGCAAAAATGGTTTTCCGGCTGCTTGGGCGGCGGAACAAGCTTGTTTTCGGAGAGTTTCGCCGCTTACGTTCTTGATGAAGCAAAGTGCGAATGCGCCCTTATGAGACCGAATTTGCCGGCAAGAACCAAACTGTGAATACGTGCATTATTATGATTCTTTGTTTCAGGCAATACTGTATACTATAGGACTAAATGAAAGTGAGATAAGTGAATGATTGGTGATGATACATTACTAGTACATGAAAGGAAAAAACAAAAAACAGCACATCAATATATATATATATATATATATATATATATATATATATATATATATATATATATATGTGTGTGTGTGTGTGTGTGTGTGTGTGTGTGTGTGTGTGTGTGTGTGTGTGTGTGAGTGAGTGTGTGTGTGTGTGCAAGTTATCTTTTCACTCACTTTTCTTTTTTCACATTTACCTCATGATTCGGTCTCTTAACCTTCCCTATACCCTCCTTGGCATTATTATCTGTTAGATTTCATTAGTATTGTGTCAAAACACAGAAAAATGAGCCCCTAAGTATACAATTATTTTCCCTTAATCAATAACGACGGTCTCGTACTGGCAGTTTTGATGCCTTAGGTTGTATACGAGAACTATTGGTCAGCTGCTAGCTCCTAATAAGTTCACGTACTACGTGACGCCACACAAGCTCATAAAGAGTGTGCCACACTCGCCGCCATGGCTACAGATGGCACTGACTCACCCTCCCACGTTTATATATATGTGGGGTTTAACGTCCCAAAACCAGCATATGATTATGAGAGACGCCGTAGTGGGGAGCTCCGGAAATTGCGACCACCTGGGGTTCCTTAACGTGCACCCAAATCTGAGCACACGGGCATAAAACATTTCCGCCTACAACAAAAATGCAGCCGCCGCAGCCGGGATTTGATCCCGCGACCTGCGGGTCAGCTGCCGAGTACCTTAGCCACAGGACCACCATGGCGGGGCACACTCCCACGTTTTAATTCACATGTGTACTTAATAAAGTGGCTGGAAAGATAGCGCCGTGGTAGCTCTGTGGTAGAGCATCGAACGCGTTATTCGAAGGTGGCAGGTTTGATTCCTTCCCGTGGCAAGTTATCTTTTCACCTACTTTTCTTTCTTCCAATTTACCTTATGATTCGGTCTAATGTCCTCCCCTATATTCTCCTTGGCATTATTGTTTGTATTAAATTTGAATAACAATGTGTCGCCTGAAAATACACTTACTTTCCACACACACACACACATATATATATATATACTTATATATATATATATATATATTTATATATATATATATATATATATATATATATATATATATATATATGAAGTGTCACCACGAGGAAAAAGAAGGGAAGCACGTGTGGAGCAGGCAAACGACGTTGCTTTTACAGTTATCGTGAACTCAAAGCCCATTAAACCCCCCCCCCCCTTAAGTTACCTTATTTTCCGTAACGATTTGGTAGAAGTTGCTGGGTAGGACGAACACAAAGACGGAAGCTTTGCTACCAGGACTTCGTCGCAGCCGCCACCTCACAGGAATCCCACCTTCAACGATCGTAATGGCTGAATAGCAGCCAACCAACGCTTCGAGCTCAACTTCTATGGGTTCCATGCTGTACTAAAAAATGCCACCAAACTTCGGCGGGACCTCAGGAGAAGACGTTGACGTGTGGCTGAAGAACTACAAGTGGGTGAGCAAAAGCAATAGCTGGGACTCGAACAGCTCAATCATGTTGTATTCTCGTTAACTGACACCACCCCAATGTGGTACGAGAACCACGAGGACATGTTCACGACTTGGGAACGTTTTGTTGATGAAGTGCAGAAGTGCTTCGGGGATTCTGAAGCAAAGAAAAAACGCGCGGAGCAGACATTGTCTCAGGGGACGCAGCTTCCAGGAGAAACATGCATGACGTACAATGAAGAAATCTAAGTTGTGCAAGATTGTGAATGCAAAGATGTCTAAAGAAGACAAGGTTGGACACGTTCTCAAGCCTATTGCCGAACACGTGTACAATTTCTTAATTAGAAAATAGTGCCTGAACTCCGTGTTTAACGTGATGAAGCACTGTCGTACCTTTGAATCTCTCAAGATGCGACGAATTTCTCCAAAATTCGGCCGCCTGTCCAACGTCCCCACTGAGGCTAGTGTTGAAACATTGTCACCTAACGACCTTGCTTTGACCGATATCCGCAATCCTAGGTACGATCTGGCGGAAATACGCTTCTTGGATGTCAGCAGACCTATCTTCACCCCAGTGATTTTCAAGATGCGTACCGCAAGCGAAGCAGAACCTGTGCGAACTCCTGTTTTTCTTCCACCATGGCAAGCACCGATCAACGCTGCAGACGCTTATGAATATCAAGGCACATGGCAGGCTGGATTCCCACGTCAACCACCTCCAAATTTTGAATGAAGTTTTCGTCCGCCTGTTTATTCAATATAGTCTGTCTACGGTGCCCCTGAAAGGTGGCACCACTATCCCGTGCCTTCCGAGAGGAGTCGTTACTCCGAGCAGCAACGTGCCCCTCGACCAATTCCGGTGTGCTACAACTGAGGCGTCCCGGGTCACATAGCACGTTTTTGTGGCCACCTCCCGTATCAGCAACAGTCTTGGTCTCACCAACCTTTCGACCATCCGCTCTCCACGTCACGGAAACCACGCGCACCTACCGGCTCACGCTACCCCTCGCCTGCCTCTGAGCGAAGTTTGACGTCAACACTATCTCCACGTGCTCCACGATTGCCGTCGCCATGGCGACGCGCACGGACACCGCCGCCGGAAAACTAGTGGGTGCGGCCGATGGGGGTAAGGCCGCGAGATCACAGGCGCTATGTACAGATATATCCCAGTCAGCGTTTATGTTGAACTACAAAGTTTATGTAGTTGTCAATTGAATGGCCACTATGGCACCTGTGGATACAGGCATGACAGTCTCAGTGATGAATGTAAATTTTAAGAACCTGCTAGGACCTAAAGTGATATTTTGCGTGAACCATGGGGTGACATTTCGTGGTGCAGGTGGTGACGCGTTGTGTCCGGTGGGATATTGTACTGTGGACATCTTGCTTTATGGCAAGGTGTTTTGCACAGAGTTTGCGGTTATTCCGGGGTCTCCAGATGACGTTAACTTGGGTATCAACTTGTGCGAGTGGGGGCAACTGTAGACTGCAGAAGTGGGCACCTTTTCATACACGGTACTTTGCCGACGGTGCTCTTGGAAAATTCCTGTCCGGATGAATGCATCTTTTTCGTTTCCGTGGACAAATTCGTTCCTGCATTTTCTGCTGCGTGTGTTCCCATGCCATGTTCCAGTAACAACTGCGGCACGTTTGACGTCATGCTCGAACCGATTCCCTTTGCATGCCTGAAAAAGAACATCTTCATTACCCATTGTACAGTGTCAGTCGTTGATAGACGGGTAGGTGTGTGGAAAATGAGCAGTTCAATGGAGCCTGCAGATTTGCCAGGTGGCATGAAACTTGCAGTATTCAGACACGAATCATCTACGACGCTGGTTGCGCTTGTTGATGCTACAAGCCAAAATGAACTTCTAGGCTCACAATGTTTAGAGGATGGCTCATTTCTAGAAATGGTGAGCAAGTCAATTGACCAAAGCGAACGTCATACACTGCTCGACATTCTGTCTAAGCACTAGAAAGTGTTCTATTTTTCTAAAAACAGCCAAAGGCCCTTAATTCCAGCGTCCCGGATACGTCATCACATCCACACCGAGTCGGCGCATACCATTAGGCAGCAACCTTACCGAGTGGCACCATCGGAGCGCAAGATCATCAATGAGCAAGTCCGAGAAATGCTAAAAAGGGAATAATATAGGAATTGGCAAGTCCGTGGGCTACTCCCGTCATGCTAGTGAGGAAGAAGGATGGTACGTGGAGATTTTGCCTTGACTACCGCCGGTTGAATTCTGTTACCTAGAAAGACGTCTATCCACTCCCGCGCATCGATGACGCTCTAGACTGCCTGCATTCCGCGTCCTTACTTTTCATCTGTTGACCTGAGGTCAGGTTACTGGCAAATTTCGGTGCACGCAGCTGACAAAGAAAAGACGGCATTCGTTACGACTGACGGAATTTACGAGTACAACGTTATGCCATTCGGATTATGTAAAACTTGTGTGACATTCAAAAGATTTATGGACTCTATGTTGCACAGTTTAACATGGCGCAAATGCATGTGTTTGATGATGTCGGAATTTTTGGACGTACGTTTGAGGAGCACAGCACTCACCTAGACCTCGTGCTCAACTGCATTGAAAAAGCTGGCCGTGTATTGAATACAAAAAGTGCCACTTTGGCGAGTGACAACCATTGGTGTTGGGACATCTCGTCGACAAAGCTGGCATTAGACCTGACCCACAAAATACAGCGGCCGTTTAATCGTTCGAGCAGCCTAAATCTGTGAAAAAACTGCGTAGTTTTATCGGGCTCTGCTCGTATTTCCGCCAGTTCGTACCCAGGATTGCGGATGTCGTTCACCCCCTGACGACCCTTCTACGCAAGAACAGCCCGTTTCAGGGGACCTGCGAGTGTGATGCCGCTTTTCACCAGATGAAGTGTTGATTAGCTTCGCAGCCAATACTTCGGCACTTCAATCCTTCGTCACGCATGGAAATTCACACAGACGCAAGTGGCATCGGTATCGGCGCTGTTGTCGTTCAGCGTTCTGGTAAAAAGGAACACGTCGTGGCGTACGCAAGTCGTTCTTTAGTCAAGCCTGAACGCAACTACACAGTCAGCGAACAGCAATGCCTAGCGGAAGTTTTTGCCGTGCAGTGGTTTCGCTGATACATATATGGTCACCCGTTCACGATCGCCACAGATCACCATTCCCTGTGTCTGCTGGTCAACCTTCGTGACCCATCCGGCCGCCTCGCACAATGAGCCATTCGTTCGCAAGAATATATCTTCACCATTTCATACGAGACTGGCCATGTGCACGCTGATGCGGATTACCTCTTCAGGATGCCGCTACCGACGACAAATTGTGAAGCCGATAATTTTGACCACCTTATTGCTTTTTTCTCGTCTGGTTTTCCCGAAGCCGTGTTTTTCACCGCTGAGCAGCGTAATGAACCAAGCTTGAAAGCTCTCTTCCGTGGAGCCAGAAAATTAATAAGCGAAGGCCGATTCTGCGTCTGAAATAGTCTTCTTTACCAGAGAAACTTGTCCACGACGGGCGCCCACTTTCTTCTAGTTGTTCCTGCGTCCCTCCAACCATCTCACGTATGATGACCCCACCTCTCGCCATCTAGGAACCGCACGAACACTTAGTCGCACGAAATGGCGGATCTATTGGACAAAAATGAGCAAGGCTATTCAAAACCACGTGACCAGCTGTTCGCAGTGTTAGAGATACGAGCGGCCCACCTCAGGTCCAGTCGGTCACCTGCAACCCCTAACGCCTCCCAGTTCCCTTTTTGAAAGACCGACATTGATATGATGGGACCATTTCTACGCTACTCAAAGGACAGTCGGTGGATAATTGTATGCGCCGACTACCTGACGCGGTACTGCGAGATGGCTGCCTTTTTCTCCGCCATGGCAGTCCAGGTTTCGGAGTTGCTGTTGCATTCAGTCATCCCCCGACACGTGCCACCTCGCGTGATAATGAATGACCGTGGACAATAATTTACCGCTGATATTGTGGAATCAATACTTCGCTTGTTGCCTCCAAGTTCCGACAGTCAGCTGCGTATCATCTACAAGCTAACGGCCTGACCAAGCGCACCAACCGAACGTTTATCGACATGTCAATGTACGTCGCCTCCGACCACAAAAACTCTGATGAAGTATTACCATTCGTCACGAACGCATCGAACACGGCGAAACACGAAACGACAGGCTTCAGCTCTTTCTATCTGCTCTACACTCGCTCACCTTGATATACGCTGGACGCTATCTCTCCTTTTGTCGTCCCTGACGATTAACGATTGCGGAAACTTTGTGTTGTGTGGAAGAGACACGTCGACTTGCCTGCTTACGAACACTGGCAGCGCAAGAGTCCTGCATAACTCGCTACGACAGTCAACACCGGCGTGTAACCTATGCCCCCTGATCTAGTGTGGGTGTGGACCACAATACGCAGACGTGGCTTGAGCCAAAAGCTACTGGCACACCACGCCGATCCGTTCTTGATATTCCATCGTTTCAGCGAGGTCAACTATGAAGTTGCACGTGTCACCACTAGTTGTTGCCCTCTGTCACACCTGTCCCGTTAATTAGGGAGGCGATCGCCGGGCTAATTCTAAGAGCCGAAGTATCGGCCCTCCGAACTGCACCACGAAAGCGTGGACAATTTAGGAGTGGTCCTTATTGGCGCGCCAGCAGACGCCGGCTGTGGCCCAAAGAACAAGTCAGAGCCGAGAGTTGATAAACAAACAAATTATATTCTCAATAATGGCAGATCGAAAACAATACACAAAAATGCACACTCCACAATAGTTGCATACAATATGTCACCAATCAAACCAATCAATCAACGTACTACACAATACAATCAGTCACACTTGACACAACGGACACGGACAACAATACGCACTACAATGCAGTCGCATGCATTGAACAACCAAGACACTTAAAGACTAAAGAGATAGAAAACCTATTCAGTCCAAAGTTCTTGGAACCAAAGTCGAGATGATACTCTTCCGAGAATCACTCACTCAAAGTCCAGCGTTGTTGTCGTTCCGCAGCCCTCGAAGTTTCTCTTCCAGGAAACCTCGCTGGAGTTTCTCTTCCAGGAAAACTCCCGTCTTCAATAGGCCACTCTCCAAGCTTCAAACTTCTTCGCCGGAACACGTCGGCTTCACACTTGCAGCTGTCGCCACGCGTCTTCGCTCGATAGCGGTAACACACACTCTTGCCGGTAGCTCGAGTCGTCACCCCTCAGGTGGAAATCTTCTTCACCTCCGGCCTCGTCCCTACGGACCAAAAACTTCGCCGACTACACGGCGGAATCCCTACGCGCTCTGGCGCTCACTTCCGTCTCCTCCTGATTTCTCGTCTCGGCCGCTCGATTAAATACCTTCCGCGCCACCTTCCAGAAATTTCTCGTCATTTCGTCGGCGCGATACGCGGCGAAGGCTGAGGGGAGAGTGAGACGGTTGGAATGCCCTCCCCGGAGGATGATTCAACTCGGTATGACCGCGCCCCTTTCGTTCTGGAAAAATCGAGCGCTTGCCCGGCCGCCGCTGTGGGGCGAGGAGGTTCATCGCTTCGCCGCTTCCGAGAGGAGAGGCGTCGCGCGCCCGGGGAGCCCTGGATGCTTGTTTTCCTTTTTTTTTCTTTTGACCTCGCGGCGTTTCTCCCGCCCGTTGTCTCAAGAATTTGGCGGCGCGCTCATTTTTAGCGCTCGTTCTGTGACACCCTCCTGAAGCCGTTTACATGAAGAATACAAGAATGACTCGCCCAAAGGGCTTCGTCTGATACAGGAGGAATGATACGAAGTGTCACTATCAGAAAACACAAGGGAAGCACGGGTAGAAAAGGAAGACGACGTTGCTTCTACTGTGATAGCAGACTCAGTGCCCATCATATACCCCACTTAATTTACCTTACCTTACGTAGCTATATATATATATATATATATATATATATATATATATATATATATATATATATATATATATATATATATATATATATATATATATTATCTCATCGTCATATCATCATCATCAGCTTGATTACGTTCACTGCAGGACAAAGGCCTCTCCCATGTTCCACCAGTCAAATCGGTCCTGTGCCTCCTGCTGCCAATTTATACCCACAAACTTTTTTATCTCATCTGGCCACCTAACCTTCTGTCTCCCTCTATAACCCGCTTTCCTTCTCTAGGAGTCCAGTTAGTTACTCTTTTTACCAGCGGTTATCATGTCTACGTGCTACATGCTCGGCCCATGTCCATTTCCTCTTCTTGATTTCAACTATGGTATTCTTTACGCGGGTTTCTCGGTGTGTTCCTTAATCCACTCTGCTTTCTTCTGTCTAATGATGTTACACCTACCATTTCCCTTTCCACTGTTCGCTGCGTCATACTCAATTTAAGCTGACCCCTCTTTGTAAGTCTCTCTCTATATATATATATATATATATATATATATATATATATAAATATATATATATATATATATATATATACATATATATATATAAAAAGGAAAAGAAGTGTATACCTAAGGGCTCGTTTTTCCGTGTTTTGACACAATATTAATAAGATTTAGCAGACAGTAATGCCAAGGAATGTACAGGGGAAGTTATTAGAACCAATAGAATTTAAATAAGAAGAAAGAAAAGTGGATGAAAAAATAGCCAGCCGTGAGCAGGAATCGAACCTACGACCTTCGAATAACGTGTTCGATGCTCTAACCACTGAGCAACCACAGCGGCCTTCCCTCCATCCACTTTTTTGGGGTTTATATGTGAATTTAGAAGTAGGAGCGTCAGTTAGCGCCATCTATAAGCCAAGTGACGAGTGTGAACCACTCTTTTATGCGCATGTTTGGTGTCACGTAGCACGTGAACTTATTACGAGCGGGCAGCTGAATAATAGTCCCTCGTATGCAGCCTAACGACACCAAGTCTGCCAGTACGAGACCCTCGTTAAATGAAATAAGGGAAAGAAGTGTATACCTAAGGGCTCGCTTTTCCGTGTTTTGACACAATATCAATGAGATCTAACAGACAGATATATATATATGACCCAATATCGATTGGGAGATGTGGCCTGGCTCACACGCCATGTGTTTTATTCCGTTCTCACTTCTCCTAACCGTTCTTTTCTTCATACGTTACGTCACAGGGTTCCCCCTACCCTCAAATTAATGTGCGAGTTACAAATAACAATGCATAAAAAGCAGTCTCAGAAGTACAAATTGTGGAAATGACAAGTAGTTCCGTATCGCAACAAAGCTCCGTAAGCTCGCACAAAAGATTTTTTTTAGAGAGGGCAGGCGTCCATTGATATTTAGGAGAGTTCTTGTGACCGAGGCTGGCTGTTGCGCCTTGGGTAGCATAACCATGCCATGCACATCTGCACTGATGATGACACGGCTTGATGTTTAGCGCAGAACACGCAAGGTTGGAAGTCCTTGTAGCATTGGAAGGTCGAATGTCTTGGACATTCAAGCCTGTGTCGTGGCTGCAACAGACACTTTGCGTCTACCTTGCGTGCGCAAGAACCGAGGCTGATGCGACGATGCCTGTTTTCTTGTGTAGTACAAATGGGGGCCTCCATCTCTTTTGTCTTCTTTGACAGCTTTCTCTCTGTAGGTTTGAACGTATAAACGCATCACTGATCGCTTGTGCAGAATGCATTTCTGTAGACAATCCTGAAGCCACAATTGTGCTTGTGATCTCATTTTAGTTAATCTACCTAATCGCTGTAGATGCTGGAGCTCTTCAAGTTATTGATAACACTGCTGACGTTGCGGGTTCTGACGAGGTGGTATTCGTTTCGTAACACGAGGTTAACTTTGTTTGCAAGTTTATGTGACCAGTAAATAGTTGGTAGTCGTTGGGTTGTCCTCATTCTCACGAGACAATGAAACTTGTGCAGAAGAATTAACGACGAAACCTTTGGAGGTCATTGCAACGCCATTCTTAATGAACGCTTTCGGTTCACACAAATGTGTGAGAGTTGATGCTCTCGAGCCTCCTGTGTTGTTTGTAGTCTCAGGTGGCTGGACACTGGACGGTGACTTCGCGACAGGCGTGATTTGGTCAGACTTTACTTGAAAATGTCGGTCCGTCTGCACAACTAAGCAGCTAAGCTCACCTAATGCGTGATTCTGTATGAAAGAGTGAGAGCTCGGTCGAGTACCTTCCGAATTCTTCTGCACTATTCTGACCTTAGTGAGCGTGTGAGACATCTGGTGGGCGTTGTGAGCGACCGAAGATCCACGCGCTGGAAGCAGGAGGAGACGGGGAGTACAGTGCCCATGGTGATTCGCTAACATGAGTGGTGTAGGGTAGTGACGGCATAAGTGTTGATTTACGAGCAGTAGCAAGGCGCGGTGAGAGACTAACTCTTCGTGGCAACAGGTCAGGCAGCGTTTCAGTGAGCGCATGCTTTATTTTGTGTTGTTGCAAAGGCCTTGTCATTCTTGGTGTTCCAACACGTGAAGACTTTTTTCATTAAGATAACAGAGTGCGATTGTCTTCAGATAGTTGAACGCAAAATGCAATGTCCGAAAGTGACTGTTTATTATGAGAAAGGTGACCGAAACAGTTTTTCTAATTACCATCCTATTTCCATTTTGCCAGTCTTTTCTAAAGGTTTAGCGAAAATAATACTTAGACTCGAAACCATTATGGCTTCCAAGAAAACGAATCAACAGAACGTGCTTTCTTTGCACAAAAACTATATATTCTTGAAAAGTTCTAAAATCTAAACCTCGTATTAGGTGTTTTATTAGATTTCACAAAGGCGTTTGGTAGCCTTAGCCATCATATTCTTCTGCAGAAGCTATATCACTATGGTATAAGGGGTAATGCTCATTCCTTAACACCATTGTACCTAAAACAAAGCTCACAGTATGTAGAAATTAATGGTCCTGTTTCTTCCACAAGAAAGGTTAATTTAGGAGTACCTCGTGGCACTATCCTAAACCCGTTTTTATTTCTTTTGTGAATTATTGACATTGCCAGTATTGATAACCCGGTAAAACATGCCATCCACGCTGATGATACAAGCATTTTATTCGCTAGTTTTTCCGCTTGTAGGTTAGTGGATCGTGCCAATGCCACTCTTCAGTTCATTCAGCAATAGTCTCTAGATAATCACTCGAGGTGAAATGTTGCGAAAACGAAAGCCTTGATGTCCCAGCCTCGTTCTAAATAACATCTCACATATCCGCCTATTATAATGATGCATCAGTTGAATACGTTAATTCATTTAAAATATAAGGCACGTATTTTTCTGCAACAATGTCATGGGGTGAACACCTTGATTTCCTGGTTAAAAAACTTTCTTGTACTATAGGACTTTTGCAGCGAAGCAGTGCAACGTTACCGGTTGCAGTATATCCACTACTCTAGAACTCACTTTTCTCTTCTATTCCCAACTATGCTGCACTTTTGTGGGGTACAACAACGCATGCGAATATCACGAAACTATTTCTCTTACAAAAACGAATTATTGTACAAACGTGCAAGATACCCTATTTGTCACAGACAGCTGAGTTGTTTGCCAAAATACGTATTGTTCGAGTTCCACCACTATTTGAATGTGAAATATATCGTTACTTAAAACAATTCCCAACAAACCAAGGTAGTGCCTTACAAAACTTACCTAACCTTAGAACAAGTATAATAACATACAACACCTGAAACCCATAGAAGTGGCAAGAAGCAAGATGTCGCACAAACTGTGCGAAGCAGATGGTCCGTTAACAGCTACCATTACTGCTAAATGAGGTGCAGAGAACGATTGGCGTCTATGTTGAAATGTTACCAACAAAATACCTTTATGATATATACATATGTGAATAAGTCGAAATAATATTCATAGTATTTAAACCCTTATTTTACACATCCCTTGAAGGTTCGCGATGGGTCACTTTACTATGTTGTTTTTAATACTTTTTTGACCTAGTCAAAAGTTTCACGCTTGGGTCTTTTTTTTCATTTTTATACAAATGTTTTTACAGTTTTCCGCTAATATATATCAAAAAAATTTTTGTATCTTACAATATTTTCAACTTTATTTGTCTTACTCATTGCCTGCTGCTGTCCTACTGAGAGGGGCTGTCGCCTCGCCAAGGTACTCATTGTAGTAGCTTTTTGTGACAGCTCCTATCTTTTCTTTTTTCGAAATATGAAAATGAATTCTGATTTGATTTGATTTGACACAGAAACGGCACGCAAGGCATGTGTACGTCTCGCGACGAAGAATACCACACCTTCGAAATCCGAGCTCTCAGTCATCCCATGCCTTCCAACATAGTTCGTTCGTCACAAAAATGCCAGTTGTCTCAATAGCAGTTTCCTTTTTCAGGGCACGTTTATGCTGTCCTGAACATACCAGCCAGCCTCGTCCACCATAACTTTTATGCAAAGGACCGAATTGCCCTCTCTCAACACTTTTCTGCGAGTTGAGGGACACTTTATGTGTATATAGAAAAATGCGTGCTTTCACACTGTAAACTTTTGCAGCCTCTGCTTCTTTATGTTTTATTGCTTGAAACACTCCCGTTATTTCGGTGGGAGGGGGAATCCTGCAATGTAAGAAGGTATGCAGGATTGGCTAGGAGAAGCCGACGAAGAAGAAGTCATAAAAGAATAAACGTGGCGTATGAGCCAGGCCACGTCTCCCAGTCACAATAGCGTCACATACATATGACATCTGAACTACAGTGAAAGCAATTGTGAGCGGGGACACCCAGAGAGCCCCAATCTCAGGGTTTCCTCTGCTTTGTTTACTGAAGCGTTCATGACGCCTACGTTTGAGGTAAACGTATAGCTAGGGCTGTCCCCAGCATGAGTGAAATCGTTTAAAGAAGTTTTGCAATGTTGGTGTGCTAATTGTGCGCTACACTTTGCTGCGCTTTATCGAGATCCTGCTTGTCAGAGTAGATAAGATGCACATCGCCTGCAGTGAGTTTTGTCAGGCTGTTTTAAATGCGTTGATCATTAAATCTATCTATCTATCTATCTATCTATCTATCTATCTATCTATCTATCTATCTATCTATCTATCTATCTATCTATCTATCTATCTATCTATCTATCTATCTATCTATCTATCTATCTATCTATCTATTACAAAACATCTGACTGTCTTGTTAATCATTACGGCTGTAGTGTCCAGTGACAACGGACCTGCGATGTTTCCAAGCAGAACATCGTAAAGTGGGTCACGCATACAGTGTGCACAAACTTCTCGCTTGAAAATTGGGCATTAAGACATACTACCGCTTCTGCTAAGTAGTCTATTGCCTGGTCAAGGAACAGTAGTAGCTGATATTTTTCGGTTAACCTTTACATCAGCAATAATGCCAGTTGCAGTACAACGGTGTAGTAGCCAGTGTCTCACAGTACTGTCACTGGGCGTTTATTTATGAAGCCTTCCACAACAGGCATATTTTTAATTTGCGACAAAAATTACTTCGGCTGACTGTAGTCTTCAAAATAAAAATCTTTCGCCCATCTTCTAAAACAACGTGATCCGTATTTGTTGCAGATTTCCTCTCGTTTCGTGCTACCCCCTCCCCCCCCCCCCCCCGCAACATGTTTCACATCTGTTGCTTGAGCCGGTGGAAAACTCTAGCCACCACTGTGGCCAGAACTGAGAAACATACTTTTGTGCGTGAACAGCGTTCAGCTGCATGATGTCCCATCTTTTCACGCAGGAAACTCAAACGTGAGGGTTTTCCTGTCTTCCTCGCTGTTACCGACATTTTTTCAAACTCCAATGCTTCAGCTTGTTTGCGCCACACATTTAGAAGAAATTACGGAGGGTCTTTGCTTCCATGAAGCAGTCACCGTTCTCACGCATATCACTTAGCGTCCGGAACTTTCTCTCCTTGAGAAGACTTCTAACAGCATTTCATGAAAATCTCGCATATCAATAATTCTCTTCAGCCAGAATAGCTTCTCTATGTGTGGCTCAATTCGAGCCAGTGGTACAAATAACTGGCAACTTGAGCAGCGTACTGACGGCCGGACTCTTTATCTTTGTGTTTCGCTTTGCTTAATTGCTCCCCATACTCTTTTGCAGTGTACCGAAACCGCTGCAGTAGTGCCACTCTTAAAGGAGCACTGACATCAACTTTCGAAATCGAGATGTGCCCGTCATTCGATCACTTGGTATGCATAGGTCTTCTTGGCCAAATGTTATTGGTGTCCATCATGTCAGAGTTACTTTATTTCGACGTCAAACAGCGCAGAAAAGCTAAGGAGAAAAACTAAAAATAGACTATACCCTGTGACATCGACACTAGTGCTACTTGCTTGGTGTGATACATTCCACAAATACCATCCTGAGGGACGATATGCTAGTAACGGTGACTACGACGATTTCTGAGTGTGTTTGGAGTCGAATCCAAGCCATGCTTTCACTGGAAGCTCTCTTTGCTCTTTTGAAGAATGCGTGCGATTCGTCGTGTCGCATCGATTAATTTGCGTTGTGCTCCACTGCGTGTGAGTACGATCATTAGGAGCGACAATGCGTGCCAGAATGTTGCAGAACCGCGTAGTGACAAGCTGCACGTAGAGGCGCAGAGAAAGCGTAAAGTGCGTGGCATTTCGTTCCTTTCCAAGCCAGGAACCTCAACGCAGCCATTAAGTGCACTTTGTTCGCGCCGTTGAACAGAGAGGCGGGGCGCCTGTAAAGAACAGCCGCATTTGCTCCCTTCACAATGCGGCGAGCTGCTACAAAATAAATCTTGTGTTGGCGAACCAGTGGGGTTTCGCTGACAGTACGAGGCCTCTTTTCGAGGCCCGGGCTATTCCTACTGTGTGCCCTGCTACAGCTGAAAGCAACGATTCACTAGCCAAACGTCCGCGACTTGGGGTGCGTAGTTGGTGTTCGTGAGCTTCGACAGTACGGCCAAGACTGACAAATACATTGCATTTAACGCGGAGCTTGTCAAGAAAGAGTCATCACGTATCGTGGCGATAACCCAATTTCAGGTCGCTGTCATCATCAAATGCCGATATTGACTGCGGCGACGGCGAGGATGACGATGTAGGCAACAGAGGCATGTCAGCGCCTTCAGAGACACGGCTGGACTTACTCTACGTGCGCTTCTAGCAGATTAAACGCCAGTGTCACGTTACCATTTTTTTGTGAAAGCGGCATCATCTGTGCAGCGGCCTCAACGTGGCCGCAAGGTAGCGCTGCCAGCCCTACAATTTAGCGGGCTTTCCACCCATTTTGAACCACGTTCGATAGCGAATATATTATTCAATATTACGAAAAATCGTTCGTCACTCAGATGCGTTTTAGGTGGCGAATCTCTACTAGGTGGTCGATAGCTACTTCTTGACACAAAAATCTTGACATGAGTGAATTTGATGTCAGTGCTCCTTCAACTGGTCATAATCCAACGCGGCTGCTGGATCTAACCTAGCTATGACAGTCAGAGGCTCTAGTCATACTTAGGCTCAATGACAAAGCACATTTCTCATGGGGCCACGCTTGGCACGTCGCGAAGCGCTCGAACCGCTGTAGGTAGGCGTCGAGATCATTCCCTGCTTCCTTGTAGAGCAGAATCAATTTATGAGGGCTACACAGTTCTCGTGGACGTGTAGTGCTCGTGATAGATCGGCCTGGGTTGGTAGACTGAGCAGCTTCTCCACCCATGCTTACCTGAAGTCACAGCTCCCACTCCAAAATTTTCAGCTCTCGTTTTTGAAAGTTGTCGCACAGCGCTTTCTTTTGCGTCTTCTCTATCCAATGTGCATTCATCGCGAGCGAAGGCGCCTTCTTCTTTTTACCCTTTCTCGGAGCTCGTCCTCCTCGAGCCCTAGCTCTCGACAAAGTGCAAAAATGATTCTTTTCTATGGCTCATTCTCGAATTTGAGTAGTGGCTGTAATATTAATAGGCTATCCTGGCAGGCTCGCCAATTTCGGTGGCTCGGGGCCCTCAGACACGGACAGCCAAGACGAGGACACGAAAGATTTATCAACTTGACACATACCCAAAGACTCTGAACAGCCAAACATGCACATATCACCTAAATATTACACCGACACTCTTTAGCCTATGCAAGTGCGACTATCAGTGTGTACCGAAATGAATATTCGTCTTGTTAGACGTAGTATTGAAAAAGGGAAAAGTTGATAACGACTCATAGTTCGAGGTAAACAGCACAAAAAAATGAAGACAGAGAAATCGAAAGACACAAGGCAGCACTTGTACTATGTATTTCTATTTCTCTGTATTCATTTCTATGTCTTCATGGTACTCGGAGTACCATGGATGGATGGATGCTATGAGCGTCCCCTTTATAACGGGGTGGTGACAAGTATGCCACCAGGCTCGACAAAAAAAAAAAAACCTTTTTTTTTATGTTGGCCTAATGCCTCTACTTCGATAAATTCTATCTTAATGGAAAAAAAGGTAAATTTTCAGCTTAAGTTCTCTGCCATTTACGGCACACTGTCCATATTTTATTTTTCCAATATTTATTATTGTCCTTTCTCTCTAATATTCTGCCACCAATACTCTAACCGTCTCTTACTTATTTCAATCGCGGGTGTGTTCAGCTTTCAATTGTTGTCCCTAAAACCCAAGGCTTCCTGTAGGCTCGTGCCCCAACGTACACCTGGGTGGATATCTCCACATTCAATCAGAACATGCTCCGCCGTTTCCTTATCTTTCCCGCAGCATGTGCATTGTTCTTCTTCTTTACTGAATCTTGCTTTATAACTACGCGTTCTAAGGCAACCCGATCTCGCTTCAAACAGTAAAGCGCTTCCCCTTGAATTATCGTAAAATGCCTCCCTCCTTATTTCATTTTTGCCCTTTCGGTAGTTACTCAAAGCCGGTTTTTTCTCCATAGCTGCCATCCAGTAAATCCTCTCCGCCTCCCTGACTTTTCCCTTAACGCTCTTTGTTGACATATGGCTCACAATACCAGCCGTATATTTACTAGTGAGTCTTCTAGTTCTTTTTCTCCACTGTGTGTCCATGCTCTTCCTATACAAATAACGGAACAGCTTCTCTGCCCATCTACTCTCCTTCATATTTCTTAGCCTTTCTTCGAACCTTATTTTGCTCTGCGCTTCCCTCGCCTCAAAACCTGCCCACTTCATATCGCCCTTTACAGCCTCGTTTGTCGTCTTCCCGTGAGCACCCAACGCGAGGCGTCCCACAGTCCTTTGATTTACATCCATTCCCGATTGCACCTCTGCCCTCATGCACACCACTGAGTTCCCAAAAGTAAGCCCTGGAACCATTACACCCTTCCACAGACCTCGAAGCACCTCATACCTATTGTATCCCCACAACGCTCTGTGCTTCATTACTGCCGCATTCCTCTTTCCTTTTGCTGCCGAGGCTTTTTCCTGTACCTCCATGTATCTATCACTCTCATTTACCCATACTCCAAGGTACTTGTATTCACTTACCCTCGGTATTTCTTGGCCTTGTATGGACACCGTCTGATCACAGGCATCATTGAATACCATATATCCACACTTCGTTACACTGAATCCTAGTCCAAGAGCTTCACCTTCCCTTCCGCATATATTCGCCAGCTGCTGTATATCATCTCGACTGTCCGCAAATAAGACGATATCGTCCGCATAAAATAAACCTGGAAGCTTCTGCTCAATCATCATGCCGCCCTGTTTGTGTGACAGATTAAAACCAATGTTGCTACCTTCTAGCGCTTTTTCCATACTCACCATGTACAGCATGAATAACAGCGGGGACAAAGGACATCCCTGTCTCAGACCCCTGCTAACCTCAACGTTCTCTTTGCTACGCATTCCTTCCCACTCTATGCAAACAGTATTTTCTCGGTATATCTCCCTCAAAAGCTGTATACAGTCGTCGCCCATGCCCATTCCTTTCAATATATCCCACAAAATTTCCTGATTAACGTTGTCGTATGCCCCGGTGATGTCTAGAAAAGCCACGTACAAGGGCCTATTCTCTATTTTAGATATTTCTATACACTGAGTGAGAACAAACAGGTTATCGTCTAACCGCCTGTCGACTCGAAATCCGTTCTGAAGTTCTCCCAAAATATCGTTATGTTCGGCCCATGTTTCTATTTTCATTTTTACTGCTTGCATCGCCAACCTGTATAGTACCGATGTAATGGTTAGTGGTCTATACGAGCGAATCTTGTCCTTTTCTCCCTTGCCTTTATAGATTAAGTTCGTTCTACTTTGTCGCCAACTGTCCGGTATTTGTCCGTTCTTTAAGCTTTTTTCTACTGCTTTTAACAATGCTTCTTTAGTGTTATGTCCTAGTTCGTTAATGAGGCTAACGGGAATCCCATCTAAACCCGCGGCAGTGCGCTTTAGAATTTTTCCTTCGGCCTTTTTCCAGTTGAAATTATCAAGTACTAGCTCTTCCTCTGTTGCTTTCTCCGCCACACTTTTACTCCCCGGGGAGATCCCCTGGACGCTCTTTTGAAACGAATCGGCTGTTACCTTTTGGATGTAACCTAGCGCTTCGTACCCTTCCAATTGATTTCCTCCTTCATCTAGAATATGTTGTTGCGTTGTGACAGACTTCCTACCTAGCGCCTTTATGTGGCTCCAAAAAATCCTAGGCGCGGCCTCCTTTTTTTCGTGTATCTCTGTCATCCAGCGTTCACTTTCACCTTTAATTTTTGCCTCTACCAATTTCTGTACAAGGGATTTTTTCTCTAAATATATTTCCCATATTTTTTTGACTTCGTCCTGCGGCCGCTTCTCCTTTTTTGCCTTTCTATGCTCCCGTGATGCTTCGCGTCGCTTCTCGATCGCCTCCCGGATTTCCTTGTTCCACCAACTTTTTGGCTTCCTTTTTCCTTTCCAGCAAACAGTTTTCTTCTCTTTCCCTATCTCCTTCGTCATTAGATGTAACAGCTCACTATACTCCCAGTCCTTGCCTGGTATTTCGCCTACTTCTTCCTCGACTCTTGCGGCTATATTTATTATTTGTTTGTCATTTAAATACGAGCTGCCAGACTTTGATTCCATGCTCATATTTTCAGTTTCGTATCCCATTTGTAATGTTATTCGTTTATGATCACTACCCAAGCTGTTAATGCCTTCCTCGTCTATCCTCATTTCTGTCAGTTTGTGGTAAATTCCTTCAGTCATGAGACAATAATCAATACTTGATTGCTTGTTTCCGACTTCCCATGTGATCTGGCCGTCACATTTAGGCCCCGTGTTAACTATCTCCAGACTATGTTGCTCGCAAAGATCTAGTAATAACTTCCTATTGGTGTCTGAATATCCGTCAAGGTCATGTATGTGGGCATTCATGTCCCCTAGAAGGATGATTTCGGCCCCATTACCAAATTCCTTAGGTGATGTAGGTGATGATAGACGCACCAAGCGGTCGTATCACAAGTGGTATCGGCATGCACGATGACGTTGAGCGACGACTCACACGCAGATTTTTAAGCACTAGTTCCCGAACACGCAGGCCACGCTTTCAGCTCCGGGTTACAATGAACCCACTCGCACGCGGCTTCATGACAACAATCTCTGTCGGTTGTGCCAGACAAGCTTGGACGTAGCACCGGTACGACGATCTCTGCCACTGGAACGGGATATGTCCTTGCCGGGGCTGCTTGCTCGTTCTCCACAGGAACAGCACTGCTACACTGTGTCGAAAACGCGCGCTTGTTTTCGGAACACGCTAAGCTCATCCCGGTTCGCCTGGTACACCAGCTCAGTCCTCTTCGGTCTTTAAGGTTGAACGAACTACCCCTGCCAGCTGCCACGACCCTAGCACGCAATGTCCGCTAGCTCACGCGCCCCTACGCTCTTCTGTTCACGCGCACACCTTCGTCGTCATCGGCTTTTTCCTACTTTTGAGTTGCACGGTTCGTTTCAGTTTCGCTCTTACCACAGCGCCAAAGAAATCATTGTGACTGTGCTCCTGCCAATACAAGCTGGAGTTGTTTTATCCTCGACTAAGGCCTGTGGCAGCGTGCAGTCGAGTTCAACATGTTCACTGCTGCGCTACAAACTACAGCCTAGCGGGTAAACAAAGCGATGTTGAAAATGGAATGCCGCGTGCGTGTCTTCCTCCCTGCATGAGGGAGCGGATGGTGTCATTATGCCCGTGTGCCCAGATTTGGGTGCACGTTAAAGAACAACAGGTGGTATAAGTTTTCCGAGCCTTTCACTATGGCATCTCTCATATTCGTATCGTGGTTTCAGCATGTTAAACCTCACAAATTAATTGTCAATGGTGTCTTTATGGCCGATATACAGCGACACAACTGGAACACCCGCACGCAGGTTTTCTTCCAGGTTCGCTAACCTTGCCACTAACGGACAAGGTCAGCGAACCTGGGACAAGCCAGTGTTAGCAACGCAGCCCCCTCTGCTAGGTTGACGGTGCCTATAACGAGACTCACTCATCGGCAATGATCAACATTCCTCTCAGTCACCTTGTTTTGTTGTTCTGAGTTTTTCGCAGATTGGTATACTCGCCCATGGCAGAGATATTTCATATGCGCACAAGAAGACCGTCCGTTTTTTCTACATTTGTAAACTGAATAGCGAACTCTGAGATAGTGCTGTTGAAGCGTGATTCGTTCGTGCTTTTCTATTCGTTTTGACCTACGTACGAAAAACCCAAGGAGCTCTACTTGCAACGAATCTATTCAGATAAGCTGTAGCGACGGGAGTATAAGAGGAGAGACGTGAGATGACGTCGTGAAGGTGGCCGACGGGGCCGTGCCAATCTCGCCTCTTTATTCGTAGACACATCGGAGTGGCTGTGGCTGCGAGCGTTCGACACGCCAGGCACGTGAACTCGTTCTGTTCTCGCTTATATCTCGGCATTCATGATTGATAAACGCCACGTCAAAGGTGTCTCTTTCCTTGGATCCTGTGGCGTAAGCATACAAGAGGTCACCCGGAAAACGCGCCCTTTGACGAGCCATCGGCTCCCATGTTCCCGCGACTCTGTCCGCCAACGCCACCGTTCTACCCGACCTTACCCCAGGCGCGTGGCTCATGCGGCTCGATGCCCTTCTCACTGTGAATGGCGTCGCGGGCCGGCCGCTTATGCACGCCATCTTGCTGAACCTAAATCCTGGGACTTGAAAACTTGTCCAGGTGCTTCATAGCAACACTGCGCAGAACTGCTTCGACCAGTCACCGACCTTCTTCGTTCAACCCCCGTCCCGTCCTCTGCCAACCCTTGGTCGTCAGAAGCCCAGGCTGCCTTTACTGCCGCCAAGCAAGCGGTCGAAAATGCTGTGCTTCTCATCAATCCGCGCAATAACGCCCCTACTCGGTTGATGGTAGACGCATCCAGCGTGGCCGTTGAAGTCGTCTTGCAGCAGTGTAATAACTCCGAGTGGAGACCCTTGTCTTTTTACTCTAGGAAGCTACTTACAGCTGAGACCCGCTACAGCTTCTTCGGCTGGGCATTACCAGCCATATACTCAGCAATACAGCACTTTCGTCATTTTTTAAAGGACGCTCATTTACGTGCTGACTGATAATAAGCCATTGGCGTATGTTTTTCGCGCAAACACACCCCAGTACGTGCCCAGTGAACTGCGTCATCTCGCTTAAATCGCGTAATTCACGACTGATATCCGTCACGCCAAAGGCGTCTCTTTCCTTCGCTCCTGCGGCGTAAGACTGCAAGGCATACAAGGCGAAATGTTATGTTGTGGTGTTTCGAGTCCTGGAACGACAATGCGAGGGTGAGGCATGTTGTAATGGAAGGCGCAAGCAAATCCGACAAATTGTGGTCTCCGTAGCTTAAAAGGCCCATAGAGGAGTTTTGAATAACTGGCATGGGTCACGTTGCTCAGGAAAGGACTACATGAACCAGCCAGTCATCATCTTTGGTTGCACGTGTCTCAGCTTGAGAAAAACAAGCATCCTAACAATTCCTGCAGTTTTACGTGCAACTCATTGAGACACCAGGTTTAAGAGCTCGTTTCATAGAAATGAAGGTGTCGGCGTCGTTTTTGCTTGTGAGCGAAAAATCTTCTTCTCAATGATAAAAAATGAGAAGGATTAAATAAATTATGAAATTTAGTTGTCGTGAGAATAGAACCCAGGCTGTTTGTTGGCAAGCAAAACTTACGTCAAAGAGCCGTGCTAATGCTATGAGCGGCTTAGGAAAAAATAACTTGTAGACGAAGGATCCTTTATAGCGCATGTAACACTGGGCGACAAAAAGTGTAGAATCACATTTGAGGCGCGCACTCTGACACACCTAATCATCCTTTTCAGAAAAAAAGTCGCAGCTTTGCCACCAAGGCAAAGCAGTGAACGCGATAGCAAAAAAATTGAAAGGTCACGCGAAGAATGGCCAGCACATCAAAATGCGTCTCACATTGTTCACGCACAAATGACGCACCAATTGTAATCACAGCTACTGATGAACGCGACTAAGTGTCTCATTTGATTACTTTACTGTGCCTGAAAAGCGCACTCTTTTTGATAGCAGAGACTGTTTTGCGAGAGCAGGGACTTTTATGCGCCCGGTAACTACAATAGAACCATTCCGGTGAAAGCTCAAAGCCTTCTTAAACTAGCCCTGCACGGGGCGAAGTACGCGTGGGATATGAACGCATAAACACGCGTCGACGCATCCTGGTGATTTGGCGACGCGCGCTCATTTCGACATCTTGGTTGTAATGCTCAAAACACGTCAGTTTGTTCCTGATCGGCATCACCAGTACTAAAGAGCCGATAGAAATAGTGTTTCCATGTTGAAACGTTGAAGAAGGTGCTCCTTTGTGGTTTGGTTGGTGGCTAACCCCACGCACTCGTGAGCAAGGGGCTGGACGTTTGATTCCGCGCTCCGGAGTCTTTTTCTGTATATTTTCTTGCGTTTTCATATATATATATATATATATATATATATATATATATATATATATATATATATATATATATATATATATATATATATATATATATATATATATATAATGTCACGAGCGGTTGCAATGCACGGCGCATACAGCGCGAATGAACATTCAGACAAAAGGTGAAGAAGGAAGACGACGTTGGGTGGGCTGTCTCGAGACCCCTTGTGGAAGTAAACGCGAACCATCCAGGCTCGCCTGTTTTTCAACCTTTTCGTGTACTTCTTGCGTGTAACATTTGGTGGAGCGGTGCTGGGTACCTCCCACGACCTACGACGGAGCCGTCAGCACCAGAACTTCGTAGAAGCCGTCGCCTTGCCGGACTTTCGCCATCGCGCCCCGACATGTCTCTGGAGCAAAATGACCCCCTCAGCAATGCCTCGGCAAGACCACCGCTGTATCAGCATTACCGAGAGCCACGGCCGTTCTCAGCAAAGCCAGGGGAAGACTTCGATGAATGGCTGACCCATTACGAAAGGGTAAGCCAATGCAACAACTGGAACCCGGCCAGCCAGCTCAGGCATGTCGTTTTTTATTTGACGGACACGGCCCTGGTTTGGTATGAAAACCACGCCGACACGCTTACTACATGGAGCAGTCTTATTGAAGAAATGAAGAAGTGCTTTAGCGACTCGGACACTAAGAAGAAACGAGCGGAAACAGCTTTAGCTCAGAGAGCTCAGGTGATCGGCGAGACTTGCACGACATATATTGAAGAAGTTCTCAAGCTGTGTAAGACCATCGACTCTCGAATGCCCGAGGAAGATAAAGTGGGACACCTTTTAAAAGGTATTGCGGAAGACGTCTATAACTTCCTCATTGGAAAAGACAACCTGAACACCGTATCAGACGTGATTCGGCACTGCCGCACATTCGAGGCGCTGAAAACTCGCCGAATCACGCCGAAGTTTGGACGGCTAGCCAATGTCACGACTGTGGCCAGCGTTGACGCGAGTCCGCAGACAGACCTCTCAGCTACCATTCGGCAGATTGTCCGTGAGGAGCTCCTGCGGCACGAAGAACAAACGCGTTATGCGGTGCCGCGTTGCGCCTCCGTCGCTTTCCGAGACGCCGTCTGCGCATCTCCTCCGGCTACTTGGCAGCATTCGGTGAATGCTGCGGATTGTAACAGCTACCGACACGACCCGCATTATGGCCAGACCGAACAACGCCATTACGACTCGATTGATCGGCGTTTTGATCAGCATCCACGCGACGTTCGCCCACGAAGACCCAGCACTGCCTACGACATCCAAGGGGAGGGGATGAGTTACTCTCAGCCTGTGGCCGCTGTGGAATATTTCAATCAGCGTCCGGAAGTTCGCCCTCTGCCCGTGTGTTACAACTGTGGCACGCCTGGCCACATAGCTAGGTATTGTAACCGACGTCGGGCATTCAGCAATGGACAGTCGGGATCGTTTATGCAACACGGTGGTCGTGCAATGGACACTAATAGGCCAGGAAACACCACTTTTGAAGGCTACTTCCGAGAAAAAAGAAGCCGTCACTTCCCTCTGGACAGCTATTCTGGAGAACAAGAAAGGTATCGAAACCGTTACCGCTCTCCTGCCTCCGAACGTACTCTGACACCACCACCAGCTTTCCGAGCGTCTCGATCTCCATCTCCCAGACGGCGTATGACGTCATCATCTCCTCGACGCCGCTTCGCGTCACCACCGCCGGGAAACTAGCCAGCGCGGCCGATGGAGGTGAGGTCGCTGGAAAATCTTTGCTGCCGACTCGGATACCTCCACCTATCTTCATGCTGAAGAATAAGGTTAATGTACTTATTGATGGCGTTTCTACCATGGCTTTAGTCGACACGGGAGCAACTGTTTCTGTCATGAGTGTGGTGTTCAAAAATCTGCTGGGACGCAAGGTTATGTTTCATTGGGACCACAGCACAAGCTTTCGTGGAGTGAGTGGGGACTCATTATACCCGGTTGGTGTGTGTAACGTGGATGTCTCCTTGGGTGGTCAAACCTTTAACACTGAGTTTACCGTGCTTCCGCGTTCCACACACGATGTAATTCTCGGCATTGACTTTTTGAAATTGTGTGGCGCCAATGTTGACTGCCGAACAGGAGAACTCAGTATTTGCGGAAGTGTGTCCTCTGCGCTCTTAGAAGAATCATCCCAGCAAGAGAGTGTGTTTTGTGTTTCTGAAGACACTGTTGTGCCCGCTTTATCCGCGATGCGTGTTCCTGTTGTTTGTTCGTCTTCTGTTAGTACTTCGTTCGATGTTGCGGTGGAACCGGTCCATAGAAACTGTCTTAAGAAAAATGTGTTGGTTCCGTATTGTATGGTTTCAGTTACCGATGGGTGCGCAGGGCTATGGACGCTAAATTGCTCCACTGAAGCCGTAGTGCTGTCTCAAGGCCTAAAACATGCTACGTTTCAGGGAGAGTCATTTATACCTATGGCAGTGCTTACAGAACTACCGGATACAGCACAAACCAGTGTCTCGCACACCGCAAACGAACACATGCTCGGAATGGTAGCTACATCGCTCAGTGACCATGAACGTCGTGTTTTGATGGCCCTGCTCTCGAAACACTCTTCAATATTCGACTTTGCACAGCACGACGGCCCCACATCGATTCCTGCATCCCGTACTCGCCATCGCATCAACACAGGATCCGCTGAACCGATTCGTCAAAAACCATATCGTGTGTCCTCTGCGGAGCGAAAGATCATCAGCGCTCAAGTCGAAGAAATGATGGGTAAAGGAGTAATTCGGGAATCGTCTAGCCCTTGGGCAGCTCCAGTGATACTGGTGAAGAAGAAAGACGGCACGTGGCGATTCTGTGTCGATTACCGTCGCCTAAATGCCGTTACTAGGAAAGACGTATACCCACTCCCACGAATTGACGACGCCATCGATTGCCTCTTTGCGGCTTCTTACTTCTCTTCTGTGGATTTACGATCAGGTTACTGGCAAATCCCTATGCACCCGGATGACAGAGAGAAGACCGCTTTTGTAACGCCCGATGGACTATTTGAATTCAACGTGATGCCTTTCGGGCTTTGTAACGCCCCCGCAACGTTTGAAAGGTTCATGGACACTATACTTCGCGGTTTGAAGTGGGAAGTTTGTATGTGCTACCTAGACGACGTTGTGATCTTCGGCCGAACATTTCGTGAGCATAACGAGCGCCTGGACTTGGTACTGAACTGCTTGAGGAAGGCCGGCCTTGTGCTTAATTCTAAAAAGTGCCATTTTGGTGAACGACAGACACTTGTGCTGGGACACCTGATCGACAAAGAAGGTATACGACCAGATCCACAAAAGACAACAGCTGTGGAGGCATTCGAGGCACCTCGCTCTGTGAAGCAGCTACGAAGTTTTTTAGGGTTATGCTCCTACTTTCGCCGTTTCATTCCCAAATTTGCTGACATAGCTCATCCGCTCACATGCCTTCTCCAAAAAGGTGTTCCTTTCGAGTGGAGCTCGGAATGCGACTCATCGTTTCGGCAGCTAAAGCTACTGTTGACGTCCCAGCCTATTCTTCGCCACTTCAATCCGTCATCACCGACAGAAGTTCATACCGATGCTAGTGGTGTTGGCATTGGCGCCGTACTAGTTCAGCGTGTCGGCGACAGCGAGCATGTGATATCGTACGCTAGCCGCTCATTGAGTCGCCCCGAGCGCAACTACACTGTCACCGAACAAGAGTGTCTGGCGGTCGTCTTCGCTGTGCAACGGTTTCGATCGTATCTCTACGGGCGCCCCTTTACTGTCGTCACGGATCATCACTCTCTATGCTGGCTTGTGAATCTTCGGGATCCCTCTGGTCGACTAGCACGCTGGGCGCTCCGTCTGCAGGAGTATGATTTCGTTGTTTCCTACAAGAGCGGCCGGCGACACGCTGATGCTGATTGTCTCTCTCGCCTGCCACTCCCAACGACTGAATGTGACGCGGACAACTTTGATGAATACATCGCTTTTGTGTCCACGGGATTTCCGGATATGGATACCTTCATATCAGAGCAGAGGAAAGACGACAGCTTACAGCCGCTATTCGCGGCCGCGCGGGAGTCCGCTGCAGACAATCGTTTTCGCTTACGTGACGGCGCCCTATATAAGACGAACTTCTCGGCTACCGGTGCGCGCTACCTTTTGGTTGTCCCTAAGAGCCTTCGCAGTCACGTATTATCTGCCATGCACGACGAACCAACTTCCGGACATCTTGGATGCACAAGAACACTCTACCGTGCTCAGGAACGCTTTTATTGGCCCCGGATGCGCAATGATACCGAACGGTACGTCGCCAGCTGCACCCAATGTCAGCGTTACAAGCGACCAACTGACGCGCCGTCTGGTCGCCTTCAGCCTGTTTCGCCTCCTAGCACCCCCTTTGAGCAAGTTGGTATAGATCTTCTGGGCCCTTTTCCGCGATCCACAGACGGCAATCGTTGGGTCATCGTTTGCGTAGACCACTTAACCCGTTATTGTGAGACGGCAGCACTGCCGTCGGCCACAGCAAAAGACGTTTCCATCTTCTTGCTGTTTCAAGTTATCCTCAGACACGGACCTCCTCGCATCGTAATCAGCGACCGTGGGCGGCAATTTACCGCGGATGTTGTCGAAGAGACCCTTCGTCTGTGCTCATCAAGCTTCCGCCATTCCACTCCATACCATCCACAGACTAATGGTCTAGTGGAACGCACGAACCGAACGCTTGCCAACATGCTGTCCATGTACATCGACTCCGCGCACAAAAACTGGGACACAATTTTGCCTTTCATCACCTATGCTTTCAACACCGCAAGACATGAGACCACTGGTTACTTACCTTTCTTTCTCCTTTATGCTCGTCCACCACGCTATAATCTTGACACTATGCTTCCCTACTCTGCTCATCACAGTGAGCCGATCAACGAGATTCTCTGTAGAGCAGAAGAAGCGCGACGCCTCGCTCGGCTACGCACCGTCACCTCGCAAGACCGGTCAAAGATCCGCTATGACGACCGTCACCGACATGTTCACTTCAATCCTGGAGATCAGGTGTGGCTCTGGACGCCTTTACGGAAACGTGGCCTGTACCAGAAATTTCTCGCTCACTATGTCGGGCCCTACGTTATCCTCGAACGCCTCAGTGAGGTCAACTACCGCATAGCACGGCTCACAAGCACTGGACGGCGCTCGGCTAAAACAGAAGTGGCGCACGTCGCTCGCATGAAGCTATGCAATGCACGAACCACTGAGTGACTCGCCCGGCGGGCTTCGTCTGCCAACGGGGAAATGTCACGAGCGGTTGCAATGCACGGCGCATACAGCGCGAATGAACATTCAGACAAAAGGTGAAGAAGGAAGACGACGTTGGGTGGGCTGTCTCGAGACCCCTTGTGGAAGTAAACGCGAACCATCCAGGCTCGCCTGTTTTTCAACCTTTTCGTGTACTTCTTGCGTGTAACAATATATATATATATTCAGTGAATGACGGCGCTCGCTCACGCCGGTGGCAGAATCCAGCCATAGTGTCCATATTTTCACGTTCACGAACCGTCTTTCCTGAAAAGCGACGCACCGGTAGCCACAGTGGCCTAGAGTTTCAACCGATGTTGTCGCGATCGCAAGGCACGTCTTCTTCCTCTTTACCTCTCTTAGTGCCAGACCCACTACGCACACGTGCATATACTCGAACTCCGACTGTAGCATCGCTCCACGCGCAGATCAAGTCTATGCACAGGGGGAGTCAAACAGTATATCCAGGAATGAACGGCTTTAAGTAGGCAATGTGTGTAAGTTCAGTTTTTGCTGAACGTCGGCCAGTGGCGTGGTCGCTAGAAACGCGATAACTTCACTTGTGTGGTTGATAACGACATATAATCCAACATAGTGTGCCAGCAATCCTTCACGTGATCCGCGTTTTCCACAGGAGTCCAAAGCCACACCAAGTGACCGTGTTCATATGTGACATGTTGATGTAGTCACTCGAACCGTACCTTGAGCGTCCTTGCGAAGCAAAAGTGCGCAAATGGAGGAGATATCGGCCCGCGTCTGCATGGCACATAGTCTCAGAAATGCAGAGATTAATATGGTCAAGAACTGTGAAAACTGTGTTGAATGTATAGCGAGGCAGTCTATCATTAAGAAGAAAGAAGGGACTGTGGCGAGTATTTTCTTGATGTGCGGTGTCGAAGGCAAAAGTAATGAAAGGCAGAACAACGTCCCAATTTTCGTTATCCGATGTGA
The DNA here is from genome assembly GCF_043290135.1 of Rhipicephalus microplus. Lineage (NCBI taxonomy): Eukaryota > Metazoa > Arthropoda > Arachnida > Ixodida > Ixodidae > Rhipicephalus > Rhipicephalus microplus. Next base: position 25,156,885 of record NW_027464585.1, on the reverse strand, counting down.
CAAACACATATTGCATGTTCGCGAGATTTCTAATTGTGTGTTTAGTAATACCGTTCGTTTGAGGGTGATAGGGCGTAGAGCGTCGAAAATCTGAAGCACATAAATGAAGCATCTCGACCACGTTTCATTTTTTTCGTTTAGTACCTCAGGGGTCCCGAGGGACATTACATAACGGGTGGGCAAAAAACTTAACAGATGAAACAAAAAAGAAAGCAAAGGAGCATCACAATAACAAAAAATAGAAAAACAGCACTAGATCATAATTACAAACAGAAAGTATGGCTTTTTACGGCGGTTCTAAATTGAGCAAACAGATGACAAGGTGACATGGGTGGGAAGGTCGTTCGAGTCTTGCGCTGCCTGAGGGAAAAATGACTTCCGGAAGGTCTTTGTTTTTGGGCGTAGGGATGAACTGTGTTGGGATGAGAATGGTGCGATGTTCGATGTGTATGTCTGCTGAAAGCATTGCCTCGTGGCAAGGAATGAAACAACTTATGATACAGGCACAAGCATGAAACTTTACGGTGAGAGGCAAGATGAGGAAGATTAAGCTGAGATTTTACTGCTTACAAACCTTCGCTTTTCGTGTATTTTGAGATAACGAATTCGGAAGCACGGTTCTGAGTGGATTCGCGCATTGTGGAAAGTTTGCTTGATGCGGATCTAAAATGGCATTAGCAGACTTCAACTTAGGCCTGACGATTGTTTTAAAATGTATTAGTTTATTAGCAGCTGGTGCCGAGTCAAGGTTGCAACGAAAGTATCCAAGAACTCGATTAGCTGTGTTAGTGATGCCAATTATATGTAAGGTTCATGCTGGATTATATAAGATATGAGCACTTAAGTATTTGGTACTGTTGGTAGTGGCTATGCGGTAGTTGTGTGGAGTGTCTTAGCGTTGTGGTCTTTACGTTATTGAGAGGTTATCAGGAAAGTTTTGTACCGACATTAACCGATCCTCACAGCAGTCCTGTATAGTGTTAAAATCTGACTCTAAGACGAAAAAATGTGAGACAATATTTAAAAAGTGATACAACACGCAATCATAGGCGACTATTCTAATATTAGAGGTGATGTTACGTGGCATGTTTTTAACGTAAAGTAAATAGAGGAGAGGACCAAGTACAGTACCTTGTGGAATTCCAGAGTGAACAGGAGAAAGAGGAAACCAGCAGGAGTTAGAGACAACAAAATGCTGGCGATGGGTTAAAAATTTGCGAATCCTATTCAGCACGGAGGGGTCTAAGTTCAGGCATGAAAGTTCAAGCAGTAAGAGGGGATAAAAAACCTTAAAGGTTTTTTTAAATCAGGAAATATAGCATCAATGGGTATTTTATTATCAATGTGAGAGTGAATTTTATGCAAAAAAGGCTAAGTGGGTTTCATATGAATGACCACGACGAAAACTATGCTGATTGGGTTGAAAAAAAAATATTAGTAGAAAAAAAAACGCACTACTTCAGAGTGCACTATATACATGCTCCACTAGTTTGCAACGTAAACTGGTGATGAATATGGAATAGTAACTGTAAGGAGACGACTGATTACCTTTTTTGAAGACAGGGACGACCTTCCTTATCCACCAGTCCTCTGCAATTGAACTTGAATAAACTAGTGTCCATGGTCACTAATGTTGACTTTTAAAAGTCCATGTCGGAGACTCTCAGACCGCAGCATGAAGAACCACACACCACGAGCAGTAGCTGATAGACGTTAGACTGCTGAGGGAGCGCTGCGAAAAACACCACCACCAGCACCCTCATCAACGCACCGGCCATAAATAGGTAGTGAAAAGCGTAATCTCTACGATTCAAACCGAGCCATATGCAAGCGAATGTGCATAAGCCCTCCTTTTTTGCTGCTCCTTAGGCGCGGTTTCCTGAAAATGAAGAACCTGGCAATGCTTTTCCTTCAATACAACTTTGTTTCAGAAAAATAGAAAGATCGTCAAAACTAACTGCGGGCACAAAGAGAATGATGTTTGAGTTACTTTGGCGTGCTGCAACTGGCAGTTTGAGTGCAAGCGAGCATCGCATGACATCGAGTTTGAGTCAAAACTAGCTGCGACACTCGTTCTCGCACGTCTAAATGCGTTTTAAACTTGGACATACACATGATGCCAAAGCGATAAAGTGCATACGTGAGCAATCTATCTTGCGATCAGTGGTGCGAAGATCGCTTTATCCGGCATGACAAGCCCTGGTGATTTTCGGCTTTACAGTTGCATTCTGAATCAATCTCTCCCTTCCTGTGCGTTGAGCTCTTTTATTACGCATGCAAAAATGTTTTCTTTGCGGCTTTCATCCGTTTATATATAATGCAAATGCGGGTATATGCGTGTACACTTTTACGGTGCACAACAAAAGGCGAAACCGAGACTCCTAGAGATAGCTCCAGAAATGTCGGAAAGCAACAGCAAGAAAAACTGATTGTAGTCACGATCAGTGTGTGTATACTTGCATGAGGTACGTGTTCGCATTTCCTAGTTAGAGCCAGAATTTAGAGCCTTCAATGCCCTAAGTGCGTAATGCTGTGCCGCTTCAGATTATTGGTGGTCGCGGCGTATGTGATGTCCGTGGCACGCATCACTTGCCTACTACTGGTTGGTGTGCACCGAGGTCAAAGCTCGGTTCAGCTTCGTAATCCAATTTGCCACGGTTTTTCGACAAAGCTACTCAAAACAATAACAGACCTACTTTATCAGTCTTTCTCATGCGGACGGCTGTGGAGAACGCGAGTAATTTGCTTAATAAACACGTTCGCAACGGCCCGTATCCAGCGCTCTCAGCATTCTATTTCGTGAAAACTGCCTAAATCAGTAAAACTGATGACGTTAACGTCCGTAACCATTCTAAAAGCAACATTATACCGTCCACTGGAGTCTTTTTTTTTTTCGTAGAGCGTGGAGCTATTGCGTCTGCGGTTGTGTTCGCCGTTGTTCTGGCGAGTGAACCAGCAAGCACTGCACGATCGTTCAGTGACACGACCGATTAGAGAAATTCGTAGCTTTTTTTCTAATCGTTCAATGCGCACCTATTATTTGCATCAATCGTTGTTTCATATGCTGTAGTTGCACTTGGTTGCGCAGCAAACTGTGCAGGAGAGTCGGGCTTTTCAATACCCTAAACTGCGTCGACAGGTGGCTCTGCGTATCCACAAAACTCCAGAGTCGGAAGTCTATGGTATGGCAACCGTCTCGCAGTATCGGTTGAGATGATTGGCGCACACCACGATACAACAATTTCCAATGAAAGACCGTAGCAAGGGGCCAAGAAAATCAATTTCAAACTCGTTCAAAAAGAGTTCTTGGAGGCGGAAGAGGATGTAGTTGACCAGGAGGGGTACTTGTAGGACACTTGTGACGTTCACCTTCAGTGCAGCTACACACGTGTGAATGTGTAGTGCGACGCTATTTAATAATAATAATAATAATAATGGTTTATTTTTCCACCAATACACAGTTGATGGAGGGGGTGAGAATAAAAGCGATTATCCGCTTGACTAAGTTCTCACCCCCCAATGTACATAAGGCAGTGGCGGTGGCGGCAACAGAACACCACAGCTGACAAGAATACACAACATTAACAAAATTAGAATTGATAAAGCCTTCAAACTAAAAAAGAAAAAAAAAAACCCACACAGACACAGTGCAATAAACATATATAGTAATATAAATCAAAAGTCGCAATATGTAAAGCACGAATACATTAAACATATTATTTACATGCAGCGGTGACTGCATTTTCATCCTTTGTGTTTTTGTTTATTGTTTTCCCTAATTGTTATCTACGAACTTTGAAGATAAGGTCTTAATTGTCAGGAGTGTTAATAAGATATTGGCGAAGTTGAGAAAGGGTGATATCTGCTATGTTAACACCTGATGAATATAACCTGTTTAATTGTAACGGTAGCTGATAAGTAATTTTTTGTTGTCCATAGTTAGTTCTTATACGAGGAAGCATCCAAGGTGGTTGATGACGGTGAGGGTACTTTGATTGATAACGTATCATGGAAGCGATATCTGTAATAGTAAATGAACGTTTTTTTTGTTCGATCTTATAGCGGCGTAAAAGCCTGTAAATGTATAGGTGGTAAACATTGATGATTTCATGTTCACTAAACAAGTGATCTGTTGTATGTCTGTGAGGAAGGTTGTAAATTAGACGGAGGATTTTATTATGGAGTGATGAAATTTTTCTTAAATTAGTTTTAGTCGTTGTCGCCCACACTAACGTGCAGTAGTTCAAGTGTGAAAGGAATAAAGCGTGGTATATAGCAAGCTTTGCCTTTAAAGGTAAAACAGATTTATGTCGCCAAAGTATACCAACCGCTCTCGATGCTTTTAATAAAATGTTGTGGACATGATCATTCCATTGCAAATGTAGTGTGAAATAAACTCCTAGTGATTTTATTGACCTGACAATTTCAACTGGCTGGGATTTATACAGCAAATGTACTAAAGTATCAGATTTTTTATTAATAGAATTAAAAATTATAGCTTTAGTTTTATTTACATTAACTGACAGTGCATTTTCCTTTGTCCAAACTTCTAGCTTACCTAATACATTGTTACCACGGGAAGATAGCTCATTGTGTGTATCAGCTGACAAAAGGATTGTAGTGTCATCCGCATAAATAATAAACCTGGATTGATCATCAATGTTCGCAATATCATTAATATAAATGTTAAAGAGAAGAGGCCCAAGTATACTGCCCTGTGGCACACCGGCTGTAATATCACGCGTTTTGGACTGAAAATTGCTGATTTGAACGTACTGCTTCCGATGAGATAAATAAGATTTTATTAAATCTAAAGCGTGCCCTCTAATACCACATAAATCCAATTTTCTAAATAAGATACTGTGTACTATGCAGTCAAATGCTTTGGTAAAATCTACAAAAATGCCTAACACGAACTTATTTTTTTCTAATTTATCAAGAATATATTCTTTTTGATGAATCAAAGCAATTTCCGTAGAACGGTTTTTTCTAAATCCATACTGAGAATCATTGATAATATTGTTAGATTGTAAAAACTTGTCCATGCGTTTCAGTATGATTTTTTCCAGACATTTAGAAAAAACAGGAAGGATACTAATTGGCCTATAATTGCTAAAGTCATTTTTGTCTCCCTTTTTGTAAAGCACAATTACTTTTGCTATTTGCATAGCCGAAGGAAATGTAGCGGTTTGCAGGCACAAATTAAAGATATGTGTAAGCGGCACACAGATTAATTCAATGACATATTTTACTGGACGAATTTGTATGTTGTTTAAATCACATCACGTACTGTAGGCCTGTAAAACCTTTCGTGAAGGCGGTAGAGAGTCCTCGTTGCTCCTAGATGAGCGGATGTTGAAGCACCACGCATAGCTTTTAAAATAGAAACGTGGGGCACCTCTGGCTCTACCAGAAGATACCTCGAGCATGTAGTAAAATACTTCTTTTGGTACAGTAGCCCATCGCGAATGCAAAAACGAGTGGCCGATGATTTTCGTCCACTAGCAAGAAGATGCTGTAAAACACTGTCCTTGTGCTGTTCGGTCCTAAATGCATTCTTGTCAGGCAATCCTGACTCCTATGATGCGATGTACTCATTGAAGTTTTCCGTGTCGCACTCCGTCGTGGGAAGTGGCAGCCACGAAAAGGAATCGGCGCGACCACTTTTACATACAACTGTAAAGTCGTACTCCTGTAGACGAAGTGCCCAACGTGAAAGTCAGCCGGATGAATACTGTATATTGACGAGCTAGCACAGAAAATGGTGGGCTGTCACGATCGTGAAGGAGCGTTTGTAGAGGTACGACCTGAAGCGTTGTACTGTGAAAACCACTGCAAGGCAGTCCTGTTCAGTAATGGTGTAGTGGCGCTCAGACTTGCTAAGGGAGCAACTCGAATATGCCACGACACGTTCTTTGATATCCACGCGCTGAACCAAAACAGCACCGACTTCAACGGCGCTAGCATTCCAGTGCACTTCTATGAGAGCCATAGGGTCAAAATGTCGAAGAATCATATGCGACGTCAATCTGAACTAGCGTTCTCAAAAACTGACGCGCATTCTGGGGTACAGTCAAACCATATGCAATTTTGAAGCAGTTACATCAGTGGGTACACGATGTTAGCGAGTGCAGGAATGAAGCCATAGAAGTAAGAGCATAGTCCCAGAAAGCTCCGTAGTTCTTTAACGGAGCGAGGCTGGTTGAAGGCTTTCACTGCGGCCGTGTTCGCTGCGTCAGATCACATCCCCTCTTTGTCTACCAAGTGGCTTAGAACAAGTGGGTGGTGCTCTCTGAAATGGCATTTTATTCAGTTAACACCAAATGTGCTTTGCTCAGGCAATCTAGGACAAGCTAGAGACATGTAATGTGCTCTCTGATTACAACGTCAGCCAAATATCACATGTAGGCTTCCTATTTGAAACCTCGCAAGATGCTGTCTATAAAGCGCTCGAACGTGGCTGGTGCATTACACTACCCGAATGACATCACATTCAATTCGAAAAGTTCGTCGGGTGGTGCGAACGTCGTTTTGTCTTTTCTGCCTAGTGCATTGGTATTTGCTAATACCCTGACTTCAGGTCGACAAACGAAAAGTAGGATGCCGATGAAAGGCAATCGATAGCGTCATCAACCTGGGGAAGAGGATGTATGTCCTTTTTAGTAACAGCATTGCGGCGGCGGTAATCAACGCGAAATGCATGCAAGCCGTCTTTCTTTTTAACCAAGATAACCGGGGCTGCCCACGGACTGCACAATTCTTGGATGGCCTTTTTCTTTAGCATGTCAATAACTTTTTCATTTATAACCTTGTGCCTTGGAGGGGACCCACATCGTGGTTTGTGTCAGCGAGGTTTACTAGAGCATGTATCAATGTGGTGCTGTATACGAGAAAGAGGAAATAATGGTGGATCCTGCTTCTGGGCAAAGTCGAATACTCTAGGTTGTTTGATTAGAATACTCGCCGATTCACGACGCTGGGTCGTACCTAGCTCTTTGTCGATCATAGACGTAATAGAGAAGTCAATAATGTGCACATCCTCTAAACTAAGCTCATCTGCGAAATTGTGGCCCTCTTCAAGGATGACAAGAAAAAATACCTGCTGTTCACGAATTCCCGCAAGCTTCAGACCCTCCGGCAGTATCATGGGTTCATCGAAGCAGTTGATGGCCATACGATGCTGCGCCCTTGGACAATTGACAGCGTACAAAAAGGTATCACAATATGCCCATTTATGGAACTGACGTGTATCGGGTCGACCGTAGCGTCAAATAACTCTTGAAGTGCAGGAGAACATCTGACTGGGACATACTTTGCTGACAACGGCAGAACACAGAGTATCAATGCATGCGCAAAGGGCACTTTCATGGCAGGGCAGGGCAGGAGGACGGAATGCTTGAAGTTATGGTATTTTATCCCGTTCCGCAGTGAACGTTGCCACCGCACAGCTTCATAAAATCGAGACCCAGTATTCCGTCACGTGTGGCATGAGGTAGAACTGCGGATTCTGCTTTAAATACATGGCCACCCAAGCTAACATCTACACGGCGCACACCAACAGGATATAGAAGCTCACCACTCACTCCAAAAAACGTATCTGTACGGTCCCAGCAGAACATCACGTTTCGACCAGGCAGGCGTTTGAAAGCGAGACTCATCAGTGAGTTTGTTGCTCCTGTGTCCACTAAGGCCATAGCTGAAACACTGTCTACACGCATACACGCCTCATTTCTAAACACATGAATTTATGGCGGTTTCTCTGATGAAATCTTGAGGTGTCCAGCGACTTCACCTCCAACGGCCTCGTCTACCTAGTTCACCGGAAGGTGTGACGGTGAGGGATAACGGTGCTTTGGAGACGGTGACCGGCTTCCGCGAGGAGCAAGCTGTGGTGTCAAGCTGCGGTCGAAGCCCAGAGAGGAGTTAACGCAGCGTCCCTGGTCGGTGGTTGTCCGAGCTTTCCTTTAACATGTAGCTACTTGATGCATGATGTCGATCAGATGTCGTCGATTGATTGCACTTCGGTGGCTGGTGACGATGACCTCACAAGGTGACCCTCCACGCCACAGCAGTAGCACATGGGCGAAGGAGTTCATAGAAACGCTCTTCAGAAAAGTCAGTCGTGAAGGGTCTTCTCAGTGAATGCTGAGGCTCAGCAGTCTGGGCGTTAGCTGTCTGTCATTGTGTGCCACGGCCGAGATGAAAGCGGTACCCCTAAGGCTGCTCAGATGCGAATGTGTCTCGATGCAGCCACATTTTTCTGTTGAGTGAGATGTGCAACGCACACTAATGGTGGCAAAGTACCACGTGGTGCTACATGCATCGAGTAGTGTGGAAAATAGGTGACCTCATGTCGCCGCAGTTTTTCACGCAAGATTTCCCAGCTTGTTGAAGCAAGGTTGGTGGGTGGACTCAGATAGACGCTGGCGACAGCTCTGACTTTTGCCAGTCACGCGAGTATGAGGATCATGGGACATGTCTTATTGTCTCAAAGGTACGTTAGTAGCACAGAACAGTCGATTGATTGGTCAAATCTTCTCTACCTGTTAAGAAGTCGTAAACAACTTCAGCGAGGCCCTTGAGATGATGTCTGGCCTTGTCTTCTTATGACATCACCGGGTTTCTAATCTTGCACCACTTGAGAACCTCCTTAATATGTGTGGTGCAATTTTCCCCTGAAGTCTGATGCCTTTTTGCAAATGTTTTTTCAGCTTGTTTCTTCTTGGTGTCTGAGGCACCAAAACATTTCTTGATATCTTCTTCAGGGAGGCCCAACGTTGTTAATGACTCTTTATAGTTTTCGTAGCACATGAGAGCTGTTTCCGCCAAACACAACGCTACATACTGAAGCCTGAAGTTGGAGTTGCAATTGTTGTAGTGGCTCACCTTGTCGTAATGATTGATCAACTTCTCCACATCTTTGCCTTCTCTTCCAGCGAACGAACGTTGTTTCATATTGTGGTGAATCGGTTTGTCTGGCATTGGTGTAGGCACTGTTGCAGCTGGTCCTGAGTCTTGTCCCTCGTTCCGCAGCGTGGTGAAAGTCGTCGTTGAGAGGCCGCCAAGGCGGCTCCGGAGTAGTTCAAGTGGTTGCGGCTTCGAGGTACGTCGACGTCGTCTACCCCGCAGCTCCACCACTGTCACGTTCACGAACAGGCTTTATTGAAACACGACGCAGTGGTAGCCCCAGCAGCCTTGAGTTCAAACCGAGGTTGTAGCGATCGCAAGGCACGTCCTCATCTTCTTTACTTCTCTCAGCATCAGACCCACAACACACAGGTGCACAAACTCAAACTATGATTGTAACAATAAAATTTCTCTTCCAATATAGGCTCGAAAAATTGTGCAGCTCCGTAGGTTCGCCTGCAAGCTTACAGATGCGTAGTGTGCCTTTCACTGATTTTCAAAAAGGAGAGTTGTGGCAGAATGGGTTCTGCACAATTATGCTGACAGCACGCATTCTAGGCCACTTTCATAAAGGTAAAAGTTACGCGCAAACATTCATTTTTTTTTGCGGAAAGGTTGACGCCTCCACCAAGAATCCAAGTGAGGCCAATAGTTTAGAAGGTGATGTGCGCGGCGCCCGGTCATGTGTTCAAGCATTCTCTCAGCCTTTTGATTCACTTTTTTAGCAACTACCTTTTTTTTCGTATGCAGGTGCGAGCTCGCTGTACCAGCTGCATGGGCCGGCTGCGTGAGCTCAAGAACTACGCGACGCCTCGGCGACGTCGTTTTGCTGCTGTGGAAGCTGTTGCAGAGGGCTCTCCTCTCAAGCCAGAAGAATCCGATTCCGGATCGGATGACGATGACGATGATGCTGGCCTAGTCACCGGAGCCAATTCGTGAGCTTTTTCACTATGCAGCTACTAAGCACAATGTATTATATAAAGCGCACAGCAATAGATAATTTCATGTCTCAACTTCGAACATCACTGATATTTATTTTAATTGATGCTAATAGCTCACGGGTAATTATGTTCGTAACACTGTGTGAGGGGGATATAAAACAGTAATAATCAAGAACTGGAAAATTGTACAAAAAATGGTGGATGAAATATTAGAAAAAAAAAGAGATGATTAAAGAAGACAATGACAGGCATGGAATAAAGCCCAGCAAAACACGCTCAGGCAGTAAAAATACATGCATATATTTGCAAAAATATCACAGTTCAGTTATGTAGTAGACACAAAAATACAACCTAAATGTATGGAATGTTCAAAAGCGACTACTACTTGAAGTACTGCAGTAGGACTATGAATTTCTTTACTGAAGAACTTGAATGCGGAAAATCGATGAGGAAAAGATAACAGTGAGGTTATTTATAACAGTTGTGGGTTCGATCAAGTATTTTTGCAATGGCATCCGGGAGCCCGTTCCCCATTTCGATGTGTTTGCACTGAGAAATTGTGAAGCACATTGAGACGGCTCGTACAGCAATGTGGTTTTGTAAGAGCCAGTGTAGTTTGACGGTTACTATATATATTGTCTTGTGTATAAAGCAGATTACAACAACTTTCCTACGTGTTTGAAGATGTGGAAGTGATTGCTCAACTTCTGTTACAAGATAGTTGTTGTTATCATGAGCAATGAAGGGAGACGCATTATTCTGCATAGATTCAATACATTTTTTGAGG